>NC_053491.1:122639797-122947297 GCF_905171775.1 Rana temporaria | reverse complement strand
ATTTTTCGTTCCACCGGGTGGAGTTTTTGGGTTGTGTTTTGCACGCCACAGGCTTTTCAACAGAAAAAAAACAGCTGGAGGCAGAATGGTTGCAAAACACTACGGGTTTGTTACCTAACTCTGGGTTTCAAGACCAGTCCACCTCCAGCTGTTGCAAAACTACTACTCCCATCAGCCACGGTCTGTCAGTGCATGCTAAGAATTTTACTTTTGCTGCATCTAGGGTGCCACAGTTTAGAGACCCGTGCATAAAGGCCTGAAAAATGGGGGCCTGCAGAACTTACAATACTAGAAGTGCCAGCATTCCCAGGCATGCTGGAAGTTGTAGTTCTGCAACATCTAAAGGGCAATATGTATTCGAACGTCCTTGGGCCTTGAGGACGTTCGCATACGTCCTATGTCCAAAAAAATGTTAAATTCATTATGCTAAATAACAAGGAAAAGTGCCTAAATACACATTTGCCAACCAGGGTGTCTGCAGCTGTCCAGGCATGCTGGGACTTGTAGTTTTGTAAAAGCAGGAGACACATTTTTTGTGAAATACTAATATCTGATCATATATACTAACTTTTAAACTAGACTAAAATGCAGTTGAAGATGATGAAATAACAGTGGTCAAAATACTTACACAAATCAGCATCTTTTCCTCAGACTTAGTGAAATTGCTTCCAACCATGTTGCTGTGTGATTGCGCTGCGATCATAAGTTGGAAACTGGCAAGGCTCCAGGAAATGGTCGCGTGCTGTTCGCGCAATTGCGCATGCGCGATCGAAAAATCGCAATCGCAATATGTTTTTTGGGTAAAATATCATAAATATTCGATTTCAGAGTGCTGCTACAGCAGTTTTCGAAATATCTGCAATCAATTTCGCATTCGCATTTTGTGAAATTGCGTTAAAATATCTCGAATATTCGATTTCAGAGTGAGCCAATCAGAGCGCTCCTCCAGCATATCTCGAAATTGCGCAATAAATATCGCATTCGCATGTTGCGATATTTCGATAAAATATCAGGAATATTCTGAGCCAATCAGAGCGCTCCTCCAGCATATCTCGAAATTGCGCAATAAATATCGCATTCGCATGTTGCGATATTTCTATAAAATATCACGAATATTCTGAGCCAATCAGAGCGCTCCTCCAGCATATCTCGAAATTACGCAATAAATATCGCATTCGCATGTTGCGATATTTCGATAAAATATCACGAATATTCTGAGCCAATCAGAGCGCTCCTCCAGCATATCTCGAAATTGCGCAATAAATATCGCATTCGCATGTTGCGATATTTCGATAAAATATCACGAATATTCTGAGCCAATCAGAGCGCTCCTACCGCAGTTATCAAAAAATCGCAATTATTTTCGCATTCGCAATAGCGAAAAATCGCAATCAATTAATTTCGATAAAATATCACGAATATTCGAATTTAGCGAATATATCTCGAATATTCGAATATATATTCGAGATATATCGCGAAATCGAATATGGCATATTCTGCTCAACACTACTCATTACCACCAATGGTATCACAGTACAAACCCGCAGTCTAAGTCCAGGGGGGTGTCCGTAGCTTTTCACAAGTCCTTTCACCCCCAGGTTTTAGATTCTCTTATTGACCCCCTAGGCCGATACCTGTTCCTTAAATTGAAATCTAACTCTTCTGTTTTTACAGTAGCTAATGTGTATGGACCAAACCTAGACCAAGGGACTTTCCTATCAGGGGTTTTGGAAAAGTTACTCTTTTGGCGGTCCTTGTTTCATCCTGGGTGGCGATCTCAATGTGGCCCTTTCTCCGTCCGTGGACACTTCCTCAGGTAAGTCATCCTTATCTCACGCTGCACTTACACACATAAAATCACTTCTACACTCTGCACACTTGGTGGATGTCTGGAGAGTACAGCATTCTTCTGAGAGAGATTACAGCTGTTATTCTGTAGCCCACTACTACAGACTACTTCTTGATCTCCCAATCATTACTTGACACTCCACTTAATACCTCTCTGGGCAACATACTTTGGTCTGATCATGCCCCTGTTCACCTCTGCTTGGCCCACCCCCCAACCCTGAATAGAACATTCTCGTTGCGTATGAACGACAACCTCTTGACTGACCCCCTATGCATCACAGACGTTAAGCTCGTGATACAGAATTTTATTCAAGACCACCGTTCGGATGACACTAACCCTCTTACTAAATGGGAGGCCCTTTAATGCGTGATCCGGGGGTCCCTCATACAGCATGGCTCCCAAATTAAGAAGGCCAGGAGAGCAGATATTACCAGACTCCTGTCTGTTATACACGCACTTGAGACGGCACACAAACGTGACATGAATCCGGCTACATATGTTGACCTTTCCAACGCTCGTAGGGAGCTTCTCCGCCTCCTTGACGCCAATTTCCTGATTGCCAGAGACAGAGGGCGTAATAGACATTATCTCCTTGCTAACAAATGTGGCTAACATTTAGCGAAAGCCCTTCACCCCCGCCCCATGCGTCGTCCCATACAACATATCTGTACTACTGGCCAACAAAAAATTTGCAACACAAAGTGCATCCTGGACACCATCCAGCGTTATTACTCCAACCTCTATAACCTAACCTCACAGACCCTGCTGTCCCGAATCGGAGGACGCTAGTCTATCCGACATGAAGGCATATATCTTGGAAACAGCCCTGCCTCAGATAACTGCTGAACAGGCCGCGGCTTTAGCTAACCCCCTAACGGTCGAAGAATTCCTTACCGCTATTAAAGGCTTAAAATCTGGCAAATGCCCAGGTCCGGATGGGTCTTCTCCCAGGTTTTACAAATCACTGGCCCAATCCCTGGCCCCCTTAATGTCCACTGCATTTAACTCTATCGATGACAATCATCTACCCTCCAGCAATCTCTTAGCTACTAACATCTCAATTATACCCGAACAAGGATCCGTCACAGTGTAGTAGCTACCGACCAATTTCGCTCCTTAACATAGACGTTAAGCTCTACGCCAAGGTTCTGGCCAACCGTCTCTCCCCCTTACTGCCCTCAATTGTCCGTAAAGACCAAGTAGGCTTTGTCCCGGGTCGTGAGGCCAGAGACAACACGACTAAAACCATTCACCTAATATCCTACATCCAACGCCGCGACCTAAAGGCCTGTTTGTTGTCATTCGATGCGGAGAAGGCCTTTGACTGGGTCAATTGGCAGTTTCTGCGCCTCTCTTTGCAGCAGCTAGGCTTAGGCCCTGCTTTCATATCCAAGACTATGGGTCTATACTCTCGCCCCTCTGCATCTGTCCTGGTCAATGGTTCCTCCTCCGCGCCCTTCCGGATAGCAAATGGTACGTGTCAAGGCTGCCCCCTGTCGCCTCTACTCTTTGTTCTAGTGATTGAGCACTTGGCTCAGGCCATCAGACAGAACCCGTCCATAATGGGGATTCAGACACCCTCTGCTGAACACAAACTCTCCCTATATGCGGACGACCTGCTGGTCTACGTTCAACAACCTCACACGTCTCTCCCCTCATTACTGAGTGAATTTCATAGGTTTGGGGACTTTAGTAATTTTAAATTAAATATGTCCAAGACTGAAGCCCTGAACATTTCCCTTCCTCGTACAACCCTCACTAGGTTACAGGCAAATGTTTCCTTCCAATGGAGCCCTAAGGGCATTTCTTATTTGGTTATAAAGATTCCCTCAAATTTATCACAGCTTTATGCCCTCAATTATCTTCCTCTCCTGACCCAGCTTCGGAAGGAATTGGAAGCCTGGGACTCCTCCCCGATACCTTGGTTTGGTCGTATTAATTAAATAAATAAATATAAATACTAATCAGTGATAACACAGAAATTACTATATATATTATATATTATATTTTTATATTTTATATTTTTTATATACACATTTTTTATATATATATATTATTTATTCTATCAAAATGTAATATGCAAATACAGTGCTACCTGATGTTAAAAAAGGTATCAAATGTGATATTAAGCAGCGCTCAAGAGAATAAAATAAAAAAAACACACATATAATATTGCTAGACTATTAAGTGAAAAATAATGAGTGATCCACCCTCTATGTGAAACAATATATCAGTGTCAAAAAATAGGTGTCAATAATACACCCAAAATAACAGGTTGGCAAAAAAAAAAAAAAAAAAATCCATAAACTGATTGTGTGAACGTAAATGAAGTTCATAAATGGAGAACAGAAGAAGTCCCTTCACGATCTTCAGACAGTGCTTTCACCACACCACAGTGACTGCGTGATTCCACCACCCATCAGAATGCAAACTCACCACAATAAATGGCCTGACACTCTCGTGTTAAGGCACACAGGCTTTTTAACTGAACCACTCAGTTTAATTGATGGAACTCCCTCTTTGGAAACTGGAGCACTCAGTTAAATAAATGGAGATCCGTTGGAAAAAGGAAAAACTCCAAGATGACAGCCACATGTATAATGAAGAGAGAGAGCACAATAGTGTGATATTGCAACACAACTTTTAATAAAAACACTAAAAATCTCCCAATAGATGCACTCACATGGGGATCCCCATGATTAAATCAGTATGATGAAACATGTCGGGGCGTGGGTACTAAGTTACAACCGCATACCTTAAACTGAACTGGTCGGGCGTGGAACGGTCCATCTGTCACCAATATAGTCATCTGAAGAGCGACTCCAGTACACCTTCATAGGGCTGTGAGTAAACCTGGGCTATTTGTTGGTCCGCCGTGACCACTGGTTCACCTGGAGGAAAATTTTCGTTTGTGTTTACACCGTGTGATGTTTGGATTTAATCACTGCTTATGACAAGAGTCATTTTTGTGAGTGCATCTATTGGGAGATTTTTAGTGTTTTTATTAAAAGTTGTGTTGCAATATCACACTATTGTGCTCTCTCTCTTCATTATACATGTGGCTGTCATCTTGAAGTTTTTCCTTTTTCCAACGGATCTCCATTTATTTAACTGAGTGCTCCAGTTTCCAAAGAGGGAGTTCCATCAATTAAACTGAGTGGTTCAGTTAAAAAGCCTGTGTGCCTTAACACGAGAGTGTCAGGCCATTTATTGTGGTGAGTTTGCATTCTGATGGGTGGTGGAATCACGCAGTCACTGTGGTGTGGTGAAAGCACTGTCTGAAGATCGTGAAGGGACTTCTTCTGTTCTCCATTTATGAACTTCATTTACGTTCACACAATCAGTTTATGGATTTTTTTTTTTTTTTTTTGCCAACCTGTTATTTTGGGTGTATTATTGACACCTATTTTTTGACACTGATATATTGTTTCACATAGAGGGTGGATCACTCATTATTTTTCACTTAATAGTCTAGCAATATTATATGTGTGTTTTTTTTTATTTTATTCTCTTGAGCGCTGCTTAATATCACATTTGATACCTTTTTTAACATCAGGTAGCACTGTATTTGCATATTACATTTTGATTGTTTAACTTTTAGAGCAGCAGCTCACATATATTTATTTATTAATTTATTTATTTATATTATCAATATCACTATATTTTCACTTATATTCTCCAGTTACGCACAGTGGGGGTGGCTCAATTAGACGGCCCTTATTTCCACCTTTTTCCCATATATATTATTTATATTTTGATGTTTGGATATTCTCACTTTCTCACTGGATTTGATTGAGCTGTTATTTGCTCTTTTCTGTGTTATCACTGATTAGTATTTATATTTATTTATTTATTTATATTTACTACATTCACCATGTCTGCGTGTTAGGATGCGCAGAACTCCTTACCCTTTTGCATCTATTTATTTGTGTGTATTGTAAACACTCTAGGTTTTGCAGCAACCTATTGATACATTTTGTTTAGGGTTTATTTATTGAGGGTCTATATTAGCGCAAAAGCACTGTCACTTTATTCACTGGTCGTATTAATACTTTGAAAATGGACACACTTCCTGAATTGCTCTATTTGTTCCAAACCGTACCCATCTCTGTCCCCAAATGTTTTTTCTCATCCTTACGCTCCATGTCCATATGTTTTATCTGGCACCAAGGCATGTCTCGCAATCGTCACGCTTTACTCACGTACCCCAAAGATCGGGGCGGGGTGGGATTGCCCGACTTTGAATTATACCATAGAGCTGCATTGTTATCTAGGGTGCTAGAATGGTCCCCTCGTCCCTTCCTTAAAGCGCCCACCATGATGGAACAGGATTTATCCGTTTATGATCTCCGGTCCTTGCTTTGGGGTTATGGGCATCACTTACAGTTACTTTCTGATGCCTCTCCTCTGACAACAGCTGCCCTACAGTTGTGGTACAAGAAGGGATTGCTTCCCTTATTATCCACTGACCCTTCACCACTCACGTCCCTTTTCGACCACCCTGGGCTGCCTCAGGGACTGGGTTCACACACGGTGGGTCCATATTCCCGTCATACCTGGCCCATGGCGAGCTCATTCGTACATCCCGTTTCTGGCTCCCCGGTACTGCCTGGGGACCACGGTAATTCGCTCACGGCCCTACGCATATCTTACTTTTGCTCTGACCTTTTTTCCTCATCCCAGACTCACAGACCCATGACGGAATTTGAGCAGCTGTGCTCTCTCTCAGAGACATCAAGACACGTGCTATCCTCTATATACACACTACTACACACACTGATACATGAACAACCCCCCTCCTACACAAGGAGGTGGTCCACGGATCTGGGAAGGGAACTCCACGCGACGGATTGGAAGAAGTCGTACTACTTCACCCACAAATCCTCTATCTCCTGTTACTCTCAAGAGAAAAACTTTAAGCTCCTCTCTCGATGGTACAGGGACCCTCACTCTTTACATAAAATATTTCCATCTGTGCCCCCTGTGTGTTGGAGATGCGGCTCAGTGGATGGTAGTTGTGAAGGATATGCTTCAGTTTAATTCTCCCTGCTAGTAATGCTGCGTGTGTTAGGCCCCGTACACACGACCAAACATGTATGCTGAAACTGAAAAATATTCCTGGACGTGTTTTAAAACCGTCCGCTGGAATCCTGCCCGCTCGGACATGTACGGTCGTCAGTACAGACCTACCGTACATGTCCGAGCGCCCGCCGTCCCTCGCATGCGTCGAATGACTTTGACGCATGCGTGGAAGCCTTTAAATGGCAGGCCCACCCACGTCGCCGCGTCATCGCTGCGTCATCGTCGCGGCGACGACGTGGACACGCCCCGCGTATTGTTTACGCGTGGACTTCTGTACGATGGTTAGTACAGCCATTGTACAGAAGCCCTCTGGCAGACATGTACGGTGAAAACGGTCCGACGGACCGGTTTCATCATACATGTTTGCTCGTTAGTACCCGGCCTTAGAGGTAAAAGATGATTTCATGTGTGACTCATTCCTCTGCCTAAACAGACTGTTGAAATGATTAGATAAGTGGCTCATGTTAATTATTCTGATTGCTTCATTGTGGTAATTACCTCTTCTATATGCGGGTCCAAGCTGTCTAGATAACGTATTCTGTTACAACTAGTAATTAACTTCACTGATGTCATTATCTAAAGAAATGTGTCTTCAGAGTCGGCGCCGAAGTGTCTGCCTATAATCTGTATGGGAGCCCCCACTGTGTGAGGGGGGGGGTGGAGATTGTCATTGTAACAGTTTTGTAACTACATATAAGCTAGGTGTTGTAACATTAAAGTCTCTCTTGTTCCAGCACTAAGCTTGGCTCATGTGTGGATTATTAGGGCGATTCCAGGATGGGATGTTCTTTTATGGGAAGAAGGGAATGTTTGACGGGGATATCATTCTACTACCATCACAACTGGTTGGCAGCAGCGGGATTTTCCCTTCTACTTTCCTTTACACCTGGATTCCAAGCAGACACTGGGAACAGTGAATGGAAGGCTGGTACACCCTGCTTAAAAGAAATACACTGAAAGAACTACTGGAAGTTCGTGGAAGGATTGCTAGCAACAAAACCAAGCGGGTCATCATAGCAGAATTAATGGAGCTAGACCAGGAGAACGTGATTGCAGCAACGCCAGCAGCACAAGAGATGGAGACACCAGTGATTCAGGAAGAGGAATCACCAGCCAACAAAGTAATGAGAGAGAAGCTAGCATGGTTCGGTCCGAACCCAATGGCGAATGTGGTGCTGCAAGTGATGAACCTGTTAGCGGAGGAGGCTAAACAAATAAGAGACAAACAAATAAGAGACGCAGAGCTACAGGAGGCTAAAGAAATAAGAGACGCAGAGCTACAGTTAAAACTGGCAGCAGTCCAACAAACAGCCGCACATTCTCCAAACAGTGAGTACAGCACAGCAGACACAAGGAAGATTCCGTTTAGCGCTTTTAAAGCTTTTGATGAAAAAGACTGTGAAATTGATAACTACCTGGCAGATTTTGAGAGACAATGTAACTTGCACCGAATAGCTAGAGGAGAGTGGGTTTCAATATTGTCAGGCAAACTGTCAGGCAAAGCTTCTGATGCTTTCCGGACCGTGCCAGATCAGGATATCCATAGCTACACCAGGGTTAAAGAAGTGCTCCTGGCTCATTATGCAGTAACCCTAGAGTCCCACCGACAGAAGTTCAGGGACTCACGCAAAACCACGAAAGACTCTTACGTGGAATGGGCATGCCAGTTATCCCTTTCGGCCTCTAACTGGGTTAACAGCAGCCAGGCCACCACCGCAGAGGACATTTTGCAACTAATGCTCCTGGAGCAATTTTACAATCACAATCAGACGGATGTCAAAGACTGGGTGAGAGATCGCAGGCCCATGACTCTACCAGAGGCCGCTAAGTTGGCGGATGAATATGCGGATACTCCCAAGACAAACCAGGTCACACCACGGGTACAACCTCCACGACCAACGGCGCCCTCACACCCACCAGCCGCTAGATACCAACCTCCTAACAGACCGGTGACATCTAGCCCTCGCTATCCACGCCGGGAGGGCAACGAACAACGCTGCTTCCAGTGCAAACAGCTGGGTCACTTCAAGCAGAATTGCCCCATGAACGACAAAACCAGGTCAAATTGGTCTCAACCTGGGTACCGCCCACCAGCAGCAGCCCATTGTGTAGACTCGGCTTGGGATCCCCAGGAGCTGGGTCAGGAAGAACCATTGGGCACCCCTTACGAAGCCCTCATGGTACAATCTGTTATTACAGAAAACAGGGAACACCATGGTCAGCTGGTCATGGGTAACGGAAAAAACGCCCGGGGATTAAGAGACAGCCAGGTGGGCGACAGCTATGAGCCGGAGGGGCCCTGGAGGGAGCTGGGCAGAAAGAGGCACCGCCGGCTGCCCTCCAAGAAGAAGAGGTCCTGGAAGCCGTATAACAAGCTGACCTGGGAGGAGAAGAAGCAACTGGAGGAGAGGGAGTCGCAGCGGGCATCCCAGATGCGGGCCGAGATGTTCGCCAAGGGCCCACCGGTGGCCCCTTACACCACCACCCAGTTCCTGATGATGAAGTACCACGTGGAGAGCCTGCAGGACATGAGCAAGCAGGAGCTGATCCGTGAGTACATGGAGCTGGAGGAGTGCATAAGCCGCATGGAGGAGGAGAACAACCACCTGAGGTCACAGCAGGCTGACCCCCCCAAGCTCCATGAACTGGAGATGGAGCTGGAGAAGCTCAAAGAGGAGAACCGGTGGCTGCGGAGGGAGCAGGGGGTGGCTGACCCTATGGGGCACTGATCCAACCCCCCCCCGGACTCTGAGCACCAGTGCTACAGCATTTCAACAAATATCAATTTTTCTTTTTATGAATCTCCTGTGATTGTCACTTCAGAGCCATAACCTGCCCCCTCCCATAGCGGGACACCTAGACGGCGGCGCACAGACCCATTCGCCGTCTTCACACTGACTTCTGGTGACTCTGCAGATCACACAAAGACTTGGGGACTGACCGGCGTGTGATCTGACGACCCGGTGGCATACCTGAGTCGGAAGTTGTTGCCAAGGGAGGTCAGTTACGCCAAATGGAGTTAACCTCGGACTAAAAGCTCTGAACCCGTCAACCCTACTGGACCAGGAAAGGTCCAACCGGGTTGCCGGAGCAGGGAGAAAAAGGGGGGCTATTGTGAAGGATATGCTTCAGTTTAATTCTCCCTGCTAGTAATGCTGTGTGTGTTAGAGGTAAAAGATGATTTCATGTGTGACTCATTCCTCTGCCTAAACAGACTGTTGAAATGATTAGATAAGTGGCTCATGTTAATTATTCTGATTGCTTCATTGTGGTAATTACCTCTTCTATATGCGGGGCCAAGCTGTCTAGATAACGTATTCTGTTACAACTAGTAATTAACTTCACTGATGTCATTATCTAAAGAAATGTGTCTTCAGAGTCGGCGCCGAACTGTCTGCCTATAATCTGTATGGGGGTGGAGATTGTCATTGTAACAGTTTTGTAACTACATATAAGCTAGGTGTTGTAACATTGAAGTCTCTCTTGTTCCAGCACTAAGCTTGGCTCATGTGTGGATTATTAGGGCGATTCCAGGATGGGATGTTCTTTTATGGGAAGAAGGGAATGTTTGACGGGGATATCATTCTACTACCGTCACATTAGTTACCTCCATATCTGGTGGATGTGCCCGGTCCTTCAGCCCCTTTGGTCTCAGGTCTTTGCCATATATAATAAGCTCTATGATCGACCCCAGACCCCTTCACCAGAAATAGCTTTGCTGTCCATGCTACCTGGCTCCATAGCTTCGCAGAAGGGTACCTTACTGCATTTCTTTCTGTCGGCTGCGAGGCAGCTTATTCCCCAATTTTGGAAAACTACTTCTACCCCTCCATTATCCCTGTGGGTCTCTTTGGTTAATGATATCATACGAATGGAGGAGATGTTAGCCTTATATACTGACACCTACGATAAGTTTAAGACATTGTGGCTTTTATGGATTGACTACTCTACCTCTGATTCATTAAAGACATTACAGACACCTCGAGTTCAGCCCTGATGCTCGATCCGTATGTACTTTGCACAGCTGGGGTGTCGTGGCCCGCTCGGTTCTTCCTTCTCTCCTCCCCCACCCGTCTTTTCCCTCCTTTTCCTCTGTCCTTTCTTACTTCTTCTCCTTCTCTCTTATCTAATGATCAACTGTAGTTCTACTGCTTTATGTATCCTCAGTCCTCCTTGCTTCTCCGTATCACACACTATTAGCCACCCGACATGCTCCGGTACCTACCCACGTGGGTAGGTAGCACGTGGGTAGGTACCAGAGCATGATGGGACTGTGAGGCCTATATAAATCGGATGCAAACCGCGCATCCATCATTGCAGCGAGAAGAGCCGTCGGGTCAACATCGGAAGAAGGGAGAAGAAGAGAAGAAGAAAACGACGTCACAGAACAGCAGGCTAGCCGCCTGCTAGTAATTGAGCTAACACATGAAGATAGCGGCGGCCAGCCCTGAAGGAGAAGGCACCGGACAGCGGGAGAAGAACCGGGGTGCGCCAAGTCAACAGCGGAGAGCGGCGAAGATAGAAGAAGACCCCCGAGAGCGGAGAAGACCCCAGGAGAGCAGAGAAGCCCCCCTCGGAGAGCGGAAGAGAACCAGACAGCGGTGAAGAAGCCCCCCTTGGTGAAAGAGCTAAAGAAGACAGAGGGGGTCCATGAGCAGACTAATAAATTATTTAAAAAACCCTGTGTCGTGTGTTTATTAACTTTAACACTTTGCCTCCAAGTGAATGGGTAGGGGTACGGTGTACCCCATATCCATTCACTTAGGGTGGGGGGCCGGTATCTGGGGGCCCCTGTTATTTGAGGGGGCTCCCAGATTCCGATAAGCCCCCCGCCCACAGACCCCGACAACCAACGGCCAGGGTTGCCGGGAAGAGGCCCTGTCCTTATCAACATGGGGACAGGGAGCTCTGGGGTGGGGGGGCCCCGCAGTACGCCACCCTGCCCCAGAGCACCCAACCCTCCCATGTTGAGGGCATGCGGCCTGGTATGGCTCAGGAGGGGGCGCTCGCTCGTCCCCACTCCTTTCCTGGCCGGCCGGGTAGCGTGCTTTGCATACGGGTCTGGTATGGATTGTAGGGGGATCCCCTACGTCGTTTTTTCGGCGTAGGGGGGGTCTCCTTACAACCCATACCAGACCTAAGGGCCTGGTATGCTCCTGGGGGGGGGAACCCATGTCGGTTTTATATTTAAAAATTGGCGTGGAGTTCTCCCTCTCAGGAATGCATACCAAATGCCGCACCTAGAATTGGGGGGTATCCAAGTCGGATCTCCCGTCGCTTCTATGACGGCTTTGTCTCAATCGCGGCAAGCCTGTTTGGCGCTGGCTCCCGCGATGGCTCGTAGGTGGTCAATCTCGCCGAGAAAGGGAGCGAGATTGACACAATATCGCGGTCACCCACTGTACTAATATGTTCCTTCCTATGCTGTAGACATTTGACGATTGTATGTGTTGTATTTCTCTGTTGAAAAACAATAAAGACATATTTACCTCTAAATGAAAGAACCTGAAAATGATCCCATATGTCATCCAACAAGGTTGTAAGTAAAAAAAAAACATGGGAACAGTTTGTTCATCTAATTAGATGGTTAAAAACATTTTAATCACAAAGCAACAACAGCACCGAGGTCACATCTCCATACTCTGCAGCTTTTGCATAAAAAAAAACCCTCTCCATTCTATCCAGAACTAAAAAAAAAAAGTTTTGCCTTAAGTTATACTTTAAGTTTTACCATTACTCTGTTTATGCCCTGTATATGCCTTCATACTGAAACAGTTTATTGTGGTAATTTGTACCTGATGTCTTATGATTTCTTGTTTTTATGGCAGAATATTTGTACGACTGTAAAAAACTAAAAGAATTTAAAAAAAATCCTTTGCTTCTGAAAGAACAGGTGCTGCTTGGTCTTAGCTAAGTGTACCATATTAGCAACTCCAAGTTGTAATGTAAGAAACTGTACATAGTATGGGGATGAATCCCAAAGAAAAGCATCAATGGCAGCCATCAGAGCCTGATCAACCTGTGGGTTTGTAGCAGCAGAAAGAGGTGGGAGGACAAGCATACATTTAAAAGGTTTCTCAGATCACTAGAGTTCTAGCAGAGACCTCATTCCTTTAAAAGAAGGAAAGCTATTCTTGGGAAACAATGGATAGATCAGGAAGCATGGTAAGACAAAATGGGTTGATCTTCCAGAAAAAAGATGAGGCAATGCATTAAACCTTAGACTTACCCAAAAATAGAAGTGATCTGACAACAGTAGGTGATAACCATCATCATCCAGCACAAGAAGGACCCAAAATGTAGTTGAACTAGGCCAATAAGGCCAATAAGTGTAAATAAGCCATATAATGTTGAAAAGCAGGAAAAGACCTGAGGATCAATATACAGTATTTATGGTGCCTACCAAAGACACAGCTTGCAATATGTGGGCAAATCAAGTCAAGCCATGGTGCTTCAAGAACAGGTCACACCTAAACCAGGTTTTAATGCCATATTAAAATACCCTAACTAAATCACTTTAACTCTAGGGTAAGATCACATAAAGGCCACCCCTTTCTAGACAATGGAAATATAATCAATGAGGAGAAGCCTAGTAAGTACCCTAGGCTGCAAACAAACAGGAGGTAATACCATCCTGCATATTGGAAGTCCACAAGTAGCTCCCCCTATTAGGCCTTTACACAATATCTACACTTTAACTACTTCAGCCCCAGAAGGATTTACCCCCTGAATGACCAGGCATTTTTTTGCGATACGGCACTGCGTTGCTTTAACTGACAATTGCGTAAGTGCGCTACACTGTACCCAAACAAAAACTCAGAATTCATTAGAAAACAAATATAGGAAACAAAATGTTATTAATTTTGGTTAAATGTGTTACTGTTTCATTCAGAGATTCAGATACATCCTATTCTCTGAATAACCAAAAATGTGTCTGAATTTATATTAGGGTCAAACGAATTGCACATGTCTGTTGGAAAGTAAAATAGGAGAATTTGTGGTGGTATGTAACAAACTAGTTGCTTCCCATAATGACACTGAGGAAGAGCTGACAGCTATTAAACTTAAAATGGTAGACCTAGCAGACCACTCACGTAGAAACAGGGCCTTAAAGGCATTAAAACTGTAAGGGGCACGATGGTCCCCAGGGCCCCTTACAGGCCCGGCTGGCCTCCTCCCATTTTTTTTTTTTTTTTTTTTTTGCATTACACCTATAAGGGGTCCAATGGTCCCCAGGGCTCCTTACAGGCCCGCCCCCCCCCCCCCCCCCTCCCGTACAGGGATCCATCCTCCCCCTGCTTATTATCTTGTGTCAGGAGAGAAGAGATGAACGATGTTGTTTTTTTCGTCAGCACCCCCCAGGTTCTCTGCTCCAGGGGGGCCCTGACTAAAGCTGTGTAAGGGGCCCCAAAATTTGTGATGGCTGCCCTGCGTAAAAATAACATGAAGTTTAGAGGCATAACAGAATTAGTTCCCCCATCTGACCTCTGACGCTATGTTCAACAACTGTTCTCCACGCTTTAGCGAGAAACCCCTGAGCATGAAGTGATCATTGAATTAGCCCACAGGCTCTCTAAACCCCCCCATCTAAAAGATAACGTTCTGCGTGATGTGTTTACCCAAATGAACTTTTATCACATTAAAGAGAGCGTAATTGATTAATTGATTTAACAAATTTGCTCTTGATATGGCCCCAGAGCATTTTCGTCTCCATCTCACATCACATGGATTATTTCAAGTCGCTAGCGATGCACATGGTCAGTGCAGCCAAATTATGCATTCTGCCCCACTGGGGACAACCCCAATTTTTGTTTTGTCTTATCCTTTCCCTCAGGAGAACCACCCCACCAATTTTTGTCTCCTCTCCCTCACTCCCTACCACCTTTCCCCCCTCCCTTCCCACCTCCCCTTTCCCTTTTTCCTCTTCTTTTCTTCCATTTTTTTCTTTCCTCCCTTCTTTCCCATCTTCTTGCTCATTTCAAATTTGAGAGACATATCTGCACCAAGTGGAATTACTTCCCAGTGACAGGCCACTGATTGAATGCACAAGTCACTCCTGTATGCTATTTCCTCGCTAACTCGTGATACTACCTATACAATCCAGAATTTAGGCTTTTGATATCCTGGTTATTAGAGGCTATATATATATATATATATATATATATATATATATATATATATATATATACTGCTGATTCTTCTTCTTGTCTTTTTTTTTTCTGCTCAACTTGTGTTCTTTTTTTCTTTTTTTTTTTGAGTTTTCACAGATCTTAAAGCTGGGGGTTCCGCGGGAAAATAGCTTTAATAGCTTTTTGTAACACTGATAGTACAAACAAACGTGTACTCATAGTCCCAGCCTCTAGGATGACGATTTCCCCGAAAAGTATATTTTATAAAAAATTATGATGGACATTGCCATCTTAATTCCGGGCACCCTGAAGCCCTCCTGTACATACTTCCGGGATGCGGTAAATGCGAAAGTGTGACGGCGAGCCACGCCGTCAACACTGCATAGTTGCTATGGCAACGGCCGGCAGCGTCCTGAAAAGGACACTCCCCGCTGTGACCGTCATGAGGAATAGACCCTGGTGATCAATCCCACAAGGCATAGCGGCGATCGCGACACGCCCAGTCCCGCACACCTAGAACCAGGAAGTGCCTGCTTCAGGACAGGAAAACAAGGTATGTAGATTTTTTATAATTTTTTGAACTGCGGATTAGTAGTAGACATTCAGGCCACTATTATTTAATGCTATGTTGTGAAATCGGGTGAACCTCCACTTTAAGGGAATGTGGCCCATGGCAAATATGTAGATTGATCTGTATGTTTGTTTACCAACTTTGCATTTGTATTGAGTATCTTGTACACTTTTAACAGCTTGATTTTGATATGTACATGTTCCATTATATCTTCAATACAGTTTTTGTGGAACAAAAAAAAAACAATTTTTCACTTGGATTAAAAATGGTTCTATAATTTTATTACTGTTTGCACCCCCCCCCCCCTTACAATTTCCTGTCCTGATAACTGGTGCCAGCAGAACTGAAAATTAGGGGATTTT
The DNA here is from genome assembly GCF_905171775.1 of Rana temporaria. Lineage (NCBI taxonomy): Eukaryota > Metazoa > Chordata > Amphibia > Anura > Ranidae > Rana > Rana temporaria. Next base: position 122,931,304 of record NC_053491.1, on the reverse strand, counting down.
CAACAACACAGTACTAAGAATACGCCCAAAAATATGTAACCATCCCACGTTATCAAAATTGAACAAAAAAATATAGTTTAGGCTTTTATTTATATGGCTAGAGTGGCATACTTGTGTGATATTCATAAGCTATTTTGAATAATTTGAAACATTTTTTTTTTTACATGTATAATGTTAAAGTGAGAAAACTACACAAGATGCTATTTGGTACAAATAATAGCATACATAATAATCCAATATTCCTATAAAGCAATTGCATTTAATTGAAACAAACAGCATCACAGTGATATTTCTTAGGATTGGTCAGGTATTACACATTTTCTGTGTTTACTATATGCTATAATGGAACTTGAAAATGTAATTGTTACCCTGGCTGTTTGTGTGGCTACTATTTGCTTTGTTTCATTAGTTAAAAATGTTACTTATACCTTGCCTACTGCTGTATGAAGGCATGGATTTTTAAATTTAGCATGCAGTCTAATGAGGGAATTAATTCAAGTTTGCAATACACCTAACACAAAGATATCTGTCAAAAGTCACTTGGAAATAACATGCTGTTTGCAATGTAATTGTTACTATTCACTAAAGCAGAAAAAGCAAATGCAAAAAGCTAGAAAACTGACAACCTAGTCATTTAAAACTACAGGTTGTCTCCAAGATGACAATGGTTTTGGAAGTACTGCTCAACTACTGCTGGGAAACTTCACACTGGCAGGATATGATAATATTTTAACACTTTACTGGAATACACATATAATTGCAAATGACTTCTAAACCTTCAGAAAGGAATACAAAGTGAAACAGAAAAAAAAATTGTCTTGTTTTATTTTGTTTCTAGTTCTTTCATATAAAAATATCAGGCTCCACAGTAATGTTGGGGTGGGGAAATATATTAAATAATTTATTAATTAATAGTGTTCTGCTATAAAAATCACTAGCACTACCAAATATTTCAAGCGGTATCTGAAATTGTATTTATTAAAGGGTATAGGTATGATAAGCAGATGCTGTCAGGGCCCTTAAAACATATCTAAACCCAAAAACAAAAATGTGATATATTGCTGCTTGCAAGTCCCTAAATGTGGTGGCTGCATTCTTGTTCTTTTTTAGGCTTCAGCTCCATATCAGTTTAGCTGCAGGTTTTTCTCTTCAGGTTTACCAAAACCATCAAATATTAGGTCAAACCTTAAGGGCCCTTTCACACGAGCGGATCAGTAATGACCTGCTCCGTGTGTCCGCTTTTGCTCAGCGGGGATCCTCCGTAAAATCCCGCTGAGCTGTCGGCACACTGTGCAGGGACCGCCCTGTCTTTTCTCCGCTTTTCCCTATGGGGGAGCGGATGAACACAGATTTTCTTCCATCCGCAAATGCGGATCTTTGCGGAGGCGGACAATTACGGGTGTCAGTGGAATCACATAGGGACCAATGTATGTCCCGTTTTCATCCACAACGGATGGATTAAAATGCGGACATACGGTCCGTATGTGTGAAAAGGGCCCTTAGAGTTTTAATTTGTATGCAATCAGGCAGGCCCTTGCACTGCATGGTTTTGGTAAACCTGAAGAGAAAAACCTGCAGGAAAACTGATAAGGCTAGATTCAGGTAGAATTAGGCGGGCATAGCGTATCTCAGATACACTATGCCACCGTAAGTTTAAGCAGCAATTCCTGTATTCACAAAGAACTTGCGCTGAAACTTACGACGGCGCAGTGTAACTGGGCTGGCGTAAGCCCGCCTAATTCAAAATAGGCTGGTTGGGGGTGTGTTCTATGTAAAATACTAGTGACCCCACGTATTTTACGTTTTTAATGAACGGCGCATGCGCCGTTCGTGGACCTATCCCAGTGCGCATGCTCCAAATGACGTTGGCAAATCGTCATGCTTTCGACGTGAACGTAAATTACGGCCAGCCCCATTCACGGACGAGTTACGCAAACGACATAAAATTTTCAAATTTCGACGTGGGAACGACGGCCATACTTAACATTGGCTGCGCCATGTATTTGGTGGAATAACTTTATGCCTGAAAACCCCTTACGTAAACGGCGTATCTTTACTGCGACGGCCGGGCGTACGTTCATAAATCGGCGTATCTAGCTGATTTACATATTCTAGGCGTAAATCAGCATACACGCCCCTAGCGGCCAGCGTAAATATGCAGTTAAGATACAATGGCGTAGGAGACTTAAGCCGGTCGTATCTTAGCAACATTTAAGCGTATCTCAGTTTGAGCATACGCTTAAAGTTGTGACGGTGGGGATTCGGACTTACGACGGCGTATCTACTGATACGCCCGTCGTAAGTCTATGTGAATCTGGCCCATAGTGTTTATGGGGTTTTCCTTCATTTATTTTCACCTGGTGATCCAGCCAGTAACAAGCTTCCTGGTGGCTCCACTCTATGGAGCAGAAATAGAGCCATCCTTGGAAAGCAGCACAATCAGCCTGTTTGGTAGTGCTAGATAAACTAGAAAATTTAGATGGACTTGACTAATAAAGTGAAATGGAAATCCAGCTAACACTTTTTAAGCAATTAAAGCAAATATTTTTTTTTTCTTTTTGGGATAAAGGTTTTGCATAAAATAATGAAAATGAATATCATTGTATTCCCATCATTGAATGATAACGAATATCATTGTATCCCCATAGGTGGCACTTATGGGTGGCACTAATGAGCAGGCACTGATGGGCACTGAAATGCAGCACTGACTTGAATCACTGATGAGCACAGATGGCCTCACTCATGGGCACAAATTGGCATCACTGATGGACACAGATTGGTGTCACTGCTGGGTATTGTTGGGGCTGCACAGGGTACTGATAATCAGTGCCCTGATTATCTTTACAGGTCTTCCCTGTGAGGAGATGCCGCTGATCGATTCTCCTCTATTCACACTCTGTCAGTGTGAGACGAGGAGAGCTGACAACCGGCATTTCCTTGTTAACATGTGATCAGCTGTAATTGGACACAGTTGATCACATCGGTAAAAAGCTGCATCATTGGCTCTTTTCCGAGAACGGGGTTGCGCCATGTCCCAGTGAAACAGTGCACCCATGATCGCCGTGATGTGAACCCTCGAGGGCGCGCTAGTGCAGTGAGACTGGGGCAACATCATATGACATCATTCCAGAACAATGGAGCATCCCACCCACCGTCATTTTTCTATATGGCGGGTGGGAGGTAGCTAAATTAGTTTTTAAAGCGGAGTTCCTACTAAAACAAACATATTAAAAGTCAGCAGCTACAAATACTGCAGCTGCTGACTTTTAATAATCAGACACTCACCTGTCCCAGGGTCCAGTGATGCTGGGGAACGAAGACACATCATCTCCCCCTCCTCTTCGTGGCGCCAGCATTACACTTTGGGCGCCCGGCTGTGGCTTCACAGCCTGGCATGCACTGCACATCTGCGAGCCGCATTGCGCACCGTGATTGATAAAGCAATCATCTGGGACCTGTGACGTGTCCCAGATGATTGCCGAGAGGGAGGGGGAGAGATGACCTTGCTTCCGGCGCCACGATGCCCCAGGAGGAAGTGGGAGCTGAAACCCTCTAAAATGAGGGTTTCCACTCCCCCCAAAAAAATGACATGCCAAATGTGGCATGTCAGGGAGGTCAACTTCCCTTAAAGAGAAAGTAAAATTTTTGGGTGGAACTCTGCTTTAATTCAAGAAAGATCAGTGATATTCCCAACTGAGAACCGGGAAAGAAGGAATCTACCCTTCAGGAGAGTTCAGTTATTATACAACATAATGTTGGGCTAGTGGCCCAGATACTTTTCTATTCAGACTTCAGTCAGAGCATCCGATAACCGCCATTGGCCATTATATAGCTATCTGCTCCCTGTGAGCCTCCCGAGTGAGCCTGAGGGACCTTGATTATCGGGAGGAGGCCAGCAGACACCTATATTTCAAGGCCAATTACAACAAATTACATGGATGGAAATCACCACCTCAATACAGGCACATAAACCATTTATATCTGGTGAGTGGGGACCCAGGAGGGGAGCATTGACAGTCATCTGAATTTTTGATTTTAAAGTTGTCATGGAAAGTCACCTGAATATTTGAACTTGTCACTGGCTCAACATTTCATTTTTTTATGGAATTTATTGATAGCCATTTTACATATATATATATATATATATATATATATATATATATATATATATATATATACACAGTACAGACCAAAAGTTTAGACACACCTTCTCATTCAAAGAGTTTTCTTTATTTTCATGACTATGAGAATTGTAGATTCACACTGAAGGCATCAAAACTATGAATTAACACATGTGGAATTATACATAACAAAAAAATGTGAAACAACTAAAAATATATTTCATGTTCTAGGTTCTTCAAAGTAGCCACCTTTTGCAGCAGACACATCTCTAGAACTGTTAAGAGGAGACTGTGTGAATCAGGCCTTCATGGTAGAATATCTGCTAGGAAACCACTGCTAAAGAAAGGCAACACGCAGAAGAGACTTGTTTGGCCTAAAGAACACAAGGAATGGGCATTAGACCAGTGGAAATATGTGCTTTGGTCTGATGAGTCCAAACTTGAGATCTTTGGTTCCAACCCCTGTGTCTTTGTGCGACGCAGAAAAGGTGAACGGATGGACTCTACATGCCGGGTTCCCACCGTGAAGCATGAAGGAGGAGGTGTGATGGTGTGGGGGTGCTTTGCTGGTGACACTGTTGGGGGTTTATTCAAAATTGAAGGCATACTGAACCAGCATGGCTACCACAGCATCTTGCAGCGGCATGCTATTCCATCCGGTTTGCGTTTAGTTGGACCATCATTTATTTTTCAACAGGACAATGACCCCAAACACACCTCCAGGCTGTGTAAGGGCTATTTGACCAAGAATGAGAGTGATGGGGTGCTGCGCCAGGTGACTACAAGCTCATCAAGAGAATGCCAAGAGTGTGCAAAGCAGTAATCAAAGCAAAAGGTGGCTACTTTGAAGAACCTAGAATATGAAATATATTTTCAGTTGTTTCACACTTTTTTGTTATGTATAATTTCCACATGTGTTAATTCATAGTTTTGATGCCTTCAGTGTGAATCTACAATTTTCATAGTCATGAAAATAAAGAAAACTCTTTGAATGAGAAGGTGTGTCCAAACTTTTGGTCTGTACTGTATATATATATATATATATATATATATATATATATATATATATATATATATATATATATATATATATATATTGCAATTGAGAGGAGCAGTGCTAATTTAATTTCTTGTTTCAAAATAAATTAAATGTTTAGTGGAACTTTTTTTTCCTCTTTCCTTTAATTGAACCCTTGCTGTGTAGTCATTGGAAATCAAAACTGTAATTTGGTGGCAGTAAATACCTTATTCTGTATACTTCCTCTTTCATTTCTGATAAAACGCCTAGGAGTATGACACTGTTTCCTGCATTGCACTGACTCCTGGGAGAGAAACGTCAGATATCCCAGAAGTGCTTGTTTCTTCTTATTTTTTCATTGAGAGTTAGCTGGCAGAGGAGGAGGGCAGGGATGAAGGGAGGAGGGGGATGGGGAGACGCAGGAGAACTAATGACAACTGAGGACAGCTACTGGGCTGGAGGGGGTTTGATGAGAATGGGGATAGAAGGAGACTAAAAGGATCCATGTGCTTTCAGAGGAGTAGAATTTTGTCTAGTCTAGTGAAAGGAATATTGCTCACTCTCTTTTTTATGTGGAGATTTCTGCCCTGTACACTTATTACACCCCCCGGGCCAGTCTACACAATCTCCCCTGGATACATTTACACTCCTTATCTCATCTGCATAGGAGACTTTTTTTCTGTGGCCCCACCTCTAGGCAGCTATCTGCAGTTCCCTGACACACAGGATTTGTGTCATAGCTCCCAACTGTCCCGCGTAAATCGACGGAAGCGCCACCTAGCGGCCAGCGTAAATATGCAACTAAGATACGACGGCGTAAGAGACTTACGCCAGTCGGATCTTAGCCAAATTCCGGCGTATCTTGTTTTCTGAATACAGAAAAAAGATACGCCGGAGCATCCTAGAAGTTACGTGTATCAATAGATACGCCAGCGTTACTTCTTTTTTAATCTACCCCAATATGTTTCCATGCAGACTGGACAAATCTACATACACTATATTACTGTCAGGGCTGGGCTCAGCCCTTTCTTCTCTGATCTGGTGGCTCCGCTGTTGGCTAACTGCCAGCTCCTATCTCTCCACAGTGACTCACCTGTTCATAAAATTCCTGCTTGTTGGTCCTGCCTACTTAAGCCGTCCAGCCCAGATTATCTCTGCCTTCGCCTTGGTCAACATCACAGAGACTATCTCCTGCATTTCTGTTGAAGACTTGCTTGGCTTATGTTCCTTCTGGCTCTGATCCTGCTTGCTGTTTCACTATGCTGATTCTTGGTTTCCTGACTTGTCTGACTATCCATTTTGGTTACCAAACTTTCACTATGTTTTGACTATGTTTACTCTATTAACCACTTCCATACCAGGCACTTATGCACCATCCTGCCCAAGCCAATTTTCAGCTTTCAGCTGAATTTGAATGACAATTGCGCGGTCATGCTACACTGTATCCAACCAATTTTTTTATCATTTTTTTCCCCACAAATTGAGCTTTCTATTGGTGGTATTTGATCACCTCTGCGATTTTAATTTTTTGTGCAACAACTAAAAACAGACCGAAAATAAATTTCTGTAACATTTTTTTGTAAAAAAACAAGTTTTCTTCTTTAATTATGGGCACTGATATGGCGACACTTATGGGTGGCACTGATGGGTGGCACAGATGGGCACTGATAGGGGGGCACTGGGCATGGATGGGTACTGAGACACTGAGGGGTGGCACTGATGGACACTGAGAGGTGGCACTGATTGCATTGCTGGGCATCACTTCTGTATCCCATATTGTGCCAGTCAGTGCCCATTAAACCAGTCAGTGCCCATTTGTGGGCACTCATTGGCATCTATTGTTCTCTTTTTTTCTTTTTTTATATTGTTGCCCTCTTCCCTGGTGGTCCAGTATGGGCTTCCCTGGTGGTCCAGTGTGGGCAACCAAGGGGGGGCTGTGCTGATAAACAGCACAAACCCCCCCTGTCAGGAGAGCCGCCGATCGGCTCTCCTCTACTCACATCTGTCAGACGCGAGTGAGGAAGAGCTGATCAACGGCTCTTCCTGTTTACATGGTGATCAGCCGTGATTGGACACGGCTGATCACGTGGTAAAGAGCCTCTGCCGGACGTGCGCCAGCTGGTTATCCTGCTGGACGTTAGGATTACACAACCACTTCCCGGACGTCAATTGACTATTGACCGGGCGGGAAGTGGTTAACCTCCCTGGCGGTACGATTCTGTCTGGAATTACGTACCAAAAGCGGTACAATTATTTGCAAGGAAATTTGGCGTTTTATACTGTAGGCCTGTAATTCTTAGGAATAACTAATTTAAATCTGACCAAACAAGAGTCTAGTAGGCATCCCGGGTATGATTTTTTTTTAAAAACAAAATTATAAATGATAATACAATAAATAATTATAAATAATTATAACAAATAATAATATAATTATAATAAAAATTATTCAATAATGTAATCAACTCAAAATCACTGAAATTTGCTCAGTTGCAGAATTGTCACTGTCATTACTTTTATTTTTTTATGACGAATTTCCCCACAAATCGATATCGCACAATTCTGCAAGTGATTATAATTTATTATCGCTGTTTTCTAGCTGCTCTAAAACCATTTTTGACATAAAGGGACACTTTTGGTTGCTATAGACAATCTACAGTTTGCAGTCAGAAAGAACAGTTTTTATTATATAAAAGAACATGTAGGGCACTGGGCAGACCACTAGGGACAAAGGGGGTGTGTATTTTTTACATACAGTACTGTAATCTATAAGATTACAGTATACTGTATGTAATTGTTTGTTTACTTTTTTGAATTTGGCGCTGTTCTCCACCCCCATGTGTCGTAATGTCACAGGGAGCGGAGATCGGCGGCACACGGGGACACTGTGAATCGAGCGAGGACCCGTTCGCTCACACAGGGGGGATGCATCGCAGGATCCAGGGACAAGGTAATTAAACCAAGCCTGTGGATGCTGCGAGAAGTTAAGCCGCGCCGCCGCTGCACGCTCTGCACATCTACCCCGAGCGTGACACGGGGATACCGATCCTAGCATGGAAAAACCACCCCGAGTCACGCTCGGGGATACCGCTAAGGAGTGATTTATTTGTACTTCTGTCTCAGTCTGATTCATGGTTTCTGACAAATACAAAAAGTGTTGTGACGCCTGCCTTTATACTCATGTGAACTTTAATGGCATCCCAGTCTTAGTCCGTAGGGTTCAATATTGAATTGGCCCACCCTTTGCAGCTAAAACAGCTTCAACACTTTTGGAAAGGCTGTCCACAAAGTTTAGGAGTATGTCTATGGGAATGTTTCAAAAGCACATTTGTGAGGTCAGTCTCCTTTCAAAATAATCCCAAAGGTGTTCTGTTGAGGTCAGGACTTTGTGCAGGTCAGTCAAGTTTTTCCACCCGAAAACCCACTCATTCATGTCTTTATGGACCTTGCTTTGTGCACTGGTCCAAATCATTTGGTGGAGGGGGGGTTATGGTGTGGGGTTGTTTTTCAGAAGTTGGGTTTGGCCCTTTAGTTCCAGTGAAGGGAATTATTAAAGAGTCAGCATACCAAGACATGTTTGACAATTTCATGCTTCCAACTTTGTGGGAACAGTTTGGGGATGGCCCCTTCCTGTTCCAACATGACTGCGCACCAGTGCACAAAGCAAGGTTCATGAAGACATGGGTGAATGAGTTTAGAGTAGAGGAACTTGAGTGGCTCGACCAATAGAACACCTTTGAGATGAATTAGAGCGGAGACTGTGAGCCAGGCCTTCTTGTTCAACATCCGCACCTGACCTCACAAATACGCTTCTGGAAGACTGGTCAAACATAACAATAGACACACTCCTAAACCTTGTGGACAGTCTTCCCAGAAGAGTTTAAGCTGTTATAGCTACAAAGGGTAGGCTAACTCAATATTAAACCTTACCGACTAAGTCTGGGATGCCATTAAAGTTCATGTGCGTGTAAAGGCAGGTGTCCCAAAACTTTTGGTCATACAGTGTACATTAATTTAAGGACATCAAAACATTTTCAACTCACTTATTTGCCTTATTTACAGACTATTTCGATTAATATTATACACAATTTATATAGCACCAACAGTTTACGCAGTGCTTTACAATGTATAGGGGGGGGGGGGACAACACAATTACAGTACAGTTCAATTCAAGGTACCTCCTGCTCATAGAGCTTACATTCTAATGGGAGAGGGTGGTGGTAAAAAAAGGCAATAGCTGCAGAGAATGACCTGATGGGGTGGCTCGGGAACAGTTGTTAGGTGGGTGTAGGATAAGCTTCCTTGAATAAATGAGTTTTCAGGGATCTCCTAAAGGTGGACATGGTATGGGCTGATCAGACATACTGGGGCAGGGAGTTCCAGGGGATGGTAGAGGCTCTGGAGAAGTCCTGAAGGTGAGCATGGGAGGATGTAACAAGGGAGCTAGAGAGCAGGAGGTCCTGGGAGGAGCGGAGGGGGCGATTTGGGCAATATCTGCAGATGAGTTTGGTGATTCATAATAGACTGAAGGGGGGGGGGTAGAATGCTAAAGGGTAGGCCATTAAGGAGGGAGTTGCAGTAGTCAAGGCGGGAAATAATCAAGGAGTGAATAAGTTGCTTTGTGGTGTCATTAGTCAGGAACAGTCGAATTCTGGAGATGTTGCGGAGGTTAAGGCAGCATGATTTAGCCGGTGATTGGATATGGGGGCTGAAGGAGAGGTCAGAGTCAAGGATTACACCCAGGACCCTGGCATGTGTGGAGAGACCAATGGTTGTGTTGTTGATATTAATGGTGAAGTCACAGGGGGGACAGTGAAGGAGGAAATATAACAAGCTCAGTTTTAGAAAGACTGAGTTTGAGGAAGTGGTGTGACATCCCTACCGATATGTCATTCAGTAAGTTTGAGATTCGTGAGGAGATCGAGGGGGTGAGTTGAGGAGTGGAGAGATAGATCTGGGTGTCGTCGGCATAGAGGTGGTATTGGAAGCCATGGGAGGTTATTGACTGGCCCAGGGAAGAGGTATAAAGTGAGAATAAGAGAGTCCCAAGGACGGAGACTTGGGGTGCCCCAACAGAAAGAGGAAGAGGAGTTGTAAGTGACACTGAAAGTGCGCTGAGATAAGTAGTAGGAGAACCAGTATAAAGAAGAATCATGGAGGCAGAGGGAATGTAATTTGCTGAGGAGGAGCAGGTGGTCAACTGTGTCAAAGGCAGCAGAGAGGTCTAAAAGTATGAGTATGGAGTAATGACCATTGGTTTTAGCAGTTAGTAGGTCATTGGTGAGTTTTAGTAGGGCAGTTTCAGTAGAATGTTGTGGGCGGAAGATCAGTCATAGAAACTTTTACTGTTTTCATTTACTGTAATGTCTTATTCTTTTAAGGTTTGAATTCTTAAGCTTGGTTGTGTTGAAAAGTTTCCACAATTCATGCTTATGTTTCCTTTATTTATACTATTTATCACTGGCAATCATTCTAATCTGAATCTTTGTATAATAAAAAAAATATAAAATATAGTATTGTTTTCCTGTAATGTTTATAGTTTAAGTGGTATCACTATCTTTGAAATAACAGATGAGCGTAGGAGTCAGTTGGAAATGTGACAAATACATTTACATGAAATCTGCAGATACAGTCTGTTATCACTGAATGCTTGTCCATGTCCTGCAGAATTCTTCTAGACCTGTCTGTTAGTAGGGTGATCCTAATGCTTATTATTACATGTTATAAACACAGATTAAAAACAGCATTTGTTTGGAATTGTGTTTTAAGCTTTTTGAGTCACGTTATATGGAATGTTGCCATTAGTCATATGCATGCATTAACATTGTAAATATATTACTGAAGCAACACAAAAAAAAAATAATGAACTTTATTATAGGGCCGGATTCAGATACCTTGGCGCATATTTCTGCTGGCATAGCGCATCTTATATGCGCTATGCCGACGTAACACAGAGAGGCAAGCACAGTATTCACAAAGCACTTGCTCCCAACGTTGCGTCAGCGTAACGTAAATTCTTTGGCGTAAGCCGGCCCAATTCAAAGTAGGTGGAAGTGGGCGTGATCCATTTAAATGAAGCGTGACCCCATGCAAATGACGGGCCGAACGAACGACGCATGTGCCATCCCGTGGACGTATTCCAGTGCGCATGCTCAGAATCACGTCGAATATACTCGCTAAGATACGTTGGCTCAATGCCTACGACGTGAACGTTGCCTACGCCCAGCCCTATTCACGTACTACTACGTAAACAACGTAAAATACGACGGTCCATACCTTAACATGACTTACACCTGCTTTATGAGGCTTAACTTTACGCCGGACGTACGACTTACGTAAACCGCGTATATGAATGCGGCGGGCGCAAGTACGTTCATGAATCGGCGCATCTCACTCATTTGCATATTTGCAATGAGGCGGCCAGCGTAAATATGCGTCCAAGATACGCCGGCGTAGGAAAGTTACGTCGGTCGGAGGAAGCCTATTTTCAGGCGTATCTAGTTTTATGGGCACGGCGCATATTTACACTTACACAGCGTATCTGTAGATACGTCGGCGTAAGTGCTACGTGAATCCGGCCCATACAGTTTATTAAGACACACTGCTGCTTATTTTTGTTGCTGATGATAACATTCTCAAACTGTCACTCCTAAATATATTGGTATATCACAGAAAAGTGATCATGTTGTGTTTAAAGCAAATCTCCAGATTGAGATCCCTGCAAAAGACTAGGTGGCTATTTTGTAATGCTTGGGCAATACGTAATACTTTACGAATAAATCTCCTTTGGTGGGTATTGGGGGCAAAAGTGTTGAGTAATGTGTAGTTGGTCATGTTGATAGAACATACTAGAATTATATATTGACCATTTGGGTCTGTTAATTATTGAAGCAGTTTGAAATTTGCAGTGTCTTTCACAGCTACTAGGACACCCCATTTTTTGAGGAGTAGGAGGCCTTGTGGATATGGGAGAATTGGCTATTTGTTCATGAGGGTACGGTGGATAATGAAAAATGCATCTCTTGGACACAGACGATGTCACTCTGTAGTTTTTTGCTGTTTGCCATAGCGAGTGTCTTTTGGCTGGATGATTTAATCCATTAGCGTTCAACGAAAGTATGTTGAGCAGCATTATTAGTGAGATGTTGGTGTGGGTTTAAAGTTTGATCACTTATGGTTAGGCAAGACTGGGCTATCTGTGTTGAGGATTGACCGGACGGTGAGCTGCCAGATTGTTGGAAACCTGTATATGGTTTACAGCAGGCGTGGTATTAGAGCTGTGGAAAGAGCGAAACGTTAGTCTTAGGCCTCGTACACACGGTCCCTCCAAACCGATGAAAACGGACTGAAGTTCAGTTTCATCGGTCCAAACCGACCGTGTGTACGCCCCATCGGTCTGTTGTCCTTCGGTTCCAAAACAGAGAACTTGCTTTAAAATCAGACCAATGGACGCCTGACTGATAGATCAAAACCGATGGTTAGTACGCAAAAGCATCGGTTCAAAACCTGCGCATGCTCAGAATCAAGTCGACGCATGCTTGGAAGCATTGAACTTCGTTTTTTTTCAGCACGTCGTGTGTTTTACGTCACCGTGTTCTGACCCGATCGGTTTTGGAAATGATGGTGTGTACGCACATCAGACCATCAGTCTGCTTCAGCGGTGAACCGATGAAAACGGTCCGTCGGACCATTCTCATCAGACTGATTGTGTGTACGCGGCCTCAAGGAGAACTGTTGAGACTGGTATAACTGTTTGGTTATGTGGTATGTTCTATTATTGGAGCTTTGCGACGGTGTTGGGAGAGAAAGCTGAAATCAGCTAAAACCACTCTGGGGGGTAAAAACAGTCAAAACCTGGTAGGAACTGAGAACTGGTTAATAAGTAGCATATGAGAGACATTGATTGATAATGTTAGCCAAATGGTAGAGCTGTGTCAGAGCCTTTATCAGGTGTGTTTCTTCCCCTGATTGCGGCGTGAAGTGGAGGAACTGCGTTGTTGCAGGGGTGGGCTGACATCTGTAAGGGGTGCCAGGATGATGCCCCAGGTGTGCAGGAGATGCATTCCCTTATGGAGGTCAGTGACGACATGTGAGGTGCAGTTTCTTGTGATAAGTAAGGTTGCAAGGTAATGGCCAGGGGATTTTCAAATGCTGGAGCGAGTTAAGGGTTATTGAGAATGCCTGAAAGTGGGAGGTGGGGTGAGATTAGTTTACGAGAATATTTGACAGAGTCCGATTGTTTCAATGACTGATGTAAAGTAGAGTCTGTTATAGGTGGTCAAAGATTTAGAGGGATCAAAATCACATTGTAGATTGGGATGGGAAAGCTATAAACGATATTTAAGCTGAACCACAGCAAGAGCTCTGAAGTAGCATGGAGGAAGGCTAGAGGTGCTATTTGAGCTGCTGTGTAGTATTTTCCAAAGACTATTGATGCTACTCATAGTGAATGATTGTTTGAACCTGTGTTGTAGATGTAATATTCCTCATGAGTCTGTGGTCCCCCAACAGCCTATAGGGAGGGGTGATTTTTGATTGAGGGTTTGCAGCATCTATTAGTTACCTGGCCTGATTTATTCAACGAGTTAAATAAAATGTTGGTAATTGCTATCATTGCCAATATGTGTATTATTTAGCATTTATGATTCCAGTTTATATTACTTTAAACTTTCCAGCAATTTACAGTGCTGCTCATAAATAACCACACCCCAACTGATTTGACAGAAAACCTTTACTTTCCTTTCAGAATCAACATTTTCTATGGGACACTATAATACAAAATACTCCCACGAATGCTGCCCATTGATTGCAACCAAGATTTGTTAATTTGCACACACAAAAAAGTACTTTTCATAACAAATTCATTCAAGACCATGTTGCAAAAATGGATACACCCCAATGAAAGTCTAATGCCCCGTACACACGATCACTTTTTGTCTTGTAAAAAAATGTCATTTTTCATCATGAAAAAAAACACAAAATTTTTTCAACTTCATCATTAAAAATGTTGCACACACCATCGTTTTTGAAAAATGATGAACAAAGCGACGGCACTATAAAGGGGAAGTTCTATTCGCCTTGAGGCTACTTTTAGCTGGTTACTTGTTAGTAAAAGACGATTCGTGCTTTTTTGTCTGTTACAGCGTGATGAATGTGCTTACTCCATTATGAATGGTAGTTTTACCTCCCGTCTCATAACTTGCTTCTGGGCATGTGCGGGTTTAAAACATCGTTTTTGCCCACACATGATCATTTTTTACGACACGAAAAATTACATTTTCAAAAATGACATAAAAAATTTAAGCATGTTCGAATTTTTTTTTTTACGTTTTTCAGGAGACGGAAAACTATGTGATGCCCGCACTCGATCACTTTAAATGACATTTTTAAAAATGTCATTTTATTTAATCACAAAAAGTGATCGTGTGTACGCGGCATGAGGAACAAAGTAAAATTTTAGACAACAAAATCCTTATTAACAAGAATTCAACTACAGGTGAGTCTAATTATTCATTAAACATGTGTCCAGCAGACAGTTGATTATAAAAGGGCGTTACTTAACAAAGAAAACCCCTTCTTATTTCATACTGTCAGCAATGGTACCACACGGAAGAGAAGTGTCACAAGACATGAGAAAGGTGAAGGCTACAAGAAGATAAGCAAAGGTTTACTTATCAGTCAGAATACTGTAGCAAGTGATACAAAAATCTAACAAAGATGGAACTGCAACCATCTCACAGAGACATCCAGGCCATCCATGGAAGTTAATACCTCAACAGGAGTGTCTTCTGATGAGAAGGGTTGAAGAAAATTGCCATGCAAGTTCACTGCAGTTAGCTAAAGAAGTAGAAAGCCAAACGGGGTGATTGCTTCCCGTGACACAATATGACGTACACTGCAGAAGAATAGCATGAAAGCCTCTCTAATGTACAAAAAAGCCTGCCTAGAATTTGACAGGGCCCATGCTGAAAATAAAGACTACTACTGGGACTCTGTACTCTGGAGTGATGAGACCAAGAAAAATGTTTTTGGAACTGATGGCTTCAAAACTGTATGGCATTGCAAAGGTGAGGAATACAAAGAAAAATGCATTGTGCCTACAGTGAAACATGGTGGTAGCAGTGTCCATCTGTGGGGCTTCATGAGTGCTGCTGGTGTCGCGGGGCTTCATTCCATTGATGGTAATGAATTTACAGATGTACTATTCTATATTGAAAGAGAAAATTCTACCATCACGCCATGCCCTTGGTCGTTGTGCACTTTTCCAACATGATAATGATCCCAAACACACATCTAAGGCCACTGTTGCATTTCTAAAGAAGAACAGGGTGAAAGTGATTCAGTGGTCAAGTACTGTATGTCTCCTGATCTGAACCCAATCGAACACCTATGGGGAGTTCTGAAGAGGCAAGTTGAGCATCACTCTCCATTCATCATTTAGGCTCCAAAAGAGGTCGTTCTTGAAGAATGTAAAAATATAGCTGTTGCAATATGTCGCCAACTTCTTCATTCCATGCCTAGAAGACTTGGTGTTGTTATTACAAATCATGGAGATCATACAAAATACTAGATTTAGAAGTTTTTGTTGTGGGGTGTATTCATTTTTGCATCAACTAATTTGAGTAAAACTGAAGATTTTCTAATCTAAATTATATTATTAACCTTACTTTCATGTAATGAGCTAAACAAATGTTATATGAAACTCAGTTTTGTCAAAATTTTGCTAAAAGTTTTTGTGCTAGCCGCATCTTTGGAGCAATGAAGGAGCGGTGTTGTATATCGCTCCTTCACTGCTCCTGCCCATTGAAATCAATAGCTATACTGCCAGCAATGCGCTTCTGCAGGGGCGCATTGCGAGCGGTTTTAACCCTTTCTCGGCTGCTAGCGTGGATAAAACTGCCCCACTAGCGGTCGAATAACGCTTTACCGCCACCGCACCTCCTGCCCCAGTGTGAAAGGGGCCTTAGAGAGGATTCTAGCCTTCCAGCCTTGTCCATCACTCACATTCTAGAAATGGACAAACGTCAGGCAGACTACCTCAACTGGCAGTGCCTGGATCTGGGAGAATGGTCCGTACAACTGGAAGTGTTTCAGGGCTTATATCACAGTGGAATGCTGGGGGATTCCACGAGCAGACCTCCTAGCCTCTGGATTCAACAACAAAATGGACAGATTTGACTCCAGGGACATAGATCCTCTTGCAGAAGCACTGGATGCTCTGGTGACTCTGTGGAACAGCACAGTCTGATCTACACTTCTCCCCTCTACTTTGTTGTCTAAGCTACATAATCAAGATGAAAGCTATATTGGTGATTCTCATAGAAGTGAATTGTCCCTGGTGAAAGTGATACTACGACTTGTTCAAACTTATGGTAAACACCCGATGAGCTCTTGGTTATTCGGTACAACCACACAACAGTAAATCTCTAAACCCACAAAAGGAAAATACATGCATAAAACACATTTATGATTGAATCTGGCATGCTTTCATCTAGTGGATATTGCCTAAACTAGTAAAAAACAGTCCTATGCAGTATGTATTAAACATAGTTAAAGCTGAATTCCACCCCCTCCCTTAAAGGGACCAATTGGTGATGAGTGAATATGTGGGGGGGGAGCAAGACCCCTGCAAATGCCCTGAAATGTTTAGATGTGGGGGCTGCCCCTATTGCCGATTCATCAACGTTCAGCACAATGTAATGTTGCCCAATGGGGAGAGATATACTCCAAAGCATTATGGGAACTGTCACACCTTTGGTGTGGTTTATCTGCTTATGTGCGAATGCGCCTGCTTTTATGTGGGAAAAAACAATCGAGAATTTTGGAAACAAGCTTAATGCCATATAGACTTGATGAAGTCCTGCAATCCCAGTCTGCCATTGGGCAGACATGTCTTGAATTTTCATGCAGGGAAATTTCCAAGGATCTCTTTTTTGATTCTTGACCGAGTACACACGGGCTTGTGTGGAGGAGATTGGAACAAGATCCAGCTGCAGATTGAACAGAGGTGGATCTTTTGCCTCCACGCAAACCAACCTCTGGGTTTAAATGAAGCTATGTCTTTTAGACCTTTTTTGGAAGGCTTTACATTGGGAGGATGCGAATGGGAGCCTAGTGATGCATTACCATTTTAGCTTGAAAATTATGTAAATTAGTGTCCTCTTTAGATTGTACAAAGAGGCTCCTTAAAAATTTACTGTATGCCCTGGTTGGTATTCTTTTCTTATAGATACACTATTCAAAAAATGTAGTTGCTGATGTACACTGTATGTGATGCAGGATATGTCTTAGTAGATTCAATTATTTACCATCTGCTTTTAAGTTATGTATATGATAAACCCTCTGATGACTCTGTTGAAAAGCAATGCATGTTAATGACATAATTTTATCTATATGTGCATACTCTTCCTTTCCTATAATGTGCAGTTCATTTTACAGTGTTGTCCTCTTTTTTTGCTGCCGATGATCACTAGAAACTGGGCATTCCCCTTTCTGGGTTGGCAGATCTCCCGTGCAGCTGACCCCTCACTCGGCGCATGGAGGCCTTTGCACGGTCTCTTGGTTGAGACACTGCATTAGGCCTCATTTTTACGGTTGTCTATGGCTGAGGGTTTCACCGTGACCTTAGCAATCAGTGCGCTATGAGCCGCTGATGCGGACTCTGGTCCACAGCCCTACATCCATGCCACGCTCCACTCTGGAGCACGTGACGTCATGACGCCATCGCCTGACGATTTCACGATTTAACTCGGAGGGCGCCTCCCCTGTCCAGCCTCCCTTTCCTCTGTGTGAGTGATCAGCTGTTAGAGGTTTCACTAACAAGCAGCATTATATAGGTCTAATGCAGGGATGTTCACTCCAATGCTGCTATTTGGACTGAGTGGACCGTCTCGATTCCACGCTGTTAACAGGTACTGGCACAATCACAAGTGTTTCTATTATCTGTTTTTGCTATCTTGCTCCCGACCATCTGTTTAATCCTTCTGTTATCACTTGTAAGCACAATTTCTTCCTTGATAATTTATCATGGACAGCGGTGTGCGCTATATGTCTATAGTCTGCCACAATCTTTAGTAAGACTTCTTTAAAGCGGGGGTTCACCCTATAAAATAAAAAACATTTTTTTTTTCTTCTAGCCTAAAATTCGGCATTGTAGCGCGAGCTACAGTATGCCGGTCTTAATTTTTTTATCGCCGTACTCACAGCGTAATCGTACATCGTAGATTCCGACTGCCCACGGGGAATGGGCGTTCCAATCCAGACGGAAGGTGATTGACGGCTGGCTCTGGCTTCCGTCACGCTTCTCCAGAAATAGCCGAAATAGGCTTGGCTCTTCACGGCGCCTGCGCATAGTCTGTGCGCAGGCGCCGTGAAGAGCCGAGACCTACTCCGGCTGTCTTCGGGGAGCGTGACGCGCCAGAGCCGGCCGTCAATCACCCTCTCTCTTGAAAGGAACGCCCATTCCCCGCGGCAGACGGAATCTACGATGTACGATTACGCTGTGAGTACGGCGATAAAAAAATTAAGACCGGCATACTGTAGCTCGCGCTACAATGCCGAATTGTATGCTACAATGTTGTTCTGCAGGGTGAACCACCGCTTTAACAAACACACCACTTGGGTCTCACTTGAGAGCCTGATATTGTGCAATCAAGATACAAAACTGAAGGGGATGATCGTTTGGAGTATATATATTACCGCTACATCGGGTATTATTATTTATTATTATATTTCATTTTTTTTATATACCACTGTTGGTTGCTGTATGTAACGGTCACCACCGTTTACGACCTTCCATCCCATCCATGACAGCTCATCTGACACACAGACAAATCAGCAGGCCTCCCATTTCCCCAGAATCAAGACGAGACACGCAGCTCTGTACTTGTTTCAAATGAAGACAATTTTAATGGTTTCTTCTCAGTCTTATATACAGTACAACCATGTGACAGTATTCAAAGGGACAATGAGATCTCCACCCCCCTAATCACACACTAAGGCTAATTACTAACCATTCTAGACAGGTTGGCGCCGGCCTATAATTATCATGTCTAATCACTGCACATTCCTTCATTAACAGCATAACAAACTTAAAACCCCTTCACACACTGAGTTCCCTAGGCAGATGTTCCGTCTCCGCATACAGCTTGACACCTATTCACACCTCTGAGCATCACTAGGCTTTAGACAGTGTTATCACACATAAACAGTATTTAGCATACATAATTAGAGGTCTGGGAGCAGACCTGGATTAACACCTCTACAGCCTTACACAATGGTTAATGGAATATCTTAGGAGTCTATGCAATTAACACCTTTCATAAGGACAATGAAATGTCTTCCAGGCCCTGACTCAATTAGCATGTCACTAGTCAGGGCTAATCATAGAATGAGTCACTATTGACTGGTTGGGCCAACATCTTGCAGTATCTCAAAATCCTGCAATACGAACTATCAGTGATGTCCCATCTCATGTAATACATGAATTATGATTCACTTGCCACCCCATGCCCAAAAGGGCACAGGGTGGACTCAGACCCACGAGTTATCAGTGACGCTGACACAGGAGTATCCCCCATCCTCACAAAGTCTCTGGGTGTCACGGGTCATTCCGTTACACTGTATACTACAACACAGTTGACAACCACTCACCTTTACCCACATTCAACTTTCTCAGAGGACAGATCTCTTTTATCTATAGGCTTTTCATCTAAATAGGTATGTGAATTATAATTATACTCCAACTTTGATTACAGTCTTTGACAGATTATATCTGCTACACTTGTGTCTTTTAATGCATTAGACTAGTTAGCTTGGTTCTGTATTTAAAGATAAAGGGAATACAGGAGGCCGGCAGGTCTGAGGGCCTTCACTGCGGGTTTTGGGGAGCCTTTGTGTTCGACTGCTGTGCCACTGTGTATGTGTCTCCCCGATGTGAGGTCTCCTGTCTCTGTGGTCTCCTGTAGCAAAAATCATCTCTGTTTCTTTAATGGATGCTTTTACGGAAGTTTCAAGCAAAGTATGCGATTTCCGTTACAATATTATGTTAATTTACCATTTTTTGTACATACAATATATTTACATAGTTTATGTATTGCAACTGTTCATTGCTGTTCTCTGTTAAACCCATAGATTTCAATGTACTCAAACCACTGACCCCTGAGGAAGAGGTTCTTGCACCTTTAAACACATCGGGCACTCCTTGTCCTGTTTTATATATCAGGATGGAATCAAGTGGTTTACCTATTGAATCATTGTAATCATTGTTGTTGCTTTCAATTTATGTATTCTGTAGAAATTGCATCATTTTTTTTACCATATATTATAAGCAATTTTTACTTTATACAAATAAATACATAAAGACTTCCTGCCTTCTAAAGTCCCACTAGAGGATCCACTCAATTTTTGCACTTTACATTAGGGATGTGGGCAGGGTCTTTAGTTCCAACAAAGTCATTGTCACTATTGTACACTATTTAAAGTGGATGTAAACCTGATTCATGGAATTTGAGCTGGGCACATATATCTGAAAGGTTTTGTTATCTCTCTTCAAAGCACTATATCCCATAGCTGTCTATTACTCCGTTCTTCTGTTATCAGCCTGATAACTCCTGACTGACAAGTTCTCCTTCACATTTGATACAAGCAGTCAGAGTTTTGTGTTGGGGATGCTATAAATAAATTAGTAGAGCCTTGAACTATTCAAGGTACAGAGCTGAAAGTCTCTACCTATGAGGAGATCAACTGTCTTGGCTGTATGCCCAGGCTTCACTGAAGTGCTAACCAGGAAGAGAAAATCTAACACGATCTGAACTTTCTAAACAGTATATAGCTGAAGACAGCAGATATACAAGTAAAACATATGTAGGAGGATTTGTTTCTTCCCTGTGTATCATCTGAGGCTGTTCACTTCACTGGATATATGTGAGAGTTTCTAAGATAAAAGGGAATTGGGGGAAGGGGAATGCAAGTAATATCACTGGTGTATAGATATCAATGGATTTTGAAATATCTATAATGGATCACTCATCAAATAATGGTGAGAGTGAGAGTTTACATTCACTTTAAAGTGATACTAAAGTTTGTTTTTTGTTTATTTTGTTGTTGTTAAAAAACAACAAACATGGAATACCTACCTGCTCTGTGCAGTGGTTTTGCAGAGCAGCCCAGGACCTCCTTTTCTAGGGTCCCTCTTCAGCGCTCCTGGCCCCTCCCTCCTGTTGAATGCCCTCACAGCAAGCAGCTTGCTATGGGACACCCGAGCTGAGCCGCAGCTCCTTGTGTCTATTCAGACACCTCTGTCTCCTTATTGGCTCACTGACTTTGATTGACAGTAGTGGGAGCCAATGCTTTGCTGCTGTCTCAGCCAATCAGGAGGGGGAGTCCTGGACAGCCAAGTCTCTCAAGCAACATCGCTTGATCGAGATGGGCTCAGGTAAGTATTAGAGGGGCTGAGGTAGACTGCTGCACACAGAAGTTTTTTTTTTTTTAACTTAATGCAAATGCATTAAGATAAAAAAACGTTCTGCCTTTACAACCACTTTAACCTTTCAACTTAACTTAAATTAACAAGGTTTCAAGTAAAAAACAACACTGATCTTTGCAGTAGACGTTCCTGAACCCACATAATGATGCATGAGCACCATTCATTTCAGAGGTATAATGAGCTCACAATGTTTGATGATGCACCCCAGGGGGCCTGTCCATGACCGGCTGAACCCACAGGTAATGGGTTGAATGATGTTGCCCATCATTTACCTTCAAAATTAGCTGCATTTGACTCTAAAACAATACATCTTCAAAGAACAGTGCAAAGAAAAAAGTGGAAGTTTTTTTCCCCCCCCATTTCAATAGGTTCAAGGTAGAAAACGACTTGTTGGTTTTTATTTAACAGTTCAAAATTAGTGCTAATGGCGCCCTTCCTACAGTATAGCACTACTCATCGCTTGGATACGTATTTTCAAAGTGATTGGCAACAGAATCATAAATATGTGTGAAATGCAGCGGCTGCTAAAAACATATAAGCCAGTGATCTAAAACAGTAAAAGATAAAACGGATAAAACTTATAAAAAGTCCCAAAAGTCTTAAATAAAACTGTAGCAGCGCTACTTCTAAACCAGCGTTTAAAATTCTTCTATGGGTGAAAAAACTCATAGGCATATGATGATAGTGCAGATGGATCACACACAAGACTAGTCCTTTAAATCAGTGCTCCTTTCACCAAGGGGGTGTTCACCACGTGGGGGGATGTTTACTCCCCTGTTGGGGATGCACTCACCACAAGATTGAATAAAAGAGGCCTGGATAATATGTCAGTGTATGTCTCCAAGAAGATGCACTTCTCCACCAGCAGGAATGTAAAGTTCAAAACCGCATACATATAATGGAAAAAACACTCATATAGTGTAATACAGTTTAAAATCATTTATTGTGCCCAAAATAACACTCCCTGTGATTATTGTGCGTACCACAAATAAACAGTAATCAAGCAAAACAAAATCAGTACTGTGCCTGTCAGCTTCTCCCTGCGAGCTTGTGAGGATGCAGATGTCTGCCAAAATATCCTGTTCCTGCGGGCTGCAAGGCGTCTCTGGTCATGGAATAAGCATCACGTCCTGACGCGTTTCGTCATTGGTTTAGACTTCAACAGAGGGTGTGACAGGACTTATTCCTGACCAGTATAAATACAAGGTTGCCCCGCGCCTATTGCGCTCTGATTGGCCAATCCAGATGACATGAGCGCATATTGCCACACAGGCGCACCATGTGTCTGTATGTCAAGTCAGGGTGTGGGCGGAAGTGGTCATCCCACCATCCCCTGTTGTTTACACCTCCTACTGGACGCACGACGTGTGTCGCGGACGTATGGTGAAGCGCAAGCTCACCACCCATTGGCCGAGCGTGATCACGTGTGCGCTGCATCTCGCGCATGCGCAATATCTGATTCACGAACGGGAATGGGCGGAAGTGCAGCGGCGCCTATCTATAACTAAGGAATTAGGCTAGGAATATATATAACCACATTCTCATAGCAAGAAACATTTCTAAACATTTAAAACACATCCTGCAAATGTGGCAACCTATATAAAAGAGAATGTATTGATAGAATCGTAGACAATCGATCCAAAAATTTAGATAAAAACCTGGAATACACAGGATGATGAGCACATCGCTCCTTTCATCTGAAATAATAATAGAATTCATATGCAACTGCTACATTAGAGTCAGGTGAACAGTAAGTCTATCCCATCCCATAAGATATAGGATGAGCTTACCCTGCATAGAATTGTATACACAAATTATTAATATAATAAATTAATTACAACCGGATATCATTAGGGAATTATTTAAATAGCCCCTTATATTGCATAGTTGGATCGCAACAATGTTGCTATGTTGGTTGGATACGTAACACCCTGAATGGTATCTGGTGTTGCCACCATATGCCCCCTCTAGGGGACGTGGTCAGAGAGGACGGTAGATGCTCATGCTGATGCATATGAGCGACGATGCAATATAATACCACATATGGAAGGGATATAAATATATGAGGCTTAAAAATCTGAATAAATACTAATAAATTACTAATATAATAATATCAATACAATTAATATCAATAAAATTACTAGTAAAATTATAAGCATAAATATGGGGCTATAAAAAGATATAAAAAATACAAAAAAATACATAAAAGTACATCAATACATAAGCCAACTTCCCCATGAATGATTAAATAATGAAGTTTATATGTGAAAATAAAGATCTATGTGTCACTAATAAAACAATTGATGTCCAATTCAATATTCAGGCCCCTCAGGGTTAAGACATCTGTCAAAAAAATCCAACGAGTCTCATGTTTCGAGAGTTCCCTTACTCTGTGTGAGCCTCTCCAGTTTACTTTGAGGTGTTCTACCCCCCAAAACTGTAAACCTGACGGATCCTGATTATGTTTCAGTTTAAAGTGCCATGACACATTATGGTCCTTATAACCCAACCTGATGTTATTGATGTGCTCCTTTGATCTTCCTTTTAGTGCGCCCTATATAGAGTAGATTACAGGGACATTTTAAGCCGTACACCACATGGTCAGTATTGCATGTGATGAATTGCTCAATAGAGAATTCTACTTGATTCGATGGAGACGTGAATTTATCCATCCCTCTGATAAGACTTGATACGGATTGGCATGCTTTGCACTTTCTGCACGAGAAGAAACCCTTTTGGTCCCAAAAAGATGTGGGTCTTGTGGGTGGGTCTAATACTTTTTTAACTATACGGTCCCCATAACTTGAGGCTTTTCTGTAGATAAACTGGGGCTCCGGTGGGAGAACAGTGCCCAACTTCTTGTCTAGCATCAAGATATGCCAATTCTCTTGGAATATTGATTTCACTTCCTTATACTGTGTATGGAACTGGGATATGAACCCCCACTCCTTACTTCTTGTCGCTGTGATTTCAGTAATGGGTTTGGGCCTGAAACAGGTTTCTCTGGGAATAGCATGAACTTCTTCCACTAATTTCTTCAATGTTTCTGGCTTGTAACCTTTCGCTTCAAATCTTTCCGTGAGGATTTTTGATTGTGTGAGAAAGTTCGAGTCTTCTGAGCAATTCTTTTTGACCCTCATGATCTGACCTTTAGGAATATTACGAATCCAGAGAGGATGGTGGCCGCTTGTGGTTGGCGGGTAGCTATTTCTATCTGTAGGTTTGAAATAGACCTTTGTTTCTAATTTTGAACCTTGCCGGTATATGAATACGTCTAAAAAATTGATCTCAGTATTGCTGGATTCAGAGGTCAGTTTTATATTATTCATATTTCCGTTTAAAATGATTAAAAACTCCTGTAGTGATTCTGTGGTACCTGCCCAGATAAAAAACAAGTCGTCTATGTATCGTTTAAAAAAAAGCAATTCGGATCTTCTTTCTTTAAAAATTGTTTTGTCCTCCCATTCTGCCATGAATAATTGTGCGAAAGACAAAAATTCAATGCGTGGCCCAAAAAAACTTTTTGGTTATGTGGTAAGTCATCACGTTGGCTTAATGCCCAATTTAGAGATAACATTGCATCGTCATGTTGAATGATCGAATATAGTGATGACACATCAGCAGTCACTAGTAGAATAGATTCGTCATCCTTCAAGGAGATATTTTGGAGGCACATTAGAAGATCCTTTGTATCTTTTAGATACGATTTTGTTGCTTTTACACTTGTTTGCAGGAACGTATCTAAATATTGTCCTAATCTCAATGAAATAGAGTCAATGCTGTTGACTATGGGCCTTGCAGGTGGATTGGACGCGTCCTTGTGGATCTTTGGTAGCGTGTATATAGTAGGCACCCTACTGCTGGCAGGTGTTAGGTAGTTTTTCTCTTTGGTTGTGAGTACGCCTAATCTTGAGCCTATATCAATCACAACCCCCAGTTGTGCCTTATAGGCTGAGGATGGATCGTGATCTAGCTGTGTATAGGTGTTTTCATCTGACAGCATCTCAGAGATTTGGTTGTGATAAAATTCTTTTGTCAGTATCACTACCCCACCACCTTTGTCAGCCGGCCTAATGATTATATCTTTGCGCTCTTCCAACAACTCAATCCCTTCTTTAATGTGTCTTAAATTAGTCTTTTTGGCAGGTTTCAGGACTTCCAAGTCTCTCAACACCAGGCTTTTGAATACCTCCACCTGGTGGTTCGGATAAGTGGATTAAATAATGATTTATTCTTTAGTCCGCTATTCACAGCCGCTCCTGATGTTGAAGCAAGGGTATTGATTTGTGTATTACATCCCACAAAGTACTTTTTAATATTAAGCTTCCAAATGTACCTGTGTACGTCTATAAATACATTGAACTTATTGACAGGCGTTTTTAAACTGCATTTGAGTCCCAGGTTCAAAATATTTGTTTCCTTATGTGTCAGAACAGCTTGGCTTAGGTTAAAGATACCCCTTAATCCTGTTGATTTCTTCTTCTTTTGCTGGGTCTTCCATCCGGCCCTACAGCCTCTGGTTCTGTGTTCCTTTGGTGAGATGTCTGTTCTCTTTCCCACTGATTCGGCGGTGGGGGCGGTAGTGGTCCTCTCCATTTCTGCTCCTTGTATTGGGGTATTTGGTGATGTCGGGGTTTCCCCCTGCGTGGTGGGTATCCTCTCCCCCTTCTTTGCGCACCCCCTCCTCCTCGCCCTAAAAAATGGCGTTGTGGTGGAGCGTTTTCGTAATATTCTTCATATGATTGTAATGGTTGAAATTGGTTGTATGTTTGGATCTGATAGGGTACCCTTTGTTGGATGTGACCCTGATTACCTCTATTATTTCCTCCTCTTGATTTCCCTCGGCCTTCTCCTTGCTGTTTTAGTTAGTATGATCATAAGACCTAAAATGTTGTACTTTTGCTTTTTTCTTATATGGTTCCAGTTTATTATTACCTTGTTTTTTCACCATCCTACATTTCCCCCTTGATAAACTCCTCTGCTTATGGGCAATACTGGTCTCATTAAAAAGTGCAGAGCTCAACTTTATCTAATCTAAATAATTGTTATAGATGTATTATTATCTCTTACTTTAAAACATATTACATTGCTTAGTCATTATAAATTGAACATAAGATGTTACTCTGTATTGATGACTTGTAATACCTTCATCTAAACTACAATAAAGATCTATAGTTTAAAAAAAATAAAAAAAAATTCAATTTTTGTTGTTGTATTAACTACCGTGTTTCCCCGAAAATAAGACCGGATCTTATATTAATTTTAGTCACAAAAAACACACTAGGGCTTATTTTTAGGGTAGGGCTTATTTATTTACGGTATGTACATTGAACAACATTTAAACAACATTTAAACAACATTTTTTCAAATACCGGTACCCTGTTCCTTTAAAGCATGATAAACAACACAGTGTTTGTGCTGTGTCATTTATCCCTCTCTATTTTCTGTTAAAATATGAAAATGTCCTCTGTCTTCCCCTCAGGTACCCCCCCACCCCCACCCCTTATCAAGTCAGGAGTCTCCGTTTTTTAGATCATTATTTTTGGTACTGTGATACTGTGTCATATTGTGGTATGAGGTTCAGTTTTATACTGGTATACCGTTAAAATTATGGGGTACGGTACCTGTTTTTTTTTCTGCACTGATCTGAGGTGATGAGGAGTTCGGCTTTGGTGACGTCAGCCTGCTCCATGCAGTAAAAAGGGAGGGCGCACAGACATCAGCGGGAGGAGAGGAGGAAAAAGAAGAGCCGAGATTGCCGCTGACGTCAATGCGCTGAAGACGGCATCTGGAGGGAGGAGGGGAGGGAAGAGAATAGCTGCGATCCCCGGCTTATGCGCGCACAAGAGAAAGCAGCAGCAGACATCAGCCGGGGGGAGAGAAGAGGACCTCCGGCGGGGCAGCGGTGGGTGCATAGTTTATTTTACATATACCGCAGCAAACAGAGAGCTTTAGCCAGCATTTAAAAATGTTTTTTACGGCGATTTACTAGGTCTTATTATCGGGTAGGGCTTATATTGCAGCCCACCCCGATAATCCAGGTAGGGCTTATTTTCGGGGTAGGGTGTACTTTCGGGGAAACACGGTAGGTATTTGTATAGCTACATTCCATGTGCCATTGTTTTGCTTGCCTTGTAATGATAAGCTGACATATTGTGGCTGCAGTTTGTATTGTAATGACTGATTGATTGCCCTATGTCCATGCATTAATCGACCAACATGTCTCTATTCACAAGAAACTTCTTGTTTGGGGTGACACAGCATCCAGTGCAAGCCTTGTCATTTATCTGTGATGCATCACTAACGTGTGACTGCTAATGTGATAAAAACACATCTGTTTCAGCAAGCTAAGCTCTGTTAATTGCTTGTACATGTAGAACACTACACTGAAATCCAGGTATTGTGGGGTATATAGTTTCTTCTTTCTTCAGGAAAATGCTACAGACAGAGGTCATACAGAGGTAATACATTAATCTGTGCAGTGCCATGGTGCATGACTTAACAGGAATTATTATTATTCACTCTACTCTAGGCTGTGCAACAAATTACATCATGAAACAACATGATCAATGCACATTCCTAAAAGGTTGTCACCCTACAATCCCTATATCCTGTTATTTTAAAGCATGTTAAACAGCATAGTGCTTGTGCTGTGTAATGTGTCCTATTCTATGCTGTAAAATACCTGGTTGATCCTGCCTGTTCCTGTGTCCCCTATGTGAACTGACCACAGTAAGCTTTATGTACCTCCGGCATCACACTGTGTTAGAGTCTCTCCTTTCTCCCCCTCCCTCGCTGTTTGTCAGTTCCAAGTGTGTGAGTGATCACCAAACCTGACCCTCCTCTCCTGCTGCTATTTTGTGTAGCAGTAAAGTCAGTGAGTACCATTACTGCTAACCTCTCTGTTATAATAAGGTAAAAATACACAAATGTCAATGTTTTTTTTTAAATGGTGCTGCTAACTGCAGCTTATTTCAGAGTACTGCTGCGTGGTCACGTTACATTCCTCCGCTCTCCTTCCCCAATATAAGGACTACATGTGACCTCCTGGCTGACATCAGAGGGGATGTCAGCCTCTCCCGGTGTAGTCCTTAGATCGGGGGAGGAGAGCAGCGGGAGGTTCCGTTACTGCACAGTGACACTCTGAAATAAGGTATTTAGCAGCATCATTTTAAAAAACATTGACACTGTGTATTATACCTTGCAACCATTTTAAGCAAGTAAAAAAAACAAGGCGCTGGTAGGACAATTTTTATTTTTTTCATGAGGTTTATTTAGAATACTTTTCTAAAAAAATGTTTAACGGTTTATGAAAAACACACTAGTCTTGTACAATATATAAGATGGGTGTGCCTAAAAAAAATCCATGTATAATATTTTTTCATCAGTTGAATATTATATTTAATTGTGGTGTCAAGTTGTTAATATTGGATATTATAGCTAATTTAATTTACACATATTGCGCAACAGCTGAATTCTTTCTAGATGCTAAAGTTGCATATTGTAAATTTCTCACTTCAGCAATTCATCTGGTCATTTGGTATCGAAGGAAAACTGCAATCTTGTTGTTTGATTTACATAATTAAAATTAAAAATGTGCTCAAGTGGCAAGAGTTTTATTTCACAGTTTATCTAGATTCCAACTCAAGCAATATTAATACATGAGAACTAAGGAATTTCATCATTTAAAACCCAATAAGGATTAATTGGTTTGTGCATTAGTAGTGCAATGATAATTGAAAATGAAAATAGCTAAATAACCCACAATTTATGCATGCTATATAACTGACACTTCTGGCTTTGAGCTGTGCTCTCTGTATATTGCTTACATGTAAAGTATGCACCACAAATTATTTCATACTGTATGTTATATTAAGGCTGATTTTGCGTCCACCTTGCCGATAATGGCCTTCTTGATCCCCTTCAGTCTGGTTTTCGCCCTCAACACTCCACAGAAACTACTCTCCTAAAACTAACAAACGATCTACTAAAGGCCAAAACTAAGGGACACTATTCTGTACTCCTACTCCTGGACATCTCTGCTGCCTTTTATATGGTCGACCACCCCCTCCTCCTCAAAAAAACCACTGTACTCTTTGCTGGTTCTCTACCTACTTATCCAACTGCACTTTTAGCATTACTTACAATTCTACTTCCTCCTCTCTTCTTCCTGTCTCTGTTGGAGTCCCCCAAGGTTCTATTCTTGGACCCCTCCTTTTTTCAATCTACACCTCCACTCTGGGTCAGCCTCCCACAGCTTCCAATACCATCTCTACGCTGACGACACTCAAATCTATTTCTCTACCCCTCAACTCACTCCATCATTCTCTTCACGTATTACTAATTTACTATCAGATATATCAGTCTGAATGTCATGCCACTTCCTCAAACTTAACCACTTAAGGACCCCCTACCGACTATATACGTTTAGGGTTGAGCGAACCCGAACTGTAAAGTTTGGGTTCGGTACGGACTTTGTTTTTTGTTTTTGTACCTGGACCCGGACATTTTGCTGAAAGTTCGGGTTCGGGTTCGGTGTTGGGCAATTTTACGGCGGGCTGCAGGGCAGCCAATGGCCATTTGTTTTACTACTGTGACTAAGAAGCCATCACAGCCATGCCTACTATTGGCATGGCTGTGATTGGCCAGTGCAGCATGTGACCCAGCATGTGACCCAGCCTCTATATAAGCTAGAGGCACTTAGCACAGCTTGTCACTCTGCTTTAGCTAGGGTAGGGAAAGGCTACTGTTGATCTGAGGGAGAGATTTAGATAGGACTATCCTGCTTCAGAAATCTACACCAGCACTGCATTTCTTTTTGTGAGATACTCTGCATTAGATAGTTTAGGGCAAGGTTCCTGCTGATCTGAGGGAGAGAAATATATGAGTCAGTCCTGGTTCACAAATCAAATTGCAGCTGCACTGCATCTGTTCCTGTGAGATAGTCTGCATATTGCAGCTGCACTGCATTTCTTTTTGTGAGATACTCTGCATTAGATAGGTTAGGGCAAGGTTCCTGCTGATCTGAGGGAGAGAATTATATAGGAGTCAGTCCTGGTTCACAAATCAAATTGCAGCTGCACTGCATCTGTTCCTGTGAGATAGTCTGCATATTGCAGCTGCACTGCATTTCTTTTTGTGAGATACTCTGCATTAGATAGTTTAGGGCAAGGTTCCTGCTGATCTGAGGGAGAGAATTATATAGGAGTCAGTCCTGGTTCACAAATCAAATTGCAGCTGCACTGCATATGTTACTGTAACATACTCTGCATTAGCTACTGTAGGGAAAGGTTCTTGATTGTGCTTATAGGGAGAGAATTAGTTAGGAGACAGTCCTACTTCACAAATCTAATTGCACCAGAATAGTGTCCCATCATTGGTATCATTGGCAGGAATAGTGTCCCATCATTTGTGTCAGTGGGAGAAATAGTGCCCCATCATTTGTATCATTGGCAGGAATAGTGTCCCATCATTAGTGTCAGTGGGAGAAATAGTGTCCCATCATTTGTGTCAGTGGGAGAAATAGTGCCGCATCATTGGTATCAGTGGGAGGAATAGTGTCCCATCATTTGTGTCAGTGGGAGAAATAGTGCCGCATCATTGGTATTGGGAGGAATAGGGTCCCATCATTTGTGTCAGTGGGAGCAATAGTGCCGCATCATTGGTATCAGTGGGAGGAATAGTCTCCAATCAGGGGTATCATTGGCAGGAATAGTGTCCCATCATTTGTGTCAGTGGGAGAAATAGTGCCCCATCATTGGTATCATTGGGAGGAATAGGGTCCCATCATTTGTGTCAGTGGGAGAAATAGTGCCGCATCATTGGTATCAGTGGGAGGAATAGTCTCCCATCATTTGTATCATTGGGAGGAATAGTGTCCCATAATTGGTATCATTGGGAGGAATAGTGTCCCATCATTTGTGTCAGTGGGAGGAATAGTGTCCCATCATTGGGGAAGGTTCCTGCTTGTCAAGATTTTTTTTTAATGTATTTTATGTTATTTTAAAGTTATTTCCCTATCCACAATTGATTGCGAGTATTTGCCATGCTATTACCAATGTTTTGCTGCCATTTGCAGCCCTCTAGCCCTTTCCCTTAGTTTTTTAGAGACATTTTAGTAGTCAAAAAATCGGGTCCCCATTGACTTCGATGGGGTTCGGGTTCAGGTCAAGTTCGGGTCCCGAACCTGGACTTTTTTCCGAAGTTCGGCCGAACCTGAACATCCAGGTGTCCACTCAACTCTATATACGTTATACGTTAGCAGAATGGCATGGCTGGGCACAAGCCCATACCTGTACGTCCTCTTTAAGTGCCCCGCCGTGGCGGGGGGCTCACGACTAGGGATGAGCTTCGAGTTCGAGTCAAACTCATGATCGACTCGAACATTGCCTGTTCGGCGAACAACGAACAATTAGGGGTGTTCGCGGCAAATTCGAAAAGCCGCGGAACACCCCGTTAAAGTCTATGGGAGAAATCTAAAGTGCTAATTTTAAAAGCTAATATGCAAGTTATTGTCCTAAAAAGTGTTTGGGGACCTGGGTCCTGTCCCAGGGGACATGTATCAATGCAAAAAAAAGTTTTAAAAATGGCAATTTTTTCGGGAGCAGTGAACTTAATAATGCTAAAAGTGAAACAATAAAAGTGAAATATTACTTTAAATTTCGTACCTAGTGGGGGTGTAAAGTTAGCATGTGAAATAGCGCATGTTTCCAGTACATATAACTGTCCCTGCACAAAATGTCATTTCTGAAAGAAAAAAATTTTAAAACTGACTTGCGGCTATAATGAATTGTCGGCTCTGGCAATTCAGAGAGAATTCATTCATAAAAAATAAAAAAAAATAGCGTGGGGGTCCCCCCAAATTCCATTACCAGGCCCTTCAGGTCTGGAATGGTTATTAAGGGGAACCCCACCGTCAATTTAAAAAAAATGGCGTTGAGTTCCCCCAAAAATTCACACCAAACCCCTTATTCGAGCACGTTAACCTGGCCGGCCGCAGAAAAGAGGGGGGGACAGAGTGTGCCCCCCCTCTCCTGAACCGTACCAGGCCACATGCCCTCAACATGGGGAGGATGTCCCCATGTTGATGGGGACAAGGGCCTCATCCCCACAAACCTTGCCCAGTAGTTGTGGGGGTCTGCTGGCGGGGGGCTTATCAGAATCTGGAAGATCGCTTTAAGAAAGGGGACCCCCAGATCTTGCCCCCCCTATGTGAATTGGTAATGGGGTACATTGTACCCCTACCATTTCACAAAGGAAGTGTAAATAGTTGGAAAAAACACACACACACACATCGTAGAAAAAAGTCCTTTATTAATAAAAAAAATCCAGCAGTGGTAATCTACTCGGTCCCAGCTCCCTGCTCCAACATTGTCTGTATCCAGCGACGGGTGATCTCCAGTCCAGCGATGAGAAGATCCATCCATCCAGAGCGCAGCCACGCCAACCTCCTCTCTCCGCTGGACACAGCCCAGCGAATGATGTGGCTGAAGCTGTGACATTTCTTATATAGGGGAGGCGGGCCACCTGTCACGTGACCCCGCCCCCTCTGACGCAAGGGGGAAGACTGGGCTTCCCCAGTGACGTAGCAGAGGGTGCGTCAGAGGGGGCATCCCCTATACATGAAATGTCACAGCTTCAGCCGTGTCATCCGCTGGGCTGTGTCCAGCGGAGAGAGGAGGTTGGCGTGGCTGCGCTCTGGATGGATGGATCTTCTCATCGCTGGACCAGTGATCACCTGTCGCTCTATTTTTGTTTATAGTGCAAAAAATAAAAACTGCATCAGTGATCAAATACCACCAAAAGAAAGCTCTATTTGTGGGAAAAAAAGGACACCAAATTTGTTTGAGAGCCACGTCGCAGGACCGCGCAATTGTCAGTTAAATCGACGCAGTGCGAATCTCAAAAAGGGGCAAGGTCCTTAACCTGCATAATGGTCCGGGTCTTAAGTGGTTAATTTATCCAAAACCAAATGTCATGACCTTGCAGTAATAACTTTGTGACCCGTTTGTCTCTTACCTTGTCTGTGTATCAGCCTTAGGGCTTGCCTTCTCACACCTGCATGGTTAAAGCGGGAGTTCACCCATTTTTAAAAAAAAAAAAAATCTCCCCTTAGCTTCCTGCTCGTTCGGTCTAGGGGAATCGGCTATTTATATTAAAATATGAGCAGTACTTACCCGTTTTCGAGCTGCATCTTCTTCCGTCGCTTCCGGGTATGGGTCTTCGGGAGCGGGCGTTCCTTCTTGATTGACATTCTTCCGAGAGGCTTCCGACGGTCGCATCCATTGCGTCACTCGTAGCCGAAAGAAGCCGAACGTCGGTGCGGCTCTATACTGCGCCTGCGCACCGACGTTCGGCTTCTTTTGGAAAATCGTGACGCGATGGATGCGACCGTCGGAAGCCTCTCGGAAGCCTGTCAATCAAGAAGGAACGCCCATTCCCGAAGCCCATACCCGGAAGCGACGGAGAGGATGCGTCTCGTAAACGGGTAAGTACTGCACATATTTTAAATTAAATAGCCGATTCCCCTAGTAAAAACGAGCAGGAATCTAAGGGGGAAAAGTGCCCTCTAAGGGTGAACCCCCGCTTTAAGTAATCTTCCCTCAGTGTGGCTCCACCCTAGCCTTAACAGGAACCACTATTTAACATCTTACGCATGCGCAGCGCACCTCAATTGCGCTACACCGGCGCAATTGTGTGAGGTTGCCACCTGATTCAGGATGCCTTTTCGCGTAAATTTGCGCGGGCGTAAGGTTAATTTAAGGGCGCAAGCCGGCGCAAGTGAAAGTGGGTGTGCCCCTATGCAAATGATGGGCTGACCGTTCAGCAGTGGCTTACGCCCGGCGTATCCTTGACGAAGCATGCGCAGATCGAACGCTTCCATGTGCGCATGCGTGCATCTACGCCTGTCCTACTTCCTGGGCTACGCCGGCCCACCTGCTTACGCAGAGCAAATAAATAGGGGCAGACATGCGCACGTCCTGCGCAAAATTACATCCTGCTTTTTTCACCCCCCCCGAGCAAGGTAATTTTGCCCCAAATTTTCTATGGCACCTCCTCAGAGGGTAAAAAAGAGGTAGAATAATTTTAATTCCACGGAGATGGAGGTCATGCTGGCGGCACTGACCAAGCATAATGCTGCCCTGTATGGTGCCCAGCTGAAAAATACCAGCATAGCCCAAATGAGGGCAATCTATGAATCTATCACCCTGGACATAAATGTGATTGGGAATGAGGAGAGGACATGGGAGGAGATTCAGAAGAAACTCAATGACATGCGGCGTCGGGTCCGTGACAAACTTGTCCAATCCACAAACATGCCAGGGGCACGGGAGGAGGACCAGCCTGCCCATTGCGTTTGATAGGGATGAGCCGAACATACCCGGGTTCGGTTCGCATCAGAACGTTCGAACAGACCGCGGGTTCGCGCGAACATTTAGAACCCCATTGAAATCTATGGGACTCGAACGTTCGAATTCAAAAACGATCATTTTAAAGACCAATATTCAATTTAATGTTGGTAAACGTCTTTCAGAACCCGGGTCTTGCCCCAGGGAACATGTATCAATCGAAAAAAATATTTTAGAAACGGACGTTTTTGCGGAGCAGCGATTTTAATGATGTTTAAAGTGAAAAAAAAAAAATGAAAAATTCCTTCAAATATCACACCTGCTGTGTGTCTCTAGTAGTGGCACATGTTTAGAAATGTCCCTGCACAACATTAAATTATTATAAGAACAAAGTAATTTAATACTGGTTGCGCACGTGCTGTGTGGGAACAATATCTCGATTATTTTAGGGGTGGTGGGGGGGTGGCATTATCTTTTTGGGAAAGCAAAATTGTAGAAAAAAGGGCACCCCTCAAACATACTGTAATTGTAGCGCAACAAAGAGCCACGTGCAAAGTATTGCATCAAAAATTGTTATTAGGCGCCCTTGTTACACAGGGGCATAAAAATGTGTCCGTAGGCGCAACATAACACTGCAACCCCTCCCAATATCTGTAATTGGAGCGCAACAATGAGCCACGTGCAAAGTATTGCATCAAAAATTGTTATTAGGCGCCCCTGTTACACAGGGGCATAAAAATGTGTCCGTAGGCGCAACATAACACTGCAACCCCTCCCAATATCTGTAATTGGAGCGCAACAAGGAGCCACGTGCAAAGTATTGCATCAAAAATTGTTATTAGGCGCCCCTGTTACACAGGGGCATAAAAATGTGTCCGTAGGCGCAACATAACACTGCAACCCCTCCCAATATCTGTAATTGGAGCGCAACAAGGAGCCACGTGCAAAGTATTGCATCAAAAATTGTTATTAGGCGCCCCTGTTACACAGGGGCACAAAAATTGTGCCTTAGGCCACGTGCAAAGTATTGCATCAAAAATTGTTATTAGACGCCCCTGTTACACAAGGGCACAAAAATTGTGCCTTAGGCCACATGCAAAGTATTGCATCAAAAATTGTTATTAGACACCCCTGTTACACAGGGGCAGAAAAATTATGCCTTAGGCCACGTGCAAAGTATTGCATCAAAAATTGTTATTAGACGCCCCTGTTACACAGGGGCACAAAAATTAGGCCTTAGGCCACGTGCAAAGTATTGCATCAAAAATTGTTATTAGGCGCCCCTGTTAAACAGGGGCAGAAAAATTAGGCCTTAGGCACTGGTGGCGGAGCACAGAAAAACAAAATTTCTTACTAGCTAACAGCATGAAAAGTGAGGAGGAGAAGGATATTCCATCAGCAGCACAACAGGACAGTCACTCAGCATCAGCAGTCTCAAAGGGATCTGATATTTCAACACAAAATTCTTATTCAGTAACATCAGCATCAGGTGCTTGGTAGCCGGTGTTGATCCAAGCCTGATTCATTTTGATGAAGGTCAGTCGATCAACAGAGTCGGTGGAGAGGCGTACCCTGTGATCGGTCACAAAGCCTCCAGCAGCACTGAATGTGCGTTCTGAAAGAACACTGGATGCAGGGCAAGCCAGTAGCTCAATTGCGTACTGTGCAAGCTCTGGCCAGTGATCCATCCTCAAGACCCAGTAAGCCAGAGGATTTTTCGTGGGGAAGGTGTCCAAGTCGGATCTTGCCGCTAGGTATTCCCGGACCATGTAAACCAGACGCTGGCGATGGTTGCTGGAACCGGTCAGACCTTGGGGCTGCGGACTAAAAAATTGTCTGAACGCATCGGTCAGACGGCCACCTTCTCCACCGCTCCTTCTCTGACTCACCGAAGCCTCAGCAAGACGTTGTCCAGGGCCAGGTTTTGGTAATCCCCCCGGTTCTGGGAACGCATTGCACAGACCCTTCTGCAAGGCCTCCCGCAGTAGTTTCATCTTCTGCTCCCTCTGCGATGGCAACATAAGATCCGTTACCTTACTCTTGTAACGTGGATCAAGGAGAGTTGCCAGCCAGTAATGATCCCTCTCCTTGATAGCACGTACACGAGGATCCTTACGCAGGCTTTGCAGGATCAGGGAGGCCATGCAGCGTAGGTTTGCAGAGGCATTCGGGGCACAGTCCTCTGGGTCACTGAGGACGACAGGATCCTCAGCCACCTCATCCCAGCCACGTAAAAGTCCACGTGTTCCTTGGGACTGTAAATGATCCCTTGAAGACTGCTGCTGTTGATGCTGAGTGCTAGGCTCCACCTCCATGCTGCTGATACAATCCTCCTCCTCCTCCTCTTCCTCATCCTCCTCCTCCTCTTCCTGTGTTCCAGGTGGGCAAGCAGGAACAGTGTCTGGATAAAGGGGGCCTTGAGAGGTAAGGAAGTCCTCCTCTTCCTCCCTCTGTTCTGCCTCAAGGGCCCTGTCCATTATTCCACGTAGGGTGTGCTCCAACATGTGAATAAGCGGGACAGTATCACTGATGCATGCACTGTCACTGCTCACCATCCTCGTGGCCTCCTCAAATGGTGACAGGACAGTGCATGCATCCCTGATCAAGGCCCACTGGCGTGGTGGAAAAAAAACCAAGCTCCCCTGAGCCAGTTCTGCTGCCATATTGGCACAGGTACTCATTGATGGCCCTCTGCTGCGTGTGCAGCCGCTGCAGCATGGCCAACGTAGAGTTCCATCTGGTGGGCATGTCACAGATTAGGCGGTTCTTGGGCAGGTTGTATTCCCTCTGGAGGTCTGTCAGCCGAGCAGTGGCATTATATGACCTCCGGAAATGCACACAGACTTTCCTGGCCTGCCTCAGGACATCCTGTAAGCCAGGGTACCTGCCCAAGAACCGCTGCACCACCAAATTGAGAACATGCGCAAAACAGGGCACATGGGTGAGTTTTCCACGTCGCAGGGCAGAGAGGAGGTTGGTGCCATTATCGCTGACCACCATTCCAGGCTTCAGCTGGTGTGGCGTCAACCACCTCTGAGCCTGCCCCTGCAGAGCTGAAAGAACCTCTTCCCCAGTGTGGCTCCTGTCTCCCAAGCACACCAGCTCTAGGACCGCATGGCATCTCTTGGCCTGCATTCCTGCGTAGCCCGTCGTACGCCTACGGAGCACGGGTGGTTCTGAGCCAACATCACCACAGGAAGAGGCCACAGAGGAAGAAGAAGAGGAGGGGGTGGAGGAGAGAGGTGTGTCACAAGCAGTTGTAGTGTTTTGGTGGCGTGGTGGTGGAACAACCTCCAAAACTACTGTACCTTGACCTGGGTCCTTCCCAGCTGCCAGCAGAGTCACCCAATGGGCCGTAAAAGACAGGTAACGTCCCTGTCCATGCCTGCTGGACCATGAGTCAGCAGTAAGATGCACCTTACCACTGACCGCCCTGTCCAGCGAGGTATGGACATTGCCTTCCACATGCCGGTAGAGAGCCGGAATCGCCTTCCGTGAAAAAAAGTGGCGTTTGGGTACTTGCCACTGAGGTACTGCACATTCCACAAACTCACGGAAGGGGGCAGAATCTACCAACTGAAAAGGTAGCAGTTGAAGTGCTAGCAATTTTGCTAAGCTAGCATTCAACCGCTGGGCATGTGGATGGCTGGGAGCGTACTTCTTTTGGCGCTGCAGCAGCTGGGGCAGGGAAATTTGTCTGGTAATATCAGTAGATTGGCCGGATGTACTACCACTACTACGTTGTGACACACCTATTTCTACACCTTCGGTGCAGGCTGCAGAGAGGACTGGGGGTCTAGTGGGGTTTGAGGTCACAGAAGGGCAAGGGGAGGACCGCTTTGGTCTTTGGTGTGGGTCTTTCTGGTATGCCTGCCAACGAGCTGCATGGCAGGTCGACATATGTCTGGACAAGCATGTGGTGCCCAAGCGGGTGATGTTTTGGCCACGCGAGATACGCTTGAGACATATGTTGCAAACAGCAAAGGTAGGATCTGATGAACAGGTTTCAAAAAAGGCCCACACCAAAGAACTTTTGCTGTACAGTTGAGACACAGCAGCGCCACGTAATGCAGTTGGTGTACTGCCCTTAAGCTGACCCCTGGAGGGCTTCCTGCCTCTTTGAAGATGTGCCTGTGCCTCGTCCTCTTCCTCCTCCTCCTCTCTCCTACCAGGCACCCAGGTAGAGTCAATGACCTCATCATCCCCTCCCTCCTCATCATCACTGGCGACAACCTGGCAGTATGCTCCAGCTGGGGGAACATCACTCCCAGATTGTTGTCCCTCTCGGCCACCCCCTCTCCCTGGGCTCACATCAATGCCTTCCTCTATCAGTGTTTTCCGTCATCGGAGTCTTCAAAACGCTGCGCATCTTCAGCTAGCATGTACCCAACACTGTGTTGAAACAGTTCGGGGGACTCCTCAGGAGGACACGGTGGGACTAGGGAAGGATTGTGTGATCCCATTGTGCAGAGGGTAGAGGACGCCTTGGCAGCTGCTTTGCCAGACAAACTATAATCAGTCTGTGTGAGAGAGGATGAGGAGGATGAGGACGGCTTGGTCATCCACTCAACTAATTTCTCAGCATGTTGAGGCTCAACACGGCCAGCTCCCGAAAAGAAGGACGAGCGGCCACGGCCACGTGCTGAAGAGGATGCACCACATCCATCACCAGCGTTACCTCTAGATGCAGAGCCTGCTTGCCCTCGTGACTCTCTGCCTCTCTTTGTCCTTCCAGCCATAGTTATGCGTTCAGGTGTTATGTAACAAAATAGTCGCTGTCACACCAACTGCGTTCAGATGGTATTAAACAGCAACCACACAGTAAGAGCGACTTGGCTCAAGTGTAAAGTAACAAAATAGTCGCAGTCACACCAACTGCGTTCAGATGGTATTAAACAGCAACCACACAGTAAGAGCGACTTGGCTCAAGTGTAAAGTAACAAAATAGTCGCAGTCACACCAACTGCGTTCAGATGGTATTAAACAGCAACCACACAGTAAGAGCGACTTGGCTCAAGTGTTATGTAACAAAATAGTCGCTGTCACACCAACTGCGTTCAGATGGTATTAAACAGCAACCACACAGTAAGAGCGACTTGGCTCAAGTGTAAAGTAACAAAATAGTCGCAGTCACACCAACTGCGTTCAGATTGTATTAAACAGCAACCACACAGTAAGAGCGACTTGGCTCAAGTGTTATGTAACAAAATAGTCGCTGTCACACCAACTGCTTTCAGATGGTATTAAACAGCAACCACACAGTAAGAGCGACTTGGCTCAAGTGTAAAGTAACAAAATAGTCGCAGTGACACCAACTGCCTTTAGTTGCTATTAAACAGCACGCACGCAGTAATAGCGACTGCGGTCAAATGCGATTTAACAGCACGCACGCAGTGACACCAACTGCCTTTAGTTGCTATTAAACAGCACGCACGCAGTAATAGCGACTGCGGTCTAATGCGATTTAACAGCACGCACGCAGTGACACCAACTGCCTTTAGTTGCTATTAAACAGCACGCACGCAGTAATAGCCACTGCGGTCAAATGCGATTTAACAGCACGCACGCAGTGACACCAACTGCCTTTAGTTGCTATTAAACAGCACGCACGCAGTAATAGCGACTGCGGTCAAATGCGATTTAACAGCACGCACGCAGTGACACCAACTGCCTTTAGTTGCTATTAAACAGCACGCACGCAGTAATAGCCACTGCGGTCAAATGCGATTTAACAGCACGCACGCACGCAGTGACACCAACTGCCTTTAGTTGCTATTAAACAGCACGCACGCAGTAATAGCGACTGCGTTTCTGTGCAATTCAATAGCCCAGTTGCATTAACAGCGACTGCGCTTCTGTGCAAATAAATTGCACACGTGCAGTAACAGGTAATGCGTCTGTGTGTGCAATTAACTAGCACACGTTAAATAACACAGAATAATTATATTTAAAGTAAATCCCTAATGCAGGCAATACAACACGTTAGAGCGCTGCATGTAGAACAATCTCCTGCCTGACAGATACTAATAGATAAACTAGCTGAGCTGTACAGTTTATAAATATATTGACAACGCCTAAGGATGTGAATATATTCTCTACAAACTGTACTTTTAACTATACTGACTACACTTCCTACTCTATCTATCTATCTATCTATCTATCTATCTATCTATCTATCTAGTTAAGACACTGTGTCTCTATCTCTCTATCTCTCTCTGTCTGACTGACTGATCTTCTCTAGAACCGCCAACACACT
Organism: Rana temporaria; assembly: GCF_905171775.1. Taxonomy (NCBI): domain Eukaryota; kingdom Metazoa; phylum Chordata; class Amphibia; order Anura; family Ranidae; genus Rana; species Rana temporaria. Next base: position 122,890,077 of record NC_053491.1, on the reverse strand, counting down.
ACACTAGGCAGCCGTGCAGGCTGCCTTTTATAGTGGGGGGCGTGTACTAAATCCCCCTGAGCCATAATTGGCCAAAGCCACCCTGGCTTTGGCCAATTATGGCTCTTCGTTTTTTGAGCGCTGTGATTGGCCAAGCATGCGGGACATACAGCATGCTTGGCCAATCATCAGCGCTCAACGCCCCAGTGAATTATGGGACGTTTTGTGTCATTCGAATTTGGCGCGAACGACCCGTTTTGTTCGATTTTCTACGAACGATCGAACGAGCGATGTTCGATTCGAACATACAGTAGGTGTTTGTGATATTGTGCTTTTAGCACGACAGCGTCGCGCTGATACTCGGCGACAGGGTGCCGAGATCTCGCCGACATCTCACACTCACTGGAATAGTGACAGCACATCCCAGCAAGCGCGTCATAGAAGCGACGGGAGATCCGACTTGGATTCCCGCCAATTCTACACGTGTGCGGCGTTTGTTATGAATCCTGAGGGGGAAGTCCCCGCCGGATTTTAAATAAAAATCCGGCATGGGTCCCCCCCTCAGGAGCATACCGGGCCCTTAGGTCTGTTATGGGTTGTAAGGAGAGCCCCCCCTACGCCGAAAAAAACGGCGTAGGGGGTCCCCCTACAATCCATACCAGACCCGTATCCAAAGCACGCTACCCGGCCAGCCAGGAAGGGAGTGGGGACTAGCGAGCGCCCCCCCCCCCCTCCTGAGCCGTACCAGGCTGCATGCCCTCAACATGGGGGGGTTGGGTGCTCTGGGGCAGGGGGGCGCACTGCGGCCCCCCCACCTCAGAGCACCCTGTCCCCATGTTGATGAGGACAGGGCCCCTTCCCGACAACCCTGGCCGTTGGTTGTCGGGGTATGCGGGCGGGAGGCTTATCGGAATCTGGGAGCCCCCTTTAATAAGGGGGCCCCCAGATACCGGCCCCCCCCACCCTAAGTGAATGAGTATGGGGTACATCGTACCCCTACCCATTCACCTGCAAGAAAAGTGGTAAAAACACAAATAAACCACACAGTGTATTAAAATATTTTATTTTTCTGCTCCGGAGGCCGCCCCCTGTCTTCTTTATTAGCTCTTTTACCAGGGGGGGCTTCTTCTTTGACGTCTTCGGGTGGGTGGGGGCCGCCGTCTGGTTCTCTTCCACCGCCGGGGGGGGGTGGCTTTTAAAAAAGCCCCCACCCCCCCGGCGGGTTTCCTCCGGCGTCTTCGGCGGGGCTCTTCTTCTTCCGCTATCCCGACGGGTCTTCTCAACTCTCCGGGGTTCTCCTTCTGTCTTCGCCGCTCTCCGTTGTTGACTCGGCGCACCCCGGTTCTTCGTCTCGCTGTCCGGTGTCTTCTTCCGTGCTGTACGTCTTCTCCTTCCGTGCTGTGATGAGTTCTTCTTCCGTGCTGTGACGTCATGTTCTTCACTTCTCTCCTTCTCCCGATGTTGACACGCCGGTCCTCCTCGCTGAAATGACGGATGCGCGCCTTGCATCGGACCTATATAGGCCTCACAGTCCCATCATGCTCTGTACCTACCCATGTGATACCTACCACGTGGTAGGTATCACATGGGTAGGTACAGAGCATGATGGGACTGTGAGGCCTATATAGGTCCGATGCAAGGCGCGCATCCGTCATTTCAGCGAGGAGGACCGGCGAGTCAACATCGGGAGAAGAAGAGAAGTGAAGAACATGACGTCACAGCGCGGAAGAAGACGTACAGCACGGAAGAAGGGACCGGACTGCGAGACGAAGAACCGGGGTGCGACGAGTCAACAGCGGAGAGCGGCGAGACCCCCCGGGATACCCCCCGGGATAGCGGAAGAAGAAGAGCCCCGCCGAAGACGCCGGAGGAAACCCGCCGGGGGGGTGGGGGCTTTTTTAAAAGCCACCCCCCCCCGGCGGTGGAAGAGAACCAGACGGCGGCCCCCACCCACCCGAAGACGTCAAAGAAGAAGCCCCCCCTGGTAAAAGAGCTAATAAAGAAGACAGGGGGCGGCCTCCGGAGCAGAAAAATAAAATATTTTAATACACTGTGTGGTTTATTTGTGTTTTTACCACTTTTCTTGCAGGTGAATGGGTAGGGGTACGATGTACCCCATACTCATTCACTTAGGGTGGGGGGGCCGGTATCTGGGGGCCCCCTTATTAAAGGGGGCTCCCAGATTCCGATAAGCCTCCCGCCCGCATACCCCGACAACCAACGGCCAGGGTTGTCGGGAAGGGGCCCTGTCCTCATCAACATGGGGACAGGGTGCTCTGAGGTGGGGGGGCCGCAGTGCGCCCCCCTGCCCCAGAGCACCCAACCCCCCCATGTTGAGGGCATGCAGCCTGGTACGGCTCAGGAGGGGGGGGGGGCGCTCGCTAGTCCCCACTCCCTTCCTGGCTGGCCGGGTAGCGTGCTTTGGATACGGGTCTGGTATGGATTGTAGGGGGACCCCCTACGCCGTTTTTTTCGGCGTAGGGGGGGCTCTCCTTACAACCCATAACAGACCTAAGGGCCCGGTATGCTCCTGAGGGGGGGACCCATGCCGGATTTTTATTTAAAATCCGGCGGGGACTTCCCCCTCAGGATTCATAACAAACGCCGCACACGTGTAGAATTGGCGGGAATCCAAGTCGGATCTCCCGTCGCTTCTATGACGGCTCTGTCTCCATCGCGGCAAGCCAGCTCGGCGCTGGCTCCCGCGATGGGGCTCGTAGGTGCTCAATCTCGCTGAGAAAGAGAGCGAGATTGACACAAAATCGGGTTCACCTACTGTACGTTCGAATCGAACGCGGAGCTCATCCCTAGCGTTTGACTGCGGAGGAGGTTATAGCGCAAAGTTTGTCGCAGGAGCAGGTGGAGGGAGTCCCAGGCTATGACTCCACTGTTGGGGACTTGGGGACAGGTAAGTGTGTTTTATCTCCTATTTGGTGTGTATCATGGGAGGGGGTAGAAGGGAACATGTGACAAGTGTGTGGCTCCACCAACATGTGTTTTTTTGTGTCATCCACAGATGTTGAGGATGAAGCTGGGCTGTCGTCGGCTGCAGGGTGACCCATGCCATCCCCACATCATCATGGGGTCCAGTCAGCCCCCATGCAAATACTGGGCATGTTGGTGGAGGAGGAGAGCACCCATAGGCCATCTATGGAGGAGGTAGTTGTGGAGGAGTCTATTGACCTCCACCAGGAGGACTCCATCTACCTCCAGGAGGATCCCACCATCCCTGACCTCCCCACCACCTCCCCGACCATCACGTCATCGCCCTCCAGTGTCCCTCCCACCATTGTCGCCCCCTCCAGTGTCCCTCCCACCAGTGTCGCCCCCTTCAGTGTCCCTCCCACCAGTGTGGCCCCCTCCAGGGCAGCCCCCTCCCGTCTTCTCCCTCAGTACGGGCCCCAGCCTCTCCTCCCAGGAAGGCTCTATCTAAAACGAGGGGTGTACCCTCAGGCCTACAAGAAGGGCTGCAGGAGGAACAGGGCCGGCAGACACGCCATATAGGGGCCATGGTGGGAGACTTAAGGCGGGTGGCGGAGAGCCTGGCCTCCTCCTCCTCATCAGTACTGCAGGCCCTCGCCCTGCAAGCGGAGCTGGGCAAAAAAGACACAGAGAGCCTGGAGGAAGTGAGCCCCAACTGTCTGGCCATGGTCACCTGCATGGTGGAGCAGCAGGGCGCCACAGCATTGTTGACAGCGGAGGTGAGCAGGTTGGCAGGGGCGGTAGAGGCCAACACTGCCGCTGTGCGGGAGGAGGGGAGACTAACCCGGTGGCACCAGCAGCATAATACCACCCGGCAGCTTCGGATGCTGGCACAGACTAACTCTGTCCTCACCCGCCTGGCCAACACCATGGAGAGCAGGCAGGCACCACCTGCCAGGAGTGAGCAAGTAGGGGATGCTGCTCCTCCCCCCCCTCCATCCCTACCCCATGCTCCATCTCCACCCCAGGCTCCATCCTCAGCCCAGGCTCCACCACGCAAACTGAGGAGCCAGAGCCGGGGGAAACTCCTTGGCACCAGGATGTCCAAAAGGAAAAGAAGATGATTTTCCTGCGGCTCATTTGTTTTTTTGGAATCTCGATTTCTGCTCAGATTATGAGCTTATTTATTTTATTTTTATGCTCAAAGTTGGAGTTTGCTTGTTTATTTTGTAGTCCCTACACACGGTGAGGAGTGTATACTACAGTGTGACTGGTGTGTGAATGGGGGGGGGTGTCACTCCTGCTGGAAAAGGGGTGTCACCTTCTGCCGTGTGAAAGGTGTATGAATGTACAGCAACATAATTGGAGCCTTGGCGTGGCGTTGCTGCTCCCTAATACCGTGCGGTATCCTTGGGTCTAATCCAATTTTTGGTGGATGTGGGGTGTGTGTGCTAGGGACCACAGTGGTGTGCACGTGTGCATTCTACTTGTGACATGATTAATGTGTGTGTTTAACGTGCAAAGAGACGTTCCACGAGACAACTCCTGATTGCTCTTCCCTCAGTAGACCGGGTAGAGTTGCTTGGGGGGGGGATTGTGTGGTTGGGAGGTCAGGTCATCACATATGTCAATCTGCAGGCCCTTTCTCATGGCGAAGTTGTGCAGAATGCAACATGCACCGATGATCTGGCACACAAAGTTTGGGGAATACAACAGGGTACCCCCAGACTTATCCAGGCATCAGAAACGGGACTTCAGGAGGCCAAAAGGTGCGTTCCACCACTGCACGGGTACGTGCGTGTGCTTCATTGTATCTTTCCTCTCCTGGGGTTTGGGGGTTCCGGAATGGAGTCATGAGATGGGGTCCTAGTGCATATGCAGAGTCACCTGGAAGGGAAAAGACAGGAGGATGTTAGTCATGCATGTGCCCCTCGTGATGTCTGCATCATGGGGTCGGACAGTCATACCTGACACCCATGTCACTCACCAACCAGCCAGTTGTCCCCATACACGTTCTGTTCACATTCTGTTGGGATGCTGCTTTGACGGTATATGAAGCTGTCATGACAGGACCCGGGGTGTTTGGCACGGACGTGCCATATGAGGCCATGGGCATCGACTATCACCTGGACATTGATTGAATGCCAATGCTTCCGATTGCAGTATATGTGCTCTATGTCACGGGGGGGGCTGTAGTGGCACATGTGTGCAATCAATGGCCCCCACAGTGCGTGGGAATCTGGCAATTTGATAGAAGTCTGTCACTGCCTTCTGCCGCAGGTCCTCCTGGGTGGGTTTGATGAAGTGATGGGACATGCGTCTCAGGATTGCAGGGATAACCTGGTGCACACATCTGCTCATGCTGGATTGTGACATCCCAGCCACAATTCCACTTGTACGCTGAAAAGATCCACTTGCCAGGAAATGCAGGGTTGCCACTACCTTGACCAGTGGCTCCACTGCATGTCCACGATGTGTCTGGCTGGTGATGTCATCATGCAGGATTGTGGCTAATTCCAGGATGACTTCAGGGCTGAATCTAAACATGCAAAACACCTCCGAATCCCCCATGGCAAAGACGTTCCTGCGCACTCGGTATATCCTCTCCCGTGCCCTCCTACGAGTCGGTTCACTCAGTAGTATTGCTAGAACCATGGCTGCCCCTGGCATGTTGGCACACAGATGTGAGGTCCTGCAAGTGTGGGTGCTCTGCTTGCTCAGCTCGTCCATATTGGTGCTGCTGTAGTTGCTCTCCAGCTGACCTGTGGACGTCTGTTGCTAAGTTGCCCCTGCTTTTATGATGAGCAAGTTTGCCCTGGCCGAACAGCTTGCGCGCTTTGTGCGCAAACTGCGGCTGACACGCGCAGGTTTGTGAATCATCGTTTGTTCCTCATTTGCATATTTGCTGAGGGAAAACAATGAGAGCGCAAGGTGCACCCAGCGTAAAAATGCACATTAAATGCGCCGGCGGAGAGAAACTACGTCCGTAGGAAGAAGCCTAATTTCAGGCGTAGCTCTTTTTTCTGGGTCATCCGCATAGTTGCGTGGGCGCAAATCCGTACTTACACGGCGCATATCGAGAATGGGTCCACGCAAGTCGTACCTGAATCTACCCCACTGTGTTCTCCAATCCTGCCTTGCCGTGCAATATTGTGTGTTTAATTTTTATTTTTCCTTCTTGCTGTGTGCTCTACGTTTGTCTCTGCTACCGATCTTGGCGTGTTCCCGACAATCCCCATTTGCTTGTGACCCTGACCTTTGGTGCGTTCTCAACTATCCTTGCCTGCTTGTGACCCTTGACCTTTGGCTTGTTCACCTTTTATCCTTGTCTGCTTGTCGTCCCGACCTTTAGCTTATCCTTCTATAGCCTACCGTGAGCGTGAGCTGGGAGACCCCAGGCCGCGACTTGGAGTCAGCTGCAGCGAAGTCCATCCTCACCACTAGAGGCTCTGGTGAACACCAGCTGGCTCTTAGACTCCGCGCCCTGTGGAATCTCACGTTCTAGCTCCCTGTGGGATCTGTGTTGGTGCCCCAGTGCACCTGCATTACTGCACCACCCAGGGTTCCAACCGCAAGAGGTCAGCCGTAGGGTCCACTATCATATCTTTGCACTCCTGACCCAATGGTGTGCATCTGTCACCTGGCCTTGGGTGACCTGACACTGAACTTATAATTTTTCCTCCCCCATGTGCCTCCTCCCCCGATCTCTCTGTCAAAATCGAGGGCACAATTATCAGCCCATCCCCACACGCCAAGGCTCTAGGTGTAGTCGTGGACTTTGAACTCTCCTTTAAGCCCCACATCCAATCACTGTCCAAATCTTGCCGCCTCAGCCTCCGCAACATCTCCAAAATATGCCCCTTTCTAACCAATGATGCAACAAAGCTCTTAATTCACTCCCTAGTCATCTCTTGCCTTGATTACTGCATTGGCTTACCCCTACATACTCTATGCCCCCATTCAATCCATCATGAATGCTGCTGCCAGACTCATCCACCTTACTAATTGCTCTGTCTCTGCTACTACTCTCTGTCAATCCCTCCACTGGCTTCCACTCACCCAATTAATTTAATTCAAAATACTAACGACTACCTACAAAGCCATCCACAACTCTGCCCCTAGCTACAGCGTGCGGGTGTAAAGCAGTTAAATGGCCAGGAGGGGCTGGCTGTGGGCTTGACTGATGAGCAGGAGATGAACAACAGGTGAGGCACTGTGGAATGATGAGTTCTGGCAATTAACCGACAGTTAAGCAACCGGAGCACAGAAAAGGAAGGGCTGAGAGCCCAGCCCTGACATGAGGTCAGGCACTGATGTTGAGAGAAGGCCTGACTTGCAGTCCCCATTCTAATTCGTCCCAAAGGTGTTCTATCAGAGGGAGGTCAGGACTCTGTGCAGGCCAGTTAAGTTCCCTTACACCAAACGTGCTCATGCATGTCATTATGGACCTTGCTTTGTACACTGGTCCAAATCATTTTGTGGAGGGTGGATTATGGTGTGGGGCTGTTTTTCATAGGTTGGGCTTGTCACCTTAGTTTCAGTGAAGAGAACTGTTAAGGTGCCAGCATACCAAAACATTTTGGACAATTTCATGCTCCCAACTAGGGATGAGCTTTGAGTCGAACTTATGTTCGACTCAAACATTGCCTGTTCGGCAAACAGCGAACAATTTGGGGTGTTCGCAGCAAATTCAAAAAGCCGCGAAACACCCTGTAAAAGTCTATGGAAGAAATCTAAAGTGCTAATTTTAAAGGCTAATATGCAAGTTATTGTCCTAAAAAGTGTTTGGGGACTTGGGTCCTGCCCCAGGGGACATGTATCAATGCAAAAAAAGTTTTAAAAACTCAATTTTTTTCGGGAGCAGTGATTTTATTAATGCTTAAAGTGAAACAATAAAAGTGAAATATTCCTTTAAATTTTGTACCTGGGAGGGGGGGGGGGTGTTGTATAGTATGTCTGTGAAGTAGTGCTTGTTTTCCGTGCTTAGAACTGTCCCTGCACAAAGTGTCATTTCTGAAGGAAAAAAAGTAATTTAAAATCACTTGCGGCTATAATGAATTATCAGCTCCCAGGAATTCAGAGAAAAGTCATTCATAAAAAAAAAGCATGGGGGTCCCCCAAATTCAATTACCAGGCCCTTCAAGTCAGGTCTGGTATGGATATTAAGGGGAACCCCGTGTCAAATTAAAAAAATAATAATGTGGGGTTCCCCCTAATCTACATTCTAGACCGTTCAGGTCTGGTGTGGATTTTAAGGGGAAATAAAAAAAATGTCGTGGAGTTCCCCCAAAAATCCACACAAGACCCCTTATCCACTAAGAAAGTATAAAGAATTGTAAAAAAAAAACAACCACAGGGCAAGGGTTTTGGGGATGAGGCCCTTGTCCCCATCAACATGGGGACATGGTACTTTGAGGGGTCACAGACCCCCAAATCATCCTCCCAATGTTGAGGGCATGTGGCCTGGTACGGTTCAGGAGGGGGGCGCTCTCTCGTCCCCCCCCCTCTTTTCCTGCGGCCTGCCAGGTTGCGTGCTTAGATAAGAGGTCTGGTGTGGATTTTTGGGGGAACTCCACGCCATTTTTTTTTACATTTGGGGTGGAGTTCCCCTTAAAATCCACACCAGACCTGAAGGGTCTGGAATGGATATTTGGGGGGAACCGCACATATTTTTTTTTTTAATTTGACACGTGGTTCCCTTTAAATATCCATACCAGACTTGAAGGGCCTGGTAATTGAATTTGGGGGACCCCCATGCTTTTTTTTTTATTATTGACTTTTCTCTGAATTGCCGGGAGCTGATAATTCATTATAGCCGCGAGTGATTTTAAATGAATTTTTTTCCTTCAGAAATTACACTTTGTGCAGGGACAGTTCTAAGCACGGGAAACAAGCGCTACGTCACAGGCATACTATACACCCCACCAGGTACGAAATGTAAAGGAATATTTCACTTTTATTGTTTCACTTTAAGTATTATTAAAATCACTGCTCCCGAAAAAACGTCAATTTTTTTATTTATTTTTTGCATTGATACATGTCCCCTGAGGCAGGAGCCAGGTCCCCAAACACTTTTTAGGACAATAACTTGCATATTAGCCTTTAAAATTAGCACTTTAGATTTCAAACGTTCGAGTCCCATAGACTTTAAACAGGGTTCTAAAGTTCACACAAACTTTTGGTCTGTTCACAGGATGGTGCAAACCGAACGGGGTGGTGTTCGGCTCATCCCTACTCCCAACTTTGTAGGAAAAGTTTTAGGATGGTCCCTTCCTGTTCCAACATGTCTGCGCACAAAGGCATAAATCAAGGTCCATAAAGACATGGCTGAGAGAGTTTGGGGTGGGGGAACTTGACTGGCCTGCACAGAGTCCTAACCTCAACCCGATAGAACACCTTTGGGATGAATTTGGGCAGGCCTTTTCATCCAACATCAGTGCCTGGCCTCACAAATGTGCTTCTGGAAGAATGGTCAAAGATTCTCATAGACACACTTCTAAACCTGGACATCCTTCCCAGAAGAGTTCAAGCTGTTATAGCTGCAAAGGGTGGGTAAACTCAATACTGAACCTTATGGACTAAGACAGGGATGCCATTAAAGTTCATGTGCATGTAAAGGCAAGTGTCCCAATACTTTTGAAAATGTAGTGTATATTAGCAACGAAGAGGATAGACTGTGAAAAGCTAAATGTAAGGCTAGTTGTCATCCTTAAAGCAGTTTGAAAGTTAAAATATTTGATTTTACTTTGAAAATACATTGGGCTTTTAATGACATTCTTCTCTTTATTGGAGATATTTCTCCCCACTTCTTGGAAGGATATAAAACATGTTAAATACATTTTTCATTGAGAGATATTCTTTTTTTTATTAAAGTACAAACAATGGTTTGTGGGTGAATTACTGGCTAAATTGATTTAAAAAAAAAATATATTATTTCATCTCTCGACTCTAACAATGTTTAAATTAGTTGTGAAAGCAGACATTTCATGACCAGCCTCAAACTAACTCTTGTTACATAAGGGGAAATGTTTGTAGTTCAATAAAACAAAAAATATAACTTTTAGAATCTTTTTTCTATTGTGACCGGGGGGCACACCTACAAAGATACTCTGAAAGTTGCAGTAGGCATATTTGTTAGATACTTTATTTTACCAAATGTTTTCAATTAATAAAGTGATCCTGCATAAGGGACAGTTATAATACATAATATCAACACATAATAGTTACCTTGATTGTTAGAACTTTTATTCTCTTTGAAATTGTGCCATAATAGCTAATATTGTTGCTTTATGTTTCCAGTGATTTCATTTTTTTTCTTAAGGCACTCTTGCATTTCTAAATTAAATAGCATTAAAACAATGTAAATCAGCAATTTGTATTCATTGGATTTCATGTTGTGTGTTTGCAAAATGCCTTTTGTTTTTCAGATATGAAAATTATTAATAACAAAAAGGCAGTTACAATGATAAAGGGAAAGGAAATTTGATTTTCTAATAGATTTCACTGTTCTAACTCAAAAACTATAATTTGTTTTGATATATTGTTACAAGTTTCATACCTCATCTCAAATAATCTTGTAAATCTATCTATCTCTAATTCTAGAACAGATCCAAGTCTGTTTAACCAAAATGAACAGACCATGTTAGGAAAAGTTAAACAAACATTGCTTACATGGTTCAGTTCAGTTTATGTAATATCATTGTATCAGTGTAGTAATTATTACTACTCATTTATTATTTTTGGGCAAATGGTCACAACTATACTTTCAAGTGCAAAGAACAGAAGAAAGACAGCAAAAAAGTTGGGGGGGGGGGGGTGACAAATGTTTGGGAGACTGAGACTGTTAGCTACACAATTGTGTACTCTGAAAGCAACCTTGATTCCACCATACTAAATCAACCTTGTTTAACTATTTCTCAGACAAGGGACCATATAGAAAAGTTGGCTGATTTACTAGATTGGATAATTTTCATGCAAACAAAAGGGGGGGGGGATTTCCATTTTTACACACTTGAATAATTGAAGTAAATCTTCAAACATAATATTGTGCAGATTCTCAAATTAGCCTTAAAATATTGCACTGTTGACTGTAAACCCATCTGGATAAATGTGTCTAAGGGCAACAACATAGTAAACATAATAGTAAAGTAGTCCATCACTCCTTGTGGGTGCTCTTGTGAAAATCTAATGTGTGTGCTTAAACTCTGCTTCATTTCTATACATTTATGCAGTGACAATCTGATTATTGTTCTGGTCTGAAAAAGATGTGTGTCTGAAAGATGTACCAGGGTACCTCCATTATTAAATTATAATTCTTATTTTAAACCAACAAAATTAAGATAAATGACTCCCCTTCATGAACAGGCCATGTTTTGCTTTTTGGCACTGCATTACTTTAACTGACAATTGCACGGTCATTCAACACTATACTAAAATTTAATTTATTAACATTTTTCACACAAATATAGCTTTTTTTGGTGGTATTTTGCTATAAAACATATCCAATATTTTTTTGTTTAAAAAAAAAAATCGAATTTCTTCATACATTTAATAAATGTAATAAATATTGTGCTACACATTTTTGGTAACAAATCCCAATAAGTGTATTAGTTATAGCATCTACAAACTGTAACATACAGTGTGTGAAAAGTAATTGCCCCCACGTTGCTAAATGATGAATGGAAAACTGAGTTACATTTCACTTGCCGCACCCAGGTCTGATTACTGCCAGACCTGTTGAACCAATAAATCACCTAAAAGCGGAGTTCCACCAATTTTTTTTTTTTAAGTCAGCAGCTACAAATACTGCAGCTGCTGACTTTTAATATATGTCCTGGGCATATTACACGGGTATCTGCTCCATTCTCCCCCCTGAAAGGTGCCAAATCTGACACCGGAGGGGGGAGAGTTCCAAAAAGCGGAAGTTTCATTTTTGGGTGGAACTCTGCTTTAAAAAGAAGCTGTCTGACAAAGTGAAGAGCACTAAAAGATCTCAAAAGCAACACATCATTCCATGACTTAAAGAAATTCAAGAAAAGATACCTGGACTCCAGCCAATCATGGTGAGAGCAATTATCCACAAATAGAGAAAACTTGGAACGGCGGGGAACCTTCCCAGGAGAGGCCGGCCTACTAAAATTACTCCATGTACACAACGAGGACTCATCCAGGAGATCATAAAAGAATGCAGAACAACAACATTTAAAGAACTGCAGGCATCACTTACCTCAGTTAGGGTCAGTGTTCATAATTGAACAATAAGAAAGAGACTGGGCAAACATGGAATCTATGGGAGAGTTCCAAAGCCAAAGCCCCTGCTGGCCAAAAAGAACACAAAGGCTCTTCAGACATTGGCCACAAAACATCTTGATTTATCCCTAAGACTTTTGGGCAAATATTCTGTGGACTGATGAGACAAAAGTTAAACTTTTTGGAAAGTGTGAGTACCGTTAGGCCCCTTTCACACATGTGGAATGTATGTCCGCTTTTTCATCCATCCGTTTACGGATGAAAAAGGGACATACATTGATCCTTATGAGATTGCGGGTGTCAGCGGATGAATATCCACTGACACCCGATCTCATCCGGGTCCGCAATCCTCCGATTCTGCAGATGGAGGAAAACCCTATTTTTCCATCCGTCTGCGGATCAGATCGGGTGAACACGGACAGACGGTCCGTGTTCATCCGATCCCCCCATAGGGGAGAGCGGAGATTTGACAGGGCGGTCCCCGCACACTGTGCGGGGACCGCCCTGTCATCCGCCGGCTCAGTGGGGATCAATGGAGCGATCCCCGCTGAGCAGGCAGAGGTTCACGGGGCGGATCATCACGGATCCATCCCATGTGAAAGGGCCCTTACAACTGGCAAAAAACTAACACATTATTTCATAAAAATAATCTCATACTAACAGTCACACAAGGAAGTGGTAGTGTGATTGTCTGGAGCTGCTCCAGACCAAAAATGATGTGCTCTACCAGAAAATCCTGAAGGATAATGTCCGGCCATCAGTTCCTGACCTCAAGCTCAACCGCACTTGGCTTATGCAGCAGGACAATGATCCCAAACACACCAGCAAGTCTACCTTTGAATGGCTTAAAAAACAAAACAAAATGAAGGTTATGGAGTAGCCTAGTCAAAGTCTGGACTTAAATCCTATTCAGATGCTGTGACCTTAAACAGGCCGTTCTTGCTAGAAAACCCTCCAATGCGGCTGAATTAAAACAATTCTGGGAACAAGAGTGCGCCAAAATTCCTCCACAGTGATGTGAAAGACTCATTGCCAGTTTTTAAAAACGCTTGATTGCAGTTGTTGTCGCCAAGGGTGGCAAACCAATTATAAAGTTTAGGGGGCAATTACTTTTTCACATAGGACCAGACAGGTTTCGACAGCTTTTTTCACTTAAAAAATTAAATCATCATTTAAAAACTGCATTTTATATTTACTCAAAGTTATCTTTGTGTAATATTAACATTTGTTTGATGATCTAAATTATTTATGTGTGACAAATATGCAAAAGAATGCAAAATTAGGAAGGGGGCAAATACTTTTTCACAGCACTGTATACAGTATACTGTAATTTGTATTTATTTATTTTTATACAAGTAATGGCAGTGATCAGTGACAATATGGCAGACAATCTGACACTTTTGACACTTAGTGGAAACCAATGACACTAATACAGTGATCAGTTCTAAAAATATTTACTGTGGCTGTACTAATGACACTGGCTGGGAAAGGGTTAACATCTAGGGCAATCAAGGGGTGCCGAACAGTGATTGGTACATTTACTGTGAGGTGCTTTTACTAAGGGTTGTGCTGGTTTTTGTTCCAAAAGCCAGTACATCCCCACTAACAGGACAGAGCTCTGTATTGTTTACATTCATAGAGCTCTGCACTGTCATCCTTTTTGCTGATCAGTGGGTGCCTGTGGTCAATCATTGGCCAGCACCCACTGATTGGCTTGTGCTTTGGCTAATCACAACACAGCAGACACAGCAGCCACACACGCATGTGCCTCCTACCTGGAAGTGCTGGATCATGTACCAAATAAGTGATCCAAAGCAGAAGAGCTGTTCAGCTACCATACTCCTATGTGAGTTGGGCAGCAAGCAATTCAAGTCTATTGTGGGGTAGAGATGTATAGAACGGTTCGCTTGTTCGCGTTTGCCGTCGCCGGCGAGCATATGCAATGTTCGACCCGTCTCCTATTAATTAACATTGAGCAAACTTTGACCCTCTACCTCACAGTCAGCAGACACATTCCAGCCAATCAGCAGCATACCCTCCCTCCCTGACCCTCCCACCTCTAGGGCAGCATCCATTTTAGATTCATTCTCAACCTGCATTCTTAGTGAGAGGAGGGACAGTGATTTTGCTGATTTTATAGGGAAAGCGATAGCTAGGCCAGTGTACCCCAGTCCTGAAAGTCTAATCTGATCTCTGCTGTTAGAACAGCACCCCAAACAGCCCATGTTAGGGCTAATCGAGAGAGAGAGAGAGAGAGAGAGAGAGAGAGATTTTTTGGAGTTAGGCAGGCTAGTCAGTTAATGTTACAGTGTGTAGAATATATATATACACCCCAGGAGTTGTACATTTGTATTTATACACTGTATAGTTTAGTTAGATTAGAGGTGCAGGGTGCTGTGTAATATAAAGGGGTCCAGTGGTGCAGGGTGCTATGTAAAGGGGCCCAGAGCTGTGGGGTGCTGTGTAATGTAAGGGGCCCAGTGGTTCAAGCTGTTGTGTAATATAAAGGGGCCCAGTGGTGCAAGCTGCTGTGTAATATAAAAGGGCCCAGTGGTGCAAGCTGCTGTGTAATATAAAGGGGTCCAGTGGTGCTGGGTTCTATGTAGAGGGGCCCAGAGCTGTGGGGTGCTGTGTAATGTAAGGGGCCCAGGCTCACAGTGTAAACTGTGCCCATCTGCCAGTGCCACATCTCATCTGTATTGTTTTGGCACAGTTGATAAGATATAAAAACAAAATTCACTGCAATACTAAATAGTAGTCTTGTGTCTGCCAGGGTGTCTTTGCCTCACAGGGTAAACTGTGCCCACCTGCCAGTGCCACATCTCATCTATATTGTGTTGGCACAGTTGATAAGATATAAAAACAAAATTCACTGCAATACTAAATAGTAGTATTTTGTCTGCCAGGGTGTCTTTGCCTCACAGGGTAAACTGTGCCCACCTGCCAGTGCCACATCTCATCTATATTGTGTTGGCACAGTTGATAAGATATAAAAACAAAATTCACTGCAATACTAAATAGTAGTCTTTTGTCTGCCAGCGTGTCTCAGGCTCACAGCGTTTACTGTGCCCACTTGCCCATGCAGTGCCACCACTCATATCTGGTGTCACAGTAGATTACATTTAAAAAAAATGCAGGGGGTCCAGAACTGTTAGGGGGGTGTCTGTGTAACATACATGTGTCTAGAGCTATGGGGGGCTGTGTAATGTAAAGGGGTGCAGGGTACTGTTCAATGTAAAGGGGCCCAGAGCTGTGGGGTGCTGTGTAATGTAAGGGGCCCAGTGGTGCAAGGTGCTGTGTAGTGTAAAGGGGTCCAGTGGTGCAGGGTGCTGTGTAATGTAAAGGGGCCCAGAGGTGCAGGGTGATGTGTAATATAAAGGGGTCCAGAGGTGCAGTGCTGTGTAATGTAAAGGGGTCCAGAGGTGCAGGGTACTGTTCAATGTAAAGGGGTCCAGAGGTGCAAGGGGCTGTGTAATGTAAGGGGCCCAGTGGTGCAGGGGGCTGTGTAATGTAAAGGGGTCCAGAAGTGCAGGGTGTTGTGTAATGTAAGGGGCCCAGTGGTGCAGGGGGCTGTGTAATGTAAAGGGGTCCAGTGATGCAGGGTGCTATTTAAAGGGGTTCAGATCTGTGGGGTGCTGTGTAATGTAAGGGGCCCAGTGGTGCAGGGGGCTGTGTAGTGTAAAGGGGTTCAGAGATGCAGGGTGCTGTGTAATATAAAGGGGCCCAAAGGTGCAGGGTGCTGTGTAATGTAAAGGGGCAACACAGAGAGAGGAGTCTGAAGAAGAGGAGTCAGAGGAGGAAGGTGGCTTTGAGGAGGTGGAAGACCAACCACAGCAGGCGTCCCAGGGGGCTTGTTGTCACCTTTCAGGGACCCTTGGTGTTGTACGTGGCTGGGTGGAGGAAGAGACATTCAATGACATCAGTGAGGACAAGGAACGGGACATGGCTAGCTTGGTATCCAACCTTGTGTAAATGGGGAATTTGCGGTTCTGCAAATGGACTGTTTGCGGTTGTTTGTGGTGCGTTAAACGGGGAGTTTGGTCTGTCACTGTGAACCTTAACCCTAACCCTGTCTGTAACCCTAACCCTGTCTGTAACCCTAACCCTAACCCTGTCTGTAACCCTAACCCTATCTGTAACCCTAACCCTATCTGTAACCCTAACCCTTACACTACCTGATTGATACAACATCATACCTGATGTTTTAAAGCACGTTATTCCAAACAATTTAGGAATGTTAGGTGATTTATGTCCTTTAAGGATTAAAAACGGACTCTGCGACAACTATGTAATTTTCCATGGGAGTTTTGCCATGGATCCCCCTCCGGCATGCCACAGTCCAGGTGTTAGTCCCTTTGAATCAACTTTTCCATCACTATTGTGGCCAGAAAGAGTCCCTGTGGGTTTTAAAATGTGCCT
Source organism: Rana temporaria (assembly GCF_905171775.1). NCBI lineage: Eukaryota > Metazoa > Chordata > Amphibia > Anura > Ranidae > Rana > Rana temporaria. The sequence continues at coordinate 122,873,508 of NC_053491.1, read as the reverse complement.
GCCCATTGAAGTCTATGGCGATTCGCCCAGTTCGCCCGTTCGCGAACATTTGCAGAAGTTCGCCGTCGCAAAATTTTAGGTTTGCGACATCACAATTGTGGGGTGCTCTGTTGAAGATCTGGTGTGTGTGCTTAGATTTTGTATGTCTGTTTTTTTTTTAACGATAACACTACATGCAGCCAACACAGAGGGTCCATTTATGTGACAATCTGGATTTCAGGGTTTCAGAAATGACCTTTCTAACCTGCTAGAGACTGCCAGGCACCATTGTGAACTGCTGCAAAGAGTTTCTTTGCATCACTTCTACAAAGTGGATCATTGTGGGCTTTCTCTCAGGTGGTGGAAGAAAATATCCCAAGGTTTTTCACTTTGTATTAGATGAAACATGACCTTTAAATCCTCCCACCAATTTATTTATCACTACCAGCACCCTCAAGCCTCCTCCATCTCACTGACAGCACCCCAACACTGCATCTTAGCACCATCACCCCAATGCTCAATTCCTCCTCACAGCCACTCTCCTACCAGTGCTCACTTCAACCCTTCTTCTCCTCCCCACTGCCAGCACTTCAACCTGCCTCCTTGTTTTTCTTATCCGCCTCCTGCTTCTTCATGGCATTTCACATCCTGGTAAAAAGCAGAAATTACTTTCTGTGCAAATAATGGTAGCTGGTGCATGGTCTTTGGGCAAAATAATGGTGGAGTAGCTGAAACTGTCATGAAGCATAGGCCACAAAAAAAGCCATAAACTTTTGTGGAGAAGGAGAAAGCAAAGAGCTCATTAGCAGGCCCAATTTAAATGGATCCTGTGCATCCTTGAAACATGAAAAAAAAGAGCCAGGAACGTTCTGCCAACTGATATATATATATATATCCAAACAAACAGAATAAAGTGCAATACTCAGAAAATACTGTCCTTGAACATATTTTCATTAAAAAAATGTTAGTAAGAAACTAAAAATGTATAAAAAAATCTTAAACTATGGCATCAATGATGTGTCCTAAAAGTTCAACGTGATCCCACTTGGAGTGACATATTAGATAAAATCATAAAGACCAGTACAATATCCATAAACTAGCATGCACACATTTGAATGTCAAAATGCTCTTAATGGTCAAGAATTAGCCAATGTGCTCTCCCTCTCCACCTGGTGCACCACAAACTGTTCACCTCTATACCTAGACTTCTTAAGTTATAGCACAATTAAAAAGCACTTAATTGGTGTGTGGGTTGCTGAGTAAAGCGTAAACAAAAGATTACCTGTAGTTTTAGTAGCACAGTTGTATACACAGGAGGATAGCACTGGTCCAGGCAGCAGGCAGGGACTTGGTCAGCAATGGCATACACAATTATCCAGGCAGCAGGCAGGGATACTGTCCATTTACAGTCCAGGGTCAGTGCAGGCAGAGATATTGTCAGCAGTGCCAAACATATTGGTCCTGGTAGTAGGCAGGAACATGTGGTGTGGTCAGTGCAACAGGCAGAGACATAATGGTAGTAAGTCTTGAAGGCAGCAGGCAGAAGTAGGGCCTCGTTCAGGACAGAATGAGGACAGGGGTAGAGGCTTCTCTCACCCAAATCTCTTTGAAGCCTCAGAGTCTCCAGACCCTAATATAGGAATGAGAAAACAAAACAAAATTGTTTTCTTCATCCAGAAAAACAATTCTGGAGCCCCTCACATATGTGAGACCCCTGTATTGAATTCCACTAGTCCAGTAGCAGGGTACAAGATCAGTCCATGAGGCAGGCAAAAAACATGGTCAAACAGTCCAAGGTCAGTTCCAGATCAGGCAGAGGTACGTACAGAATCGTTAGGCAGAAGCACTGATGGGCACATAGGGGCCCTGATGAGGTAGCACAGAGGGTCACTGATGAGGTGGCACAGAGGGGCAGTGATGAGGTGGCACAGAGGGTCACTGATGAGGCGGCACAGATGTGCACTGATTGATTACACAGATGTGCACTGATGATCAGTTCAGATGGGCAATGATGAGGTGGCAGAGATGGGCACTGATGAATCTGCACAGATGGGCACTGATTGATTGCACAGATGTGCACTAATGAGGCTGCACAGATGGACACTGATTTATGGCACAGATATGCACTGATGAGGTGGCACAGATGGAACTGATGAGGCCGTCACTAAAGGGCACTGATGTGGCGGTACAGATGGGCACTGATGAGGCGGAACAGATGTGCACTGATTGGTGGCACAGATTGATTGCACAGATGTGCACTGATGAGGTGGCAAATATGGGTACTGATGAGGTGGCACAGATGGGTACTGATGAGGCAGCCCAGATGTGCACTAATGAGGTGGGACATATGGGCACTGATTGGCACAGATGGGCACTGATGAGGTGGCACAGGTGGGCACTAATGAGGTTGGCACAGGTGGGCACTGATTTTAAAGATGTGCACAGACAGGGATGGACTGGCCATTGGGACTACAGGGAGTTTCCCGGTGGGCCGATGACTCAGTGGGCTGGCTTCAGTGACAGCGGACCGCCGCCCCCCTCCGCTCCTCTGTCTCTCCCACCCTGCAGCGCTCACCTGGGGGGGAACAGAGAAGCAGGGGGAGGACCAGAGGAGCAGGGGGGAGGGGACAGACAGCTAACTCAACAGCTATGGCCTGAGAGTTTCTCACTTCTGCTTAATCTTGTCCCATAAGGGGGGCACCAAACTGATTCTTTGCCCCGGGTGAAATAATGTCTAGATTCCCCACTGGTACTGCCTATAAGAGTACCAGTAACTAATAAAGTAGAATGACTAGTGGTTAGTGAAGGGGGAGAGCGGGTGCGGGTGGCCGGGGAGGGGGGGTATGGGAGTTGTCCGGCCGCCATGGGAGAGACCTGTTAAAGTGGGCCAGTCTGGATAAAGTCCAGGGCCATATTTTTGTCCCAGTCCAGCCCTGTGCACAGATGTACACTGATCACTGATGGCACAGGTGGTCACAGATTGGCAAAGGTGAGCACAGATTGGCACAGGTGAGCACAGATTGGCACAGGTGAGCACAGATCCCTAATAGGCACTGTGGTACCGATGGGGCACTATATGGGTACTGTAATAGCAGAGTAAACTCACAGGTCGCTCTCCCTCCTCACACGCGGTCACTGTGTGAGGAGGGAGAGCCAGCAATGAGAGATGATCTCATATGTTTACATTTGAGATCATCTCTCATTGGCCACGCCTATCGCATAGTAAATGGCCACTGTGATTGGCCATTTACAGCGATCTGTGATTGGCTGTGTTCAAGGGACACGGCCAACACCGAACTTCCCCGATACACTCTCGGCAGCGCGTGGGGGGGAACAAAGAAAGGGGGGGAAGTATATTGACGGCCTCCCGGCATTTCAGGTCCACGCTGTAGCCATCATTTGGCTATAGCGTGGGCTCCTAGTTGTTAAAAAGCACCTTGGTGCAATTAAAAACACTTGCACGAAGAACAGGATAAGCAGCAATACAAAGACAGAATATTCCATAAGAAACAATAGTTATATACTTAGCACAAGGAAAACTTGAGAATTACATTCTAATGAATATTAATTATCTAAGTTAGCTGGTTATAACAGTTTATCATGTCATCAATCTATTGTCATGAAGGTAGACCACATCAGGTGTTCAGATGGGAAACCCATCAACTATAAATGTTATAGATGTCACTCTTTCTAGTCATTAAATAAAAGGGTGTAAGGGCTAAAGACAAATCAAACCTTGGCAATCCTAGACATTACATCACTCGTAGGATCCCTGATGGGTCTTCCAGGATTCCTTGAAGGATCCCTGCCAAGATCTTGAGGATTCCTCACAAGATAACTTACAGGATTTCCAGGATTCCCAGGACCTCCACTAACTCTAGGGTCTTTGGAGTTCTCAGTAACAATGCTGGATGTGTCCAGTGGGGTATTTAGGCACCATCTTTTGAAGAGGCTACCTGAGAGCTAAAAGCGCTGTAATACTCTGCTGACAGCTGCCAGTTTGTTGCGGACCCAGACTGGCCTGACTACTCCCTTGCTTACTGCTTGCCTTAATGAGTGCCTGGACCTGACTATTGGTTGTCAGTAGGGATGAGCCAAACACCCCTTGGTTCGGTTCGCAGCAGAACATGCAAACCTGTGAACACCATTAAAGGCTACAGGACACAAACGTGAAAAATCAAAAGTGCTAATTTTAAAGGCTTTTATGCATGGTATTGTCATAAAAAGTGTTTGGGGACCTGGGTCCTGCCCCAGGGGACATATATGAATGCAAAAAAAGTTTTAAAAACTGCAGTTTTTTCGGGAGCAGTGATTTTAATAATGCTTAAAGTGAAACAATAAAAGCTAAATATTCCTTTACATTTTGTACCTGGGGGGTGTCTAAAGTATGCCTGTAAAATGACACATTTTTACCATGTTTAGAACAGTCCCTGCACAAAATGACATTTCTAAAGGAAAAAAAATAATTTAAAACTACTAGCGACTATAAAGAATTGTCGGGTCCCGGCAATACAGATAAAAGTCATTGAAAAAAATGTCATGGTATGAATATTAAGGGGAACCCTGAACCAAAATAAAAAAAAAATGTGTGTTTTGCGTGGCGGCAGAGGGGGTGGGGTCACACATACATGTCACTTAGTAACCCTGTGGCGTTTCCCTGTGGCTTCAGAGGGGGCGGAGTCACCCGCGCACGTCACAGATGGCCCCCCTCAGCTATTTAAGAGCTGTCACGGCGGGTCTAGTGTCATTCGACGGGAACCACCCATGGAGGCGGATCGTGTTGGCTGTTTTTTTTTTCTCCATCTCCTCCACTCAAGAATGGATGTACTGGTGTGCAGGAATTTTTTTTCTTTTTTTTAAAATAAATGACTTGTCCCAACCTGTCTCCTGTGTTTTTTTACTTTTTTGTGAAATGGTAGGGGTACAATGTACCCTGTTACCAATTCACATAGGGGGGCCGGGATCTGGGGGTCCTCTTTGAAAAAACTCCCCACCCGCAGACCCCCACAACCACCGGCCAAGAGAAGTGGGGATGAGGCCCTTGTCACCATCAACATGGGGTCATCCTCATGTTGAGGGCATGTGGCCTGGTACGGTTCAGGAGGGGGGACGCTCTCTCATCCCCCCTCTTTTCCTGCAGCCTTCCAGGTTGTGTGCTCAGATAAGGGTCTGGTATGAATTTTTGGGGGGACCCGTGCCATTTTTCTTTATTTTGGCACCAGGTTCCCCTAAAATCCATACCAGACCTGAAGGGCCTGGTATGGAATTTGGGGGGACCCCCACACAATTTTTTTTAACATTTTGGTTCAGGGTTAATATTGATACCAGACCCAAAAAGCCTGGTAATTTACTCGGGGGTAACCCATGCCATTTTTTTCAATGACTTTTATCTGTATTGCTGGGACCTGACAATTCATTATAGCTGCGAGTAGATTTAAATGATTTTTTTCCTTTAGAAATGTCATTTTGTGCTGGGACTGTTCTAAACACGGGAGCAATGCGCCACTTTACAGACATACTGAAGACACCCCTCCAGGTATGAAATTTGCCGAAAACATCCCAAATTGTTTTCTATTCGGTGAACAGCCAATGTTCGAGTCAAACTCTTTTTCGACTCGAACATAAATCTCATCCCTAATCCAGACCCAAAATAACCATTTGAGGTGATAGGGAGAAATAAGTAAAGAGTGTGGGGCAGTTCCACCATATGTGCAGTGGAATATATGTTCCTTCTATTACTTTTTTGGGGACAACCACAAAATGTGGAATTTTTGTTTTACTTTCAATGATAACAGTAAATAGGACAAATAGAGAGTGGAAATCAACTTAATGAGGGCACAGAGAGCAATACAAAATGACAGGTATTCTAATCACTCTGTACTCTATCAAAAGCTTTAAAAAAAGGTTTTGCCTTTAGTTATACTTCAAATATGCTTCTAAACTCAGTTATTTACTTGAGCTCCGTGCATTTGCAGAATATAAAAAAAAAACTGGTATATAAATTAAATAGTTACAAAAAGATGATGGGTACACTGTAGTCATAAAGGAATGGACATGATCAGCAACAATACTCAGGTAGGCCGTGGACACAAATGATGATGATGAGGATGATGATAAATGGGGCCCAAAGTGTCCCTCACGCCATTACACCACCAGCCTGAAATGTTACAAGATAGGATGGGTCTATGCTTTCATGTTACGTCAAATTCTGAACTTATCTGAATGTCACAGCTGAAATCAAGACTCATCAGACCAGACAATGTTTTTCTCATCTTCTATTGTCAAACTATGATGAGCCTGTGGCAATTGTAGCCTTGGTTTCCTGTTCTTAGCTGACAGGAGTGGGACCCTGTGTGGTCTTCTGCTGCTGTACAAAAACATACTTGGGGGGCACACCCTAAAAATGCTATACATCTAAGATGGTACTGCTATAAGACCAAAAACAGTACAAACAGATTATAGCGCACACATGCAAAAATGACATTTATCCAGCAAAGCTAGTTAAAAATAAAACATAAAGTGTAGCGCTAATTATAAGTGAGATAAAGGATTGGGTATATTAATAATTAACCAATCATTGAAAAGTGTCCGTATGAAACACATTAAAGTAGTCCATAAAAAACTGTGAAAAAATTAATAATAAATGAATCCTCAAAATTCAGTTCACAGTGGATAAATGTGCAAAATAAACTTCAATAAAGAAATGGTAATAAATCTTCATAGGTAAAAAAGATGTATAAATCCAGCACCGAAATGAATGGAGGCTTACCAGAAGCTGTGGACCCAGAATAGGCATATACCTAGTGGGTCATTTGCGCTTTAAAGTTGATGATACCAGCGAGGAGGTGAAGTCCAACACAGGATCAGGTGAAAGTCAGTTCAGAAGCACCTTGTATTAGGTTGTAGACTTGGGTCCATATGGAGGTTCAGACACTCAATACAACGGAAGTTAGAAAAAAGAAGGCAAAAATGCACATAGTGTAAATCCGTTTAAAAGTTTACTTGATAGCAAAATCAAAAAATGGGTTACACTCACATTTTCAGCATTGGTAACAGGCATGTAACAAAGAGCAGTATTGTCAGCAAATTCCCGACATGTTTCAATCTAAACGATCATCATCTGGGGTGCTGACACACTGCACAGGGAATGCTTATAAAGACAAGACACCCTTACCTCAATGGTGGCTCCACCTGTGGAATCTCAATTGGTCCAAATTACCTTACAGATGAAGTAAAAGCAAAAATGTGGCACTGACACATAATCCAATCTCATTTGGTAAATGAGAAAGCCGATCGCCAACCCAGCTTAGCGCTAGCTCACCAGCAGCATCCGGAACGGGGTTGAAATGCACCCCAGAAACGAACAAACCTGTCCGGCCGGCGTGCGCTCCACCATGCGCTCCACGCCTCAGCCGGAAAGTATGACACTGTCACGTGTCAGCGTCAGAGTGCGCTCCACACAAGCGCACCAAGACTCGGTTTGGAGCCGCGGTGTCCTCAGAACGATGGTGGCTGAAACAACCAGCATGCGTTCCAGCAATGCGCTCCACGCCTCAGATTCATTCCACAATGCACTCCACCGCTTGATGCTAGGTGTAACGCACGGAAGAGGCCAGAAAACGAAAGGGAGAGGCACCAAAATTTGAAAACATCAGCAGCCAAATACATATAAAAAATATATATATATAATAAACGGATGGTCGTCCATTTATCCAATGACCAAAGGGGAAAAGAGCCAAGGAAATAACCAAAAGAGGAAAAAAAAATTTGTTTGTATAGATAATACAACAAAAGTTTTTTTTTAATTTTTTAAAAGGGGACTAAATGTCACAAAAAGAAGTTAAAATACTTTTATTTTTTAAAAAATGCCTCATGGACTAAATGGTGGGAGGTCCAACCTCAACAAGGTGACTCGGACCTTGACTCCTGGTATGGTTATTTTAACGAGGCTGGTACTAAGTTTCTGGACTTCCTTTTAACTCGGAAGAAGGCCAGACTCTTGGTTCTTGATAGAGAGATTAAGGAGTTAAAAGAAAAACTTTCGGGTTTCAAGGATTCCACTGAATACAACTCCCTTTCCTCCAATCTTTTGAGCCATCTAGAAAAAGAGGATAGGGATCAGAGGAATAAGAAGCATAAAAAGTACTCCAGGGATGTTGGGGACTATAGATCTGGGACTGTCTTTAAGTGGCAAAAATCATTGTTAACCCCTGACGGCTCTGAGCCCTCTTCTGTGATGGACACTAATGAACATCAGGGGGATAACCAGCCTATAAACACTCATCGTCCTAGCCATATACAGCCCAAAGCACCACCTCCTGTGAAGGGCCCACCCCTAAGGGGTAGACATTCTAGCTATGACACGCCTGTGAGGAACCATTCAAACAGGAGAAGAGGGAGGGATCGTTCTAGAGGCAACATACCTGAATATAGAACTCCCATTTATCCCACTCAGAGTCATCAACATTATAGTCACTCGCCAAGGAGAGGGGACTATGGTGCTTCTTATGAGACTACCCCTTATTCCTACCAGTACCCTCCAGTGTATACCAACAATAGGTTTATCCCCTTGCAGGATATGCAGGATAGCTCTAGAGGCTATCAACGACCACAGTCGAGTCATGACTATTGTGGTCCTGAAGGTTACCCCAATAAGGATTTTCATTGGGTAGGGAAGGGCCAAAAAAGGCCTTCGGACCCAAGAGAGGCAACAGGGGAGGCAAAAGACAAAAAAAGGAAAAAAGAGGAAGGTAAACTAGGTTGTGGTTTGTTCAATTTGAGTGGTAAAGTACTCACTTCTAGCGAACTAGCCGTTTTAGACAAGGGTCTCAAATTTGCTCCTCCACACAAATTGAACAAATTTGACACCTTTATAGATATTAACAAATTTGCCCGGAAGCTCAATATTCAGCGGCATTTTATTTTAGACTCAACACCCCAGATGGAACGAGCTGCCACCTCAGGGACAGTGCATTCGGGCCTTTCAAACCCTTCACTGTTCAATCCGGCCGTTCCAGCTTCTTCCAAAGTCAATACATTTAAGGAGCTGGTCCTTAAAGACTTGGAAGCTCTTTCTGTTAAAAAAGTTTATTCACACCCAATACCTAAAGAGGGATTTTTATCTTTGTGTAATCGCAAAGATCTTGTCGTGCGGCCAGCCGACAAGGGTGGAGGGATAGTGGTCATGAACAAACCTGATTATGTTGCAGAGATGAACCGCATTTTGGGTGACACTGAAACATACCAAGTTTTACCTAATGATCCAACCAACATTTACAAAAAGGAATTGACCCACCTGGTTCTGAAGGGGTTTAATTCATTTATTTTAAATAAAAAAAGAACAAGCTGTCTTGGTACCTACAGCTCCAAGAATCCCAACCATATATCACCTACCCAAAATACACAAAGACCCATTAAATCCACCTGGTCGACCTATCGTGAGTGGGATCGACTCGATCACATCACGTATAGGTCGATACATCGACTTTTATTTGCAACCGTTGGTTAAATCTACACCCTCATATCTTAAGGATACAACTTCCACTATGAAAATTCTTGAGAATATTGTGATTGAGGGCGATTACCTTCTTGCGACTGCCGATGTGGCGTCTTTATATACGTGTATTCCGCAAGATCTCGGTGTTGAAGCAGTCAGACATTTTTTAAATAATGCAGACTCAATCACAGAGGAACAGAAAGTTTTCATCATAGAATTGCTTGAGTTTGCGACGACTCACAATTATTTTTGGTTCGACCAGAAGTATTTTCTCCAAAGACGTGGCGTGGCGATGGGGGCCAAGTTTGCCCCCAGCCTCGCCAATCTTTTCATGGCCAAGTGGGAGGAGGACGTCGTCTATTGTGAGAGACCTTCCTCCCTAGTCTTATGGGCTAGATATATAGACGACGTCCTCCTCCTGTGGGATGGCTCTAGGGAATCTCTGGATGATTACTTTCGAGTTCTAAATACGAATGATCGAGGTATTTCTTTTACCCATGAGAGTAGTCCTACTAGAATCACATTTCTTGATCTGGAGATTGAGCTTGTGTCTAGGAGCTTCAGGTTCAAAACTCACTTCAAGGGTACTGATAGAAACAGCTTCATCCCTACGGACAGTTGCCACCATAGATCTTGGCTTAAATCTGTCCCTAGGAGTCAATTTTTGCGTTTACGCAGAAATTGTTCTGATGATGACATGTATTTTTTACAGGCAGCCATGCTCAGGGAAAGATTTATTGAGAAGGGTTACGACACTTCCTCTGTTGATATGGAGTTACGACAAGTAGCACTAATTGAGCGTGACAGTCTCTTGCAAGATAAGGAACCACGTCCCAATGATGACTCTTATAAGTTCTCAATGTTGACTTCCTACTCCAATCAACATAGGGATGTTCAAAATATCATCAACAAACATTGGGACATTCTTAAAAGCGATAAAGTGTTGGGCCCTAGTCTACCTGAACAGGCAAAAGTGATCTTCAGGGGAGCCCCTACATTAAGAAATAGTATTGCCCCCAATGTGGTCGATCCCCCTGAGCGTCCCGTCTTTTTTCAGGATATGAAAGGATATTATCCCTGTAAGAAGTGTAGAGTCTGTCAGTTTAATACCAATGGAAGAACAAAATCATTGGAATTTGGGTCTACGAGTACTGGTCGCCAATACCCTATCAAGGTTTTTTGCACATGTGCAACTACGCATGTTGTTTATCTTGTCACCTGCCCGTGCGGGAAGCAGTACGTCGGTCGTACCATACGTGCCTTCTCCGTACGGGTAGGTGAACATGTGACAAAGATCATTGGTGGAAGCACCAAACACACGGTCCCTCGGCATTATAGGGAATGCCATGCTCGTAACCCTAAAGGTTCCCAGTTTCTCATCATCGACAAATATGTGGCACCTTGGAGGGGAGGAGCCAAGACTAGAGGGGTTTCTCGTCTCGAAGCCTATTGGATTTACGAATTGCGCACTTATGTCCCATATGGCCTCAATGTGGATTGGGACATAAATGCATTTATCAACCAATCATAAATATCTATATATTGTTGACATGCATTCTGTATTCAATGGTGGCTCCAGTACCTTTTTTCTACTTTTTTGTTCTTCACCTTTTTAATTTGAATTTTGGCATAGAATATTGTCTATTCTGCCAATTTTTATTTTTAAATTAATATTTGTTTTTATAACTTTTTATCTGTAGAAGTACTATGTGGTTTCATTACCATAAAATACTTCTAATTTTCAAATCCAAAAACATCTTTGTGGTAGGTGTCCATTTTTGGTTGGGTTAGTTTGTAATTATTTTTGTAATTGTTTTTAAACTTTTTGACTTTTTATTTTATTTTTATTTTTTCCATTTATTTCTGAATATCTTTGCTCCTTGGATGTTATAGTCCATGAGGCATTTTTTAAAAAATAAAAGTATTTTAACTTATTTTTGTGACATTTAGTCCCCTTTTAAAAAATTAAAAAAAAACTTTTGTTGTATTATCTATACAAACAAATTTTTTTTTCCTCTTTTGGTTATTTCCTTGGCTCTTTTCCCCTTTGGTCATTGGATAAATGGACGACCATCCGTTTATTATATATATATATTTTTTATATGTATTTGGCTGCTGATGTTTTCAAATTTTGGTGCCTCTCCCTTTCGTTTTCTGGCCTCTTCCGTGCGTTACACCTAGCATCAAGCGGTGGAGTGCATTGTGGAATGAATCTGAGGCGTGGAGCGCATTGCTGGAACGCATGCTGGTTGTTTCAGCCACCATCGTTCTGAGGACACCGCGGCTCCAAACCGAGTCTTGGTGCGCTTGTGTGGAGCGCACTCTGACGCTGACACGTGACAGTGTCATACTTTCCGGCTGAGGCGTGGAGCGCATGGTGGAGCGCACGCCGGCCGGACAGGTTTGTTCGTTTCTGGGGTGCATTTTAACCCCGTTCCGGATGCTGCTGGTGAGCTAGCGCTAAGCTGGGTTGGCGATCAGCTTTCTCATTTACCAAATGAGATTGGATTATGTGTCAGTGCCACATTTTTGCTTTTACTTCATCTGTAAGGTAATTTGGACCAATTGAGATTCCACAGGTGGAGCCACCATTGAGGTAAGGGTGTCTTGTCTTTATAAGCATTCCCTGTGCAGTGTGTCAGCACCCCAGATGATGATCGTTTAGATTGAAACATGTCGGGAATTTGCTGACAATACTGCTCTTTGTTACATGCCTGTTACCAATGCTGAAAATGTGAGTGTAACCCATTTTTTGATTTTGCTATCAAGTAAACTTTTAAACGGATTTACACTATGTGCATTTTTGCCTTCTTTTTTCTAACTTCCGTTGTATTGAGTGTCTGAACCTCCATATGGACCCAAGTCTACAACCTAATACAAGGTGCTTCTGAACTGACTTTCACCTGATCCTGTGTTGGACTTCACCTCCTCGCTGGTATCATCAACTTTAAAGCGCAAATGACCCACTAGGTATATGCCTATTCTGGGTCCACAGCTTCTGGTAAGCCTCCATTCATTTCGGTGCTGGATTTATACATCTTTTTTACCTATGAAGATTTATTACCATTTCTTTATTGAAGTTTATTTTGCACATTTATCCACTGTGAACTGAATTTTGAGGATTCATTTATTATTAATTTTTTCACAGTTTTTTATGGACTACTTTAATGTGTTTCATACGGACACTTTTCAATGATTGGTTAATTATTAATATACCCAATCCTTTATCTCACTTATAATTAGCGCTACACTTTATGTTTTATAATTATTTGTTTTTCGGAATTGATCCATTCCGTGGTGTTGGCTGCATTTTATAAGTTTTTTATAGTAGCGCGGTGTTTATCTATACTTCTAGTATAGTTATTTTCCACAAAGCTAGTTAAAAACACCTGAACATATTCAAAAATATGGGGGTTTGGTCACACTATATGGTCATATAGTGCTAAGCCCACTTAATGCGACAAAGTACCATGAATTAGTGGGTCCTACCCTATTAATAGAATGAAAGAACCTGTGTCTCAACCATGGGAGATAAACTCCTCTATGCGGGAGAATTGAAGGGATTCCTCCTATGCACTGGTGGCCACTAATGTGAGGTAATGAAGAGGGGGAGAGGTGCTATAATCTGTTTTGTACTGTTTTTGGTCTTATAGCAGCACCATCTTAGATGTAAAGCATTTTTAGGGTGTGGCCCCCAAGTATGTTTTTGTATGTTGTACAGACCCTGACCAGGTCTCTTGGGCTGGAGCACCCCTCCCCCTCTTCATTACCTCACATTAATGGCCACCAGTGCATAGGAGGAATCCCTTCAATTCTCCCGCATAGAGGAGTTTATCTCCCATGGTTGAGACACAGGTTCTATCATTCTATTAACAGGATAGGACCCATTATTTTGTGGTAATGTGTCGCAGTAAGTGGGCTTAGCACTATATGACCATATAGTGTGACCAAACCCCCGTATTTTTGAATATGTTTAGGTGTTTTTAACTAGCCTTGCAGGATAAATGTAATTTTTGCATGTGTGCGCTATAATCTGTTTTGTTCTGCTGCTGTAGCCCATCTGCTTCAAGGTTTTATGTGCTGTACGTTCAGAGATGGTATTCTGCATAGCTTGGTTGTAATGAGTGGTTATATGAGTCTGCCCATTCTCCTCTGACCCCTGACATCAACAAGGCATTTTCGTCCACACAACTTCTGCTCACTGGATAATTTCTCTTTTTTCAGACCATGTTGTGCGGCAGTTTTTGAAATACTCAGACCAGCCCATCTGGCACCAACAACCCTTCAAAGTCACTTAAATCCTTCTTTTGAACTTCAGCACGTCATCTTCACCACATCTAGATGCCTAAATGCATTGAGTTGCTGCCATGTGATTGGCTGATTAGTGTTACCAAGCAATTGAACAGGTTTACCTAATAAAGTAGCAGATGAGTTTATATTGCACAAAGTAACCTTTTTGTATAAACTAAATGTGTAAAATGAGAGCCGTCGTTTTTTAAGAGATTTACAGCTTAAAGAAAATGCTCAAATGAGATATATTAGATACAGTGTTACCATGGAAACTAATTACTTTTATTCAAACTTATTTTCTTATCTTTACCAGAACTTATTAATTACTATGGCAACACCTTTAAGACAGAACATCTAGTCTTGATCTATTATAAACCCCAACATTCATGGTCACCATGACAACTTTATTTTATTAAAAGTTCCAATGAATATGTCACTTTTGTATTTAGTTTTAAAATATACAGTAACATGCAACCATATATTATACATGAAAAAAGTATTACAGACTATATCATAATCTGGTTAATACCTTTCTTTATACATTTGAATGTTAATGATATTTTTTATGTAAATACAGAACTAGTCAAATTATTATTTAGATAGATCCCATTATTATTACTACTTTCCATGTTAGAATCTTAGTATTTTAATTTTGTAAAATGTCTTTATATTTTACTCAAGCTGATTACTTTTATGATGCAGCAATTTCAGTAGTCTTTTTCTATTATTTATAATATAGAAAATATTTTTTTTATATACAAGTGTTTCACTGTCATTAGACACTGTAAATGTAAGCATAATCCAGGCGCATGCACGGAGCCGACCAAGACGGACCTTTGTTTCCCTGCACGGAGCGGCATCACCCAGGAACGGTTCACACGGCACCGGAACAGAGGGAAAGCCTGTGGGAACACTTTAATACTGGTGGGGACGGCGAAAAGAGGCTTGGAAGTGCAGTTTCAAGCCGCCTCTGAGACATCAGCATTTTCCAAGATGGCGGCAGATCGCCGCTATACAAGGCAGTTACCACAGGGGCCTCTCTCTCCTCTCCGTGGTGGGAAACTCTTCAGGAGGAGGTATGTGGCAGAGCACCCACCACCACATTCACTGGGGGCCCCTTATCTCCAGCCACCACAGTGTCTCTTTTAAATCAGACTCTGGATGAGTTTCTGATGTCCCCCTCAGCTGCAGCATCCCCTGGGCATATTCTGACATACCAAGCCAGGGAGCCTCAAACCCCCCAGCACCAGGATATCTAATTTTTGCAGAAATGCTAGATAGGGGGTTAGCACAGACTGCAGCCAGGATCACTACTGATATTAAAATTGGATTGCCCCCTATTTGAAGCATAATAGGAAATGAATAAATAGAGCTGTTCATCAATGAAACCTTTCACCAGCAAGAACCTGCCCTCCGCATCCTTAAACTCTGAGAGAAGAGAAATAATATGCCCACTCTTTTATATTTGTTGTCAGAATTTGCCAGGTAAAATTTGGGGAATTTAGCATGTATGAAAGAGAGAGAGAATATGATTTGGGAAAATGCATCTCCTGGAGGAACCATATGTCTATTTTATGGTCATGATAGGACTGGAAAATTTTCCGGCGTTTAATGGGTGAATTTAGCCCCTGAACTGAACATTATGTGAACCAATGCGCACGGAGGGGCGGGGTGTGGAATTGTCAGCCACGGAGCAGTACAGAGGTCATTGCTAGTGATTCCCAGTCACCTATAGGGATGAGCTTTGTGTTTCAGTCGAACAGATGTTCGACTCGAACATCGTATGTTCTATGGTTCGTCGAAATACAAGCAAAACAGGTCGTTCGCGCCAAATTCGAGTGACGCGTCACGGCCCATAATTCACTGCGGCATTGCTGGCTGATGTTTGGCCAAGCATGCACTATGACCCACATGCTTGGCCAATCACAGCACTGTCAGTACAGAGAGCCGTAATTGGCCAAAGCCAGGGTGGCTTTGGCCAATTATGGCTTAGGGCTTTAGTACACGCCCCACACGAGCGAGCGAGAGAGAGAGAGAGAGAGAGAGAGAGAGAGAGACTTTTTTTCTAGATAGATAGATAGAGCAGGCTAATCAGTTAAAGTTACAGTGTGTAGAGGATATATATACATATATATATATATATATATATACATACATACACATCCCAGGTGTTGTACATATATTTGTACACTGTATAGTTTAGCTAGATCAGTTCTTCCTAATTCACTGTCAGGCAGTTGATTGTTCTAGCTGCAGTACCAACAAGCTACCCAGAAAATGAGACATGAACTATTGTTTGTGTCCAACAAACACATAGATACTAACATTGCGTGCATAATTACATAATACTCTAGGATATTTTCAGCAAGTATCGGCACTTATGGATGAGGAACACTTTGGTCCAGAAATATGTGACTCTTAGTCCAGGACTAATATACAGACAATCTCAGTTCATTCCAGACTGCCTAATATCCAGCTATTATGAAGGAAATGTTAGCGGAACTATGTCACATCAGGGGGAATTTCAAATGTGGGTCTTGTTTCTTGTGCTATGGGATAGCTGAGGAAAGATCTTTTGTGCCTCCGAATGAAAATATATAAAATAGACCATGACATTTGTGAGGGGGTTAGCCCATCACAAATGAACCCCTGGACAGGTTCAGCACACAACAATTAGGCACAGCAGACGGTGGTAGGAGGAAAACAAAAAGGTGCAGATTTTATTTGAACTATATACAAAACAAATGTGACAGAAACAAAAGAAATACAAAAATAAACCCTGGTCACTTGACCGTTCACTAAACACATCGGTGTCCCTAACTAACGCCTGGGTACAGCCTAGTGCTGCCCCATTTCCTAACTCCCTGCTGGTTAGAGTTTTGGTAATAGTAGCCACACAGGCTTTGTCTCACCGCACAAAGATCACTCCCCAGACTATTCATACAGGTCTGGTTCCAGGTTGGAGCATATCTCTTAGCATGCTGGGAGCTTTTGTAGAGGACCTAACGAGCCCACCTGATACAGCTGGGTTCATCAAGTCCTCCCAGTAGGACTCCCAGCACTCCCCCTAGAGGTACAAACTGGCATAAAGCTTGAACCTAGGAGAAATATATACAGCATCTCGGATGCAACCAGGGGATTTAATATGCCTACTGTCACACATTATACATGTGATTCTCATGGTATTGTATACTGTATGCAATGCCAATGCAGCACCTTTTATCCAGAATAGACCAAGCACCAATTTAGGCACTGCACCTATGACCGTATTTATTACAATGAAAATATCAAGATATTGATGTCTGTAAATAAACATATAAAATTGATCAATAATTATGACCCTTTGTATATTATATTTTTTTTTGCATTGCACCATATACTAGATTATTTTTCTTTACACAGTCAGCTGTAATAATAATCACAAAACAATAATCGCCTGACCAGAGGATTATAATCAATGGCCCAGATTCAGTAAGCAATTGCGCCTGCGTAACCATAGTGTTGCCGCGTCGCGACGTTCGAATTTTACGTCGTTTGCGTAAGTGAATCGTGAATGGCGCTGGACGCCATTCACGTTCACTTTGAAGCAAATGACGTCCTTGCGACGTCATTTGCCGCAATGCACGTCGGGAAAGTTTCCCGACGGAGCATGCGCTCTACGCTCGGTGCGGGAGCGCGCCTAATTTAAATGATTCCCGCCACCGGCGGGATCATTTACATTGCGCGCGCTTACGCCGGGCAATTTTGCCGGCGCGCCCTCGCCGTTTACGGAGCTACTGCTCCGTGAATCGAGGGCAACGCAAAATATTTGCGGGGGCGCAGGGCAAAATCGTTGCCCTGCGCCTCCGCAAATAGAGTGCAATTCTTTCTGAATCTGGGCCAATCTGTTTACTACATATTATTTTCTTAGTCATCTTGATTCTTTCCCTCTGGTCCTATATTTAACATACTCTGACCCCATATTCAAGCTTCCTCAAACATGGTTGTATTTGGAGCCCCCCAAAAAATATTTTTAACCAGCACGCCCCTCCCACAAAAAAGACGTTCTGTCATACAAACCATTTTTATAAAGATGCTCTTATATAGAACAGAGGGGGATACTGAGCAAAAGTAAGCCCCATAGATCAATTTTCTTTATAGGTTCTCCCTATATTTAGGATCTAATATGGCTGCCAGTTTTTGCTTTGATGTGTTAAAAATGTGTATATAATTGTACTGCATTCAGTATAATGTAATAATATTCTTTCCAAATGGTATGGTGTGCCTTGTTTTGAGGTGATAGTGACACTAGTGGAACACTTCTGGTGGGAGGGTGTTATCAATATTCTCCTCACTGCTGATCAGGTGTGGGGGTGTTGTGCAACAGAGCTCAGCTAGAGTGTGTTCAGAGAGATATCCTTGGTAGATACGCTTGGTGGCCCATTGGGTGCAGGCCTCATACTGGGCGATATTTTCTTCACTCCATACTTATTTTTTATTCTTTGGTGGTGAGGGGGGAGCTGAACCTCCTTTGGCTTCGATGAATTGGGTTTTCTTGGGTTTTTAGAGTAAATTTTTTTGTAATTTGTATATACATTTTTTCACTGTGTATAGGATTCTGTGGACTAATAACTATACATTAAATATACTTTCTAGCAGCAACACTGACCTCATGTGATCAATTATGGATGGCATACCCCTACTGTTTACCTAGTATATCCTATTATATATTATTGAGTAAAAAATATGCTGTGTTATCTAATATGAAATCATTAAAGCAATATTAAACCCAAACCCAAAAATGTATTATATTGCTGCATTCGTTTTCTTTTTTTTAGCCTTTTCCCCCTCTGTTTACACCTGATGATCTTGCCAGTAACACACCTCCTGCATTAGAGTGCCTCCACTCTGGATGACTGAGCACAAGGGGACAAGCAGGGGTGGCATTGTCAGTCTGGTGGGAGGGAAGTGTTAAGCCCCATACACACTATCAGTTTTCCTTCAGGTTTTCTCTTCAGGTTTACCAAAACCATCTAATATGAGGTCAAACCTCAAGAGTTTCAATTTGTAAGCAATCAAGCAGGCCCTTGCACTACATTGTTTTGGTAAACCTGAGGAGAAAACCTGCAGGAAAACTGATAGTGTGTATGGGGCTTTAGATTTACTATTTACTATTAGATTCCTTTGACACTTGGGCCATGCCGCGTTAGCGGCACTTTACTGTCATAAAGTGGCACTTTTCGACTGCTAGCAGGGTGCTTTTAACCCCTGATAGTGGCCAAACAAAGGGTTAAACGCGCCCGTGCCAAACCACTTTGCAGGCGCTTCGGCAACGCAGCCAATTCATTTCAATAGGCAGGGAGTTTTGGGAGCGCTCCCAAACCGCCCCAAGGATGCTGCTTGCAGGACTTTTTTTTCCTGTCCTGCAAGTGCACCGAGCCCCGAGTGCTTTCACACTAGGTAGGAATGAAAGGTGCTTTTCAGGTGCTAGTTTTAGTGCTAAAATGCCTGAAAAGCGCCTTAAGTTTGAAAGGGGTCTTAGAGGGTAATAATGATATATACCGTATTTATCGGCATATACCGCACACTTTTTTCCCCCTTAAAATAAGTTGAAAATCATGGGTGCGCGATATACGCCGATACCCGCTTCCCACGCTGTGTTTGGCCGCCGCCGACATATACCGAGCGCAGTACACTTGACCAGACTCGGCTCCGCTCGCGGTCACGCCCTGTGCCGCCTCCTAGCCTTTATGCGAGAGTACCGAGCGTGCCCGAGTGTACTGCGCTCGGTATATGTCGGCGGCGGCGTTCAAACACAGCGCGGGGATCGGCTCAAAAACAGCGCGGGAGAAGCGGGGGGGAAACCACCGACGGACGCCGAGCAAGACACCGACGAGGGGCATTCAAACTGTAAGTATTTTCTTTTTTTTCCTGAAATTTCTCCCTTCTAGGTTGGGGGTGCGCGCGCTATATGAAGATAAATACGGTATCCAAGATTCCAAGATTGCTTTAGCTAACCGGTTAAGTGATGCTGCTGGATAATGAGTATATTTATTTACCAAATAAATCATAACATAAAAAGTTACTTAACAGTAGTTTAGATTTATTTTTCTTCTTCCTGTGTATCATGGGCATAGTTCTTACTAGCTCCAAAAAACAATTACCGTATTTATCGGCATATAACACGCACCTTCATTTTAAGAGGGAGGTTTCAGGAAAAAAAATTACATTTCAAATAAAATAACTTTGAAGCAAAATAAGGGTCAGTGCCCATCAATGCAGCCTAATCAATGCCCATCTGCAGCCTCACCTTTGCCCATCAATGCAGCTTGATCAATGCCCATCTGCAGCCTCAAAATTGCCTATCAATGCAGCTTGATCAATGCCCATCTGCAGCCTCAAAATTGCCTATCAATGCAGCTTGATCAATGCCCATCTGCAGCCTCACAATTGTCCATCAATGCAGCTTGATTAATGCCCATCTGCAGCCTCCCTATTGCCATGAATGCAGCTTGATCAATGCCCATCGGCAGCCTCAAAATTGCCCATCAATGCAGTTTGATCAATGCCCATCTGCAGCCTCCCCATTGCCATGAATGCAGCCTGATCAAAGGGAAAGAAGTGTTAGATATGCTAGCAGATTTAAATACACTACTAAATGCCAAGGTCACACTTTATAATCAGCTAAAACCACCATGAGCACTCTCTTAACTTACATTGACCATACATTGATCCTTTACCAGGGATCTCCAAACTACAGCCCTCCAGCTGTTGCACAACTACACGTCCCATGAGGCATTGTAAAACTCTGACATTCACAGACATGACAAGGCATTATGGGAATTGTGGTTCCTGAACAACTGGAGGGCCATAGTTTGGAGACCCTTGCTTTAGTCAAAAATGTTTTATACACACACACCCCTTTTAAAGTCAGAATGGGGCTATCACTACACTGGTGGTTGTAACAAACTAGACATCCAGAATCAGTCCACTGTGTGGCTGTGCAGCCAGTATGTCCTCTAATGTATTTTCAATTAGGCATTCCATCTATTAATATTTATTGCATAAACCTAAAGTACAATTGCATCTGAACACCACAAGCTGAAAAAGCAAACTCATCCATTTATTCATGTCTCCATGCTTTATTCCAGCATTTCTAGCAGTGGCTATCTTGAGTAAGGCAGATGATTCATGTAGCGTCTAATTCCTGAAATCCATCTGCTCTTAGCTCAGACATGCAGGCCGGAGGGTGTGCTTATCTGGGAAAACCCTTTCCCCAGATGAAAGAAAAAACATGCTCATAAAGACTCATTTTGGCCTAGGCCAGAAATCAGGAAGAAACTAAATAAATAAAAAAATGTAAAAAAATAAGTTTAAAACAAGTGAATACAATATATATTCCTATCAATTTACCAACGTTAGCAAAAGTAGTTAATGTTCATTGAGAGAGATTAGTTCCGCTTTAACCTGTTCGCTACCGTGCTATAGCCAAAAGACGTCTACAGCGTGGCTCTGCAGTTCTAAGTCCATGGATGTCCTCCGCAGTTCTGAGTCCATGAATGTCCTCCAACTTGCACACCTCCCTCACACCCTCTGGGGCACACAGATCTAACAGGGTACAGTGAGTACATTGTTTACACTGATAATCAGGGTACTGATGACCAGTGCACTAATTATCACTGCAGCCCCATCAGTGCCAGTCAAGGCCCATCAGTGCAACCTCTTCAGTGCAGCCTATCAGTGCCCATGAGTGCTGCCTATCAGTGCCGCCTCATCAGTGCAGCCTCATTATTGCCCATCAGTGGAGCCTCAGCGAAGTAGAAAAATTACTTATTTGCTCAATTTTATAACAGAAACTAAGAAAAAAAAATGTTGGTCTTTTTTCATTTATTTAGCAAAAAAGTAGAAAAACCCAGTGGTGATTAAATACTGTACTACCAAAAGAAAGCTCTATCTATCTGGAAATAATACAAATTTCATTTTGGTACAGACAGTGTTGCATGACCGTGCAATTGTCATTCAAAGTACAACAGAACTGAAAGCTGAAAATTGGCCTGGGCAGGAAGGGGTGAAAGTACCCTGTATTGAAGTGGTTTATTATATATTTATTTCACAATACAATAGGCAATATAGTCTTATAAAGCTAAAAACCTTCAACCCAGTTAACAAGCAGATTTGAAGAGAGAGCCAGAGTCCAATGCCAATCCTTTACAGTACTTCATTTTGTGAAATATGTACAATCTGGGACTTTCAAAGAAATCTAGCAGAACACTAACTTATTTCAACAATTTAAAAAAACAGGGAGAAACTCTTGATCATGTCATAAAATACAGATAGGCCCTTTCTGATAGGCCTGGTCTAAATTGATTTAGATGAATTGTAACTGTTTACATACCTGAAATGTTATGCACAAAATTATTAGTAAGATTATAATATGTATCTTTTTTTCTTTCAATATGTTTTATTAAGCAATACAACAATTGTAAAGTTTCCAGGAGTAATATGTGCATTTTTTATTTAAATATGTAATATGGTTATTTGGATTTGTATCTAAAACAACTACAGGTATGTGATTAAAAGCAGCCTCAAGTAGAGAAATCTGGCGAAACATGACGCCATTGTGATAGATATGATCATTTTTTCCCCAGTAAATGGTGCTCTAAAAATAGAAGGCAGGTGTCAGCTATATCACAATTTTCTTACCAGCAAAGAGGCTGCTAGCATACCCAGAGGCCTGTTAGCAACGAGATGACAAGCTTAAGGCAACCACAGTAATAATCTCACAAGGGAGGTATTTTTTGCTGGAAATGCATGAAATATAGAAAATCTCATGCATTAATGACACATTTTGATCGTATCATATATACCGTAAGTACCATGTAACTAAAATATGTTTAATATGTTTCTCTATTTTTCTTATAAAAGATATTAGAGGGTTGTAATGATGTATATCCAAGATACCAAGATTGCTTTAGCTAACCAGTTAAGTGATGATGTATAATGACTAACAAAATAAATCATAGCATAATATAAGTTACTTAAAGGGGTGGTAAAGGTTTGTTTTTTATTTTGTAAATAGGTTCCTTTAAGCTAGTGCATTGTTGGTTTACTTACCCTTTCCTTCCATTTCCCTTCTAAATGTTTTTTTTTCTTTGTCTGAATTTCTCACTTCCTGTTCCTCCTCAGTAAGCTGTTTAGTAAGCTGTTCTGGCTGACTAACCACCGCTCGGATGATGGTGGCAAGTTTACTGAGGAGAAACAGGAAGTGAGAAATTCAGACAAAAAAAAAAACATTCATGCCCTGTACAAACGATCGGATATCTGATGGAATCGAATCCGATGGATTTGTTCATCAGATATCCGATGAAGCTGACTTTCATCAGTCTTGCCTACACACAGTCAAAAATCCATTTGTGTCAGAACGTGGTGACGTAAAACACTACGACGTGCTGAGAAAAATGAAGTTCAATGCTTCCGAGCATGCATCGACTTGATTCTGAGCATGCGTGGATTTTTGACCAATGGATTTCCCCACAGACGATCGTTTTTTTCTGTCGGTTTTTTAACCATAAGAAAAATTTAAAACAGGTTCTATTTTTTTTCACTGATGGGGAAAAAAAACGATGGGGCCCACACACGTTCGGTTCGTACAATGAAAACTGTCCATCAGTCTGTTTTCATCAGACGAACCGATCGTGTGTACAGGGCATCAGAAGGGAAATCGAAGGAAAAGGTAAGTGAACCAACAATGCACTAGCTTAAAGGAACCTATTTAGAAAAAAAAAACTATACAACCACTTTAACGGTAGTTTACTAGATGCAAATGTATCTGATGCCACGTACACACAACCGTTTTTAATGTCCTAGAAAAAACAAAGTTTTTCTCGACAAGATTCTTGTCAAGCCTGCCTTGCATACACACGATCGTGAAAAAAAATGCTCGAGCAAAGCGCAGTGACGTACAGCGGCACTATAAAGGGGAAGTTCCATTTGGATGGCGCCACCCTTTGGGCTGCTTTTGCTGATTTCGTGTTAGTAAAAGTTTGGTGAGAGACGATTCGCACTTTTCAGTCTTCATGCTTTTTAGTCTGTTACAGTGTGACAAATGTGATATCTACATTACAAACACTAGTTTTACCAGAACAAGTGCTCCCATCTCATAACTTGCTTCTGAGCATGCCACTTTTTTTACCCGTCATTAAATCATACACACGACCGTTTTTCACAACGTGAAAAATGACCACAAAAATTAGAGCATGTTCTAAATTTTTAATGCCCATTTTTCACGTTGAGAAAAATGTTCTGGAGTCTACACACAATCGTTTTTAATGACCAATTTAAAAAATTGAATTTTTCACGTCATCAGAACGGAACTTCCCCTTTATAGTGCCGTTGTACGTCACCGCGCTTTGCTCGAGCATTTTTTTTTTTAAACGGTCGTGTGTACGCGGCATAAGATTTTTCTAAGATTCACCAATCAGTGGCATGTTTAATCCCAGACTTTACTACTCTAAAGGAAAAATAACTAGCAATATATACATTCTATCAAATTCTGGTTAAACAAAGATACCTATATTGGTTGTACACTTTTGTTTTGAATGTGGTAGTTGACAGTCATCTGCATTCAGAGAAAAGATCCTCTTGTCTCATGGCATCATGTTAATGCAAATAAAAGAAAGTCATGAAAAAAGGTATCTCTAATGCCGCGTACACACCATCGCTTTCTGCGATGGAAAAAAAACGACATTTTGAAAAACGTCAATTTAATTGACTGTGTGTGGGCAAAAACGTCGTTTTATGTCTTCTAAAAAACGACAGAAAAAAATTGAAGCATGCTTCAATTTTATGTGTCGTTTTTGGCCGACGTCGTTTTCTGTGTTCTAAACATTGACCGTGTGTACGTAAAAACGTTGATTTAAGCCCGCGCATGCTCAGAAGCAAGTTAGGAGACGGCAGCGCTCATTCATGTAAAACGACTGTTCAGAATGGAATCAGCACATTCGTTAAGGTGTTTTTCAGCTTATAGACAAGAAAAGAAAGCGCTTCTTTAACCCCTGCTTTTAACTGCTACCCAGAAATGGACGTTTGTTGCGGCTGATCTTGTTACATAGTTATGACAAGCTTTTAATTAGTTTCTTTCTTGTTTGATAATGTTTATGTTTGTGTTCTGTTATTTAGTTGTATCTTCCATCTTAAACATTTTAAATATATATATTGGTCCACCTTTTTTTTTTATTTTTATATTTTTGTCACCAATTTTATTTGTAATCTCTATTTTGTGTTGATTTAGGAGTGTGTGAAGTGTCTGCAACAACCTAATTTTTTCTTTAACTCACCCACAAGCATGTTTTTTTACCTTGTTAATGTTTGCAATATTTATTTTGTAATGGGTCTGCCCACTCAATAATGATCTCTCAAATCTACAATAAAGAAACATGGTGAAATTTGGCTGAAAAATTAACATTTATTTTAGTCTTCATAAAAATTCCAAAAAAAAAAGGTGGCAACCCAAAAACACAACATAATAAAAACAAAGATGCCAAGGAAGGCAGCACTTTAGAGCATGCTTGAATATTTCTGAAAACAAGGGTCCCCGAAGCCACAAATACAGCCTGTGAGTCCACATTAAAATTCCATCAGGGGCACCGTATTATTTCTTGGGCTTTTTCTTCCCAGAAGCCTTCCCTGCAGTCTTCCCTGCAGCCTTCCCTGTAGCCCGAGTCCTTGGGGGCTGGGTTCCTGGAGGAGATGAGGTGGCAGGAGCCAGAGCAGCCTCATGAAGTGGAGGAGCAGGAGCAGGTGCAGGAGCAGGAGCAGGAGGAGCAGCAAGGACAGGAGGAGCAATCCGCACAATGTGGGTGTCATCATCGAGCTGCCCCAGGAATGCCATGCTTATGGCTTGGAAGATGAGGAGTTCGCAGCGCACACGCTGGCTCTGCTCCAGATTGTAGAGTCTGGCTGCAATGAGCGCTGCGAACCCCTCAACTTCACTGGGTGGCTCTCGGATGGCTGCAGTAGCTTGGCGAAGCAGGCCCTGGGTCTCCTCCTCCATTTGTCGCATACTCCTGAGCCGTTTATTGGGATTGCGGAATGGAGGGATCCGGGAGATGGTATCCCGCCGGCGTGCCTCCTGGGTCCCACTGGGGCCTGCCACCTCCTGGCTCCCAGTGGGCTCTGCCACCTCCTGCCTTGCAGTTGGCCCTGGCTCCTCCTGGCTCCCTGTGGGCCCTGTCTCTTCCTGGCTCCCTGTGGGCCCTGGCTCTTCCTGGCTTGGGTCTGCCTGTGTATCAAAAAAAGGAACATATTTTATTTGTGTTTGTCATTAATCACACACATTTTTAAAATCATGAGTGATGCAAATTGAATGTCAATATATATTACACACAGGGTCGCCATCCCTAATTATGTGGCCCCTTAAACACCTTCAGACATGGTCCCCCTGGAATTATGTGGGTTGTTGCATGCCTAATTTAGCAAATAAGTGGCCTTTTCCCCCAAAAATTAAATATTAAATTTAGTGTCAACTAGATAGTACTCAAAAAGGGTGTCTTCCATCTGGGACCCCTTGCAGGTGTATTGCGTTACTCCCCCCTACTGGCCTATCTGAAAATGCCACCCACTCCTTCATAAACATTATTAATTGGCCAATTTTGTCCCCATCATGTTTTGCCACTACTGACTATTGATCTTATCCCTAAACTTAGGAGATTCACATAGAATTTAGAACAATAGCAACATACATTTAACATTATTACTATACTTGTCATATACTAACTAAATTCATACAAAAAACACATACCATTCTCCATGGCTCACAATTGGGGTCCTCCAGGAACTCTTGCTCTTCCTCCGAGCTTGCCTGCTCTTGTCTGCAGGGAACACTGGAGGATTGGCTGCTGGGAAGCTGGGAGCTACCTCTTGGGGGAAGGGTAGACATGGATGCCCTGGTCTCAATGTGGTCGTCCAGGAACTGCAGCTGACTGTAGTACCACAGGGTTGGTTTGTATATGGAGTCAGCTGCAGCCCCAGACCTCATTGAGGCCAGGACTTGGACCCGTTGGGCCCTGTAGGTGCCCCTGATGGAATTGATTTTGCTTTTCACTGTGTCTGTTGTGGCGTTGGGGACCCTTGTTTTCAGAAAAACAAGCATGCTCTCTTTAGCTTTTTCCCTGGCATCTTTGTTTTTATTTATTGTGTTTTTGGTTTGCCACAGAACAGGATGTTCCTTCCATTTTTGAATGAATTCTGTGAGGAAATCAGCATCCTTGAAGGGATCCATTCTTTCTGCACATGAAACAGAAGCCAAAACATAATGTAATTAAAGCCACTAGCTTACTTCCCCTAACTAGCCCACAAACTCATTCCCTCTTCACTATAATAAAGTCGGAAAAAAAAACTTACGTATCGTCGTTATGAAAGATCGTGATTTACGCCTTCTTCCACAGACTATGCACGCCGTTTACAAACACGTCCCATCCCTTTTACACTACGCACGCGTGACGCTCCGCACGACACCCCGCCCCTGACGTTCGGTATCGTCCTTTCCACGCCCCTTCTCTGTCGTTTGGTGAGTGAGAAAAGATGGACAACATGGAGGTGTATTCCAGCTCAAGCCAGGAGGCAGGCCAGGCCCAACCACGCAGCAGATTCCGCTGCAGAGCCTCCAACATGAGTTTTAATGAAATGGTGGAGATGGTCACCATATTGAGGAGGGAGGACTATGATGCCAAGCATGGCCCCTACATGCATCCCAATAAAGTCAAAGCAAAATGGCAGGAGACCTAAATATTGCCTTGGATCCAATTCTAGATACATCGAGGGGATCCTCACACCTGGCATACAGTAAACTAAGCAAAGCTAATAGACTCTTGCAAGAGATACAGGTAGTAGATTGTTGGAGAACCAATCATCCCTATGAGAAAGATTACACCTTCTTTTCAGCTAAATATAGAAGCTATTCTAGAATAGACTATATATTTATTTCACAAAATTCCCTACAAAGTATAGAAGAGGCTTCCATTGGGTCATTTTCAATATCAGATCACGCACCGACAAAATGTACATTAAAATGGGGGAGTACTGAAGCACGGGAATGGCAATGGAAAATTAATGAGTCCCTCATAAAAGACCCAGAATATGAAGGAAAGATAATCCAGGAGATGAAGATGTTTTTCTCCAACAATGTTGCAGGAGAGGTGTCCCCAATGTGTATTTGGGAAACACATAAGTGTTTTGTTAGAGGTATCCTGATATCTTTGGGGTCCCATAGGAAACGTAAGACAGAAGCACAGATGGAAACCTTGCTAGGAGAAATTCGAAGATTGGAAAAAATGCATAAAAAATCATTAGCTATACAGGTAGAGAAGAAGTTGAGGAAGACACGAGAGGAACTGAACTTATTGCTAACGGATAAAGCAAAAGCATCGCTGAGAAGGTGTAGACAAGCTTTCTACGAATTTGGCAACAAACCAAGTAAAATGTTAGCAAGAGCTTTAGGAGAGGTAAGAGCGCAAAACCATATAGAGGGTATAAAATCAACAGGAGATAAGATAATAAAATCCCCACAGGAAATGGCGGAAGTATTTAGGAACTATTATGTGGATCTATACCAGTTGAAGGGGGAGCAGGAGTCAGAAAAAACTGGGGAGAGGGAGAGAAAAATAAAAGAGTATATAGAGAAGTCGGAAATGCCAAAGCTATCAGAAGAAATAGGAAGAAGTTTAGAAGACCCAATAACAGCGGAAGAAGTTAAAAATACGCTAAAGCAGTTAAAACCAGGTAAAGCCCCAGGACCAGACGGTTTCAACCTCCTGTACTATAAGACATATGTAGAAGAACTGATGCCGAGATTCTTAGATGCATTTAATTCGATACGGGAGGGACAGGAGATGCCAGAGGAAACTTTAATGGCACACATAGCGGTCATAAAGAAAGAGGGTAAAGACCCAGCGCAATGTGCCAACTATCGCCCAATTTCATTGCTGAACGTCGATCTAAAAATCTTTGCAAAGATTCTTGCTAATAGAATAATACCATACATTCCGGGGCTGGTACACCAAGATCAGGTGGGCTTCACGCCAGGAAGAGAAGGCAGGGAAAACACCCAAAGAGTAATAAATGCTATCCACCTCTCGCAGACATATAAAATGCCCTTAGTACTAGTATCTACCGATGCTGAAAAAGCATTCGATAGGGTAGATTGGAAATTTTTAAAAGCAATTATACAACATATAGGTCTGCGAGAGGGGATGCAAAGATGGATCACAAGCCTTTATTCCAGACCCAAAGCGAAAATTAAGATAAACAGCATGATGTCCAAACCCTTCGAAATACGAAACGGAACGCGGCAGGGATGCCCCTTGTCACCATTGATTTTTATTTTGACGTTAGAACCTTTTTTGAGGACAATAAGATTATGTACAGATATTAGAGGTATAAAAGTGAAGGGGGGAGAACAGAAACTCGCGGCATTTGCTGATGACTTAATGTTTTTTGTCTCGGAACCAGCACTATCTCTACCCCCACTGTTAGCCGAGATAGATAAGTATGGCAAACTTTCAAATTTCAGGGTGAACTACAACAAATCGGAAGCGATGGGGGTAGAGATAAGCATTATACAACAACAACAACAATTGACTAACTTTTTCCCATTTAGATGGACAAACTCGCATATAGGTTACCTGGGGACTAATATTCCAAAGAAATTAAGCAGAATACATGAGTTAAACCTAGCACCTTTGGTAAGACAATTGAAAAAAGACCTACAGAAATGGGATAAGGAGGTGTTTACCTGGTTTGGTAGGATAAACATTATTAAGATGAATGCAATGCCGAGAGTGCTATATTTATTACAGACATTACCAACAAAAATATCTCAGGGAGTCCTCAAAGAAATCAGAGGGAAGTTTGTAGGATTCATATGGGCAGGGAAACCAGCTAGAGTAAGAAGAGATATCCTTACATTATCTAAGGAAAAGGGGGGAGTAGGATTTCCAGATCCGCTAGCCTACTACGAGGCAGTACATTTATCGAGAGTGTTAGACTGGTGTGTAAGGCCAAAAAAAAAACCTTGGATTCTACTAGAACAAGAAGTGACAGAGATCCCACTTGAGGGACTAATATGGCTCTCGAAATCGGTGATATCTCAGACAGTGAAAAGACATCCGATGATAGGGACGACAATTAACATTGTGAAAAAAATATTTAAAAACGTAACAGATGAAAATGGAGCGAACCCGATGACTCCAATCCTAGGAAACCCAGCGTTTGTACCGGGTATGAAGGACTTAGGGTTCGCGAATTTAAAAAATAGCGGACAAACCAGACTGATACATTTCCAGAGAGAGAATCGGATAATGACAAATGAAGAAATAGAAAGAGATTTATCAGAGTACATTGATCCCTACAGGAGGAGACAGTTAGGGGGATTTCTTCGATCTATACGGGGACACATTAGGATGAGAGAAATACCAACAGAGTTTGAGAAAATGTGTCTTAGGGGAGAATCGGTAAGGCATTCACTTTCCATATTCTACTCCTTGATAAATGAAATGAAAGCACCGCGAGAGATAGGCTTTATTCAGAAGTGGGAAACAGACTTAGGAGTTAGATTTACGGAAATTCAGAAAAAAAAAAATCTTCCAATTTAACCATAAAGCTTCAATAGCGTCCAAATTTCAAGAAGGGGGATATAAGATACTGAGCCGATGGTATAGGACACCTGAGGTATTAAACCAGATTTACCCTCAGGTGTCAAATACCTGCTGGCGATGTCAAAAAGAAGAGGGAACACTCTTACATATTTTCTGGAACTGTGAGGGGGTTAAAGATTTCTGGAAAATGGTAGCTGAAGTGATAGAAGAAATAACGGAGACAGCACTAGGAGAGGAACCGGCGACTTATCTGCTATTAGACATACCTATGTCAATAGAGAAATACAAAAAATCTCTTGTGAGACATTTAGTGGTTACAGCTAGATCATGTATCCCGATACTTTGGAAGAGCACATGCTATCCAAGTAAGGCACAATGGTTAGCTAAAATTAAGGAAATGCAATGCATGGAGAACCTTACGGCATCTCTAGGGGAGAGGGAGGAGATAGTGAGGGAGACATGGGAACCCTATGTGAGATGGGAGCGGGGAGAGGACTAGGGAGGGATGACGGGGTGTGGGAGGAGGGGGAAAGGAGAGAGAGAGAGGACATTTTTTTTTTTTTGTTTTTGTTGTTTTTTTTTTCCTTTTTCTTTTTCTCTAAGCCCGGAAGAAGAGCTTGGGGGCAAGGGGGGGAGGGGGGGATGTGAGATTTTGAACCAGGGGAGAACCCGAGTAAGGGGACGATACGATAGGATGAAATGGGATAGAAAGGAATAACAGTTCTTGGAAATGTAAGAAACACAGCAATAGAAAACTGTTTATATTGTGTGTAATGATACTAAACTGAGTTCAAGACAATGTAAAGGTGAAAAATGTAAAATAAAGAATATATAAAAAAAAAAGCAAAAATTATGGAGAAGGTCATCCGTAGGCTCCAGCGGAAGTTTGGGAAAACCAGGAGCAGAGAGCACCTGCGCAAAAGGTGGTCGGATTTAAAAAAAAGGGAACCCCACCAACTTGCCAAAATTAATAGGGTGATTCGAAGAAGAAGTAAGTTTTTTCCATGTGTATTAATTATTTTGGTGTGTTCTTTGTGCCATGTTTTTTATTTTTGCAGGTTGACCATAATGAATATTATGAATGTGGACGCATGATGCAGTCGTCGTAGTCGTCGTTCATTCGCTGACTTTCAATAATCCAATACCATATTAATGAGAAATGGCATCATGCCTAGTTTGCATGTGCAAAGGGGAGTTGAAGCACTGTATCTGAACTAAAATCGTAAATTTAGGAATTGTGGGCGAATGAACGACGACTCCTATGACCAATTAGTCGACACAAATATGAAAGTTGTGACATTTTTGGGGCTTAAAAAAAAGGTGTATTCAATTCTGGTATTGATGTAAATGTGTTTCAGCTTATTTTATAAGAAACGTAAATACCTTGAGATTCCCAAAAAGGAGCGTTTGCTACTCCTTTTTTTATTGAACATGTGTACTCAGTAGCACAATTGTTTGTCACAATCACAACCTATGTTGGGTCACACACAGGGGTGAGCAGATCCAGGGGAGACTTGGTTAGCTTACATATATAATAAAAAAATATTTGGTCACCAGATTTGACATTACTTTGTGAATGGATTAAATACTGGTCTATTTTATTGCTAATTGTTTAAAAATCAACAATATTGCCCTTTTGTTTATAATTTCGGAATATTTTTGGGTCATTTCAGGCCGCTCGTAATGTTTTAACCTCATGTTTTCCCTTTCTTCAATCTTGTAGGGCACAATGAAGCAGAAAGGCAGGAGGCACAAGCCAATCAAGCCACACCCCCGAGGGATGTAGATGAAGAGGAACCTGCCACAACATCCGGTAAAGTAACATATACCACATTTTCAGTGAATATAGATATAGGCATACAATCTTTTAACACATGTTTTGGTTCCACATTTCAGGAGGAAATCGGGCTGGTCAGGGACTGGACACGTATAGTGCCCAGCTCCTCATCGGCGAGGTTCTCACCTGCAGGGCCCAAGTCGAGGACATACGTCTGGCCTGCCGGGAAATTCGCCACAAAGCGAAGACGCTGGAACGGCAGCTTAAAAATTGTATTAATGTTTTGGGGAGGGTTTAATTGTTTGTGTTCTTTTTATTTCCCAAGAATTTTAAAAACACCAAAAAAAATAAATAAAAAAAGATATTTTGTACTAATCAAAAAAAAGACAAAAAAAAGAACAAAATAATATTTTGTACTAATAAAAAAAAAGACAAAAAAAAAAAAATGATTCTATTTTCTAATAATCAAAAAAAAAACAGTAAAAAATAAATAAAATTTTGGACTCCAAACATTTTGTGTGTAGTTATTGGTATCAATGCAGACTCATTCAATTACTCAGGCATATTTGTAGAGTTATTAAGATTTAACACTCATGGGAATTTATGACATCCCAAACACATGGCTGGATGAGAACCTAGGAAAAAGAAACATTACCCCCCAAAAATTACAAATAAAGAAAATCCAAAAAATAAACACTGTTTAATCAAACAAAAAGTAAATTTTATTATTTAGTCAAGATCGGGCATTTCAATGGCCCCCCTCCCCATAAAATAGTCCACATATGATTGACGCACTGCACGTGCGGTTTGGGGGGCCAAGCCTCTATGGCTAGCCTGATGTCCTGGCTCCGGAGCCACAACATCAGCCTCATCAGGCAATACCGTCAGATAAGTTTGTGAATTTCTCTTTAAAAAATTGTGTAGAATGCAACAACATAGGATGATGTAATTCCATTTGTATTCCGCAAGGTTTATTGCTGTTAAAAACAATCGGAATCGGCTGGCCATGATTCCAAAGGCATTCTCTACCACACGTCTTGCTCTGGCCAGCCGATAATTAAAAACCCTCCTCTCATGGGTGAGGGTGCGTACGGGAAATGGCCTCATGAGGTGGGGACCCAAACCAAAAGCCTCATCTGCAACAAACACGAAGGGCAGACCCTCTTCGTTCTCCTCCGCAGGTGGCAATCCTAGGTCCTCCGACCGAAGCCGTTGGGCGAACTCCGTCTCCGCAAAGACACCGCCGTCCGACATCCGGCCATTTTTCCCAACATCCACGTACATGAACTCATAATTGGCAGAGACCACCGCCATCAAAACAACGCTGTGGAACCCCTTGTAATTGAAGAAATGGGATCCACTATGGGGTGGGGGCACAATGCGGATGTGCTTGCCATCAATGGCTCCTCCGCAGTTCGGAAAGTTCCAACGCTGGGAGAAGTCCGCTGCCACAGTCTGCCATTCCTGTGGCGTGGTGGGGAACTGGATAGAAAGAAAATAAAAAATCCATTCAAACAAACATTTTGAACAGAATATAGCTAAAATTTCAAGGGATTCCACCAACAATTCCACAAAAAAGGTTAGTATTAAAAAATAACATGTGAACACTAAGCATATTAATCACCCCCTCTGATGTTCAAAATATATTTAGGGGGAGTGGGGGCCCAAGATGAGTTTCTCACCTGAGAAACAACCCCACAAAAAAGATAAAATAATAATAAAAATAATTATTAGTATGTAGTTCAAAAATCTAGGGGGGGGGGGGGTTTGGACAATGGAGGCCACAAATAAACGGGGATATAGGGACACACAAAATGCAGCACTACAATGGAGGCCACAAATAAACGGGGATATAGGGACTATGCTAGGTGGGTTTGGCCACAACATAGAATGATGGACAGGTTGGCTAAATTAAATAAACATGTAGGGCTTTACAAATTGTGTAGAACAGCATACATAGAGACAAAGTGAGCATTCTGAGCATATTAGAAACATTTTTTTGTTACTTTTTTTGGGCCATAGTTTGACCATTGAAAGAACACCACTTACCTTAACATAGTCCTCCTGAAGAACCTGAATGATGGCCGAACAGGTCTCCGGGATTATGAGGCCCAGAGCCTGGGGGGAGATGCCCGTCGAGAACTTCAAGTCCTGCAGACTTCTCCCTGTTGCAAGGTAGCGCAACGTAGCAACTAGCCTCTGCTCAGCAGTGATGGCTTCCCGCATAACGGTGTCCTGCCTGGTGATATATGGCGACACCGAAGCCAAAAGCTGCTGAAATACGGGGTCAGACATCCTAAGAAAATTCCTGAAATCATCAGGGTTATTTTCTCAGATCTCCCGCAGCAGAGGCATATGAGAGAACTGGTCCCTGCGTAGCAACCAGTTCTTGGTCCACAACCTCCTCCTCACCCTGTTCATGGACCGTCGCTGGGACGATCTCGGCGACGAGTTCGTACCCGCAACATGGCTAGAAAACGGTCGTCAAATCAGATCAGACTAAAAATTACGCCCTGAAGTACAGAATGGCCTTTGAAGAACGACCTGCTAAACAGCACCGTGCACACAAAACGTAATGCCAAAACAAATACGTCCTTAGTACAAGCACTGTATCACAGATCCGACAACAAATAGACAAACTGTACGACAGAAAACGAAATTTAAAGCACAGTCACTGAAAATCACGAATCGTATCTCACCAAACTTTTACTAACACGCAGCAACACGATATCAGCAAAAGAGGCCGTCTTCCGGTATAGTGACGTCGTGCGTGATTGACGGAACTGCGCTGTGCTAGAGCGTTGTGAAAAAGTGAAGGTGTGTATGCTACGTCGTTGTTCAAATTGAAGTTTGAAAAATTAAGTTTTTTTAAAGCACATAAAGCGTCGCATTTTTCCATCGCAGAAAGCGATGGTGTGTACGCGGCATAAGGCCTCATTCACACGGACGGACCGTTCAGGTCCGCCTGTCAGTTTTGACGGCGGACCTGAACGGCCGCTCCATGCAGTCCTATGGAGCGTCGGATGTCAGCGGAGACATGTCGGATCGGATCGGGTGAGATCTGATGAAAATGGACATGCTGTCCGTTTTCATCCGATCGCTCCATAGGAATCAGCGGCGCTGCACAAGCCCCTCCTCGCTCAGTGAGCAGAGAAGAGCTTGTCATCTGCCAGCTCAGCGGAGATCTGCTGACTGATCTCCCGCTGAGCTGGCGGACTCCATAGCGACGGAAGTCCGCCTCGTGTGTAACTGGCCTAATGCCCCATACTAAAGTTTCTAGATCAAGCAGTACAAATGATTGTTCTGTGGAGTGTTTTACCACTGGCCCATCATAGTGCTTATTTACTAGAAATGCAGCTAGATTGAAACATACCACTTGCTTTCCCATCCACAATACCTGCACCACCCTTAGGTGGAGCAAAAGAAACACTTAGCACTTAACCAGATGGGTGCATGGGTTGATATTAGCATATCAGAGATTCACACAATAACAAACCTCCTGTTACTGCAGACCACGCTTTTAGGTTCCATACACACTGAAGCTAAAAAAAAGCTATAAAAAAAAACGCCAGTAGCTTTGCAGGGAGCCTTTCAACGTTTTTTAGCATTTTTTGCAATAGCGTTTATTAGCATTTTCCACTGTAGCGTTTTTTAGCTTTTTTATTTTATTTATTTTCATTTTATTAAATTTTTTACAATGGTTAAAAAAAAAAAAAAAAAATCGCTAAAAACCGCTGGCGCCAGCATTTTTGAGCGTTTTTCCCACTGAAAAACTGCACTTTGAACGCAAATTTCGGGCGTTCAGAAAAAAGCCAATAAACTCCAAAGCTCATTAACACTAAAAAACGCTAACATAAAAGGCTAACATAGAGTTCAGTTTATGGGCTTTTTAAAAAAAGCCCAAAACACCAATAAACTGCAGTTTATCAGCTTCATACACACTGAAGCTAAAAAAAGCTATAAAAAATGCCAGTAGCTTTCCAGGGAGCCTTTCAAAGTTTTTTAGCGTTTTTGCAATAGCGTTTATTAGCGTTTTTCAGTGTAGTGTTTTTCAGCTTTTTTTTTCATTTTTTTTTTTCAATGGATAAAAAAACGCTTAAAAACACTGGCACCAGCGTTTTTGAGCATTTTTCTGCATTTTGCGTTTTTTTTGCGTCTTTTCCCACTGAAAAACTGCACTTTGAATGCAAATTTTGGGCATTCAGAACAAAGCCAATAAACTCCAAAGCTCATTAACACTAAAAAACAAAAATGTGTGCATGGGCACATAGGCTAACGTAGCGTTCAGTTTATGAAAAAAAGCCCAAAACCCCAATAAACTGCAGTTTATCAGCTTCAGTGTGCATGGAGCCTAAGGCCCCTTTCAGACTGGGGCAGGAGCCGCGGTGGCGGTATAACGCCGCTAAAAATAGCGGCGCTATACCGCCGGGATTGCCGTGGAAATCAGCCGCTAGCGGTGCGGTATTAACCCCCGCTAGCGGCCGATAAAGGGTTAATACCGCCCGCAATGCGCCTATATAGAGGCGCATTGCGGGCGGTATTGCCGCGGTTTCCCATTGTTTTCAATGGGAAGGAGCGGTATACACGCCGCTCCTCTCACCGCTCCAAAGATGCTGCTGACAGGAGATTTTTTTGTCTCCCGCCAGCGCATCGCCTCAGTGTGAAAGCCCTTCGGCTTTCACATTGAGGTAGCTGGGCAGGAGTTTTTCAGGCGGGATAGCAGTGCTATTTTTAGCGCTGTACCGCCTGAAAAACTCCTCAATGTGAAAGGGGCCTAATGCTTCATGCTAGGTTGGTATTTTTTTATTATTAAATATGTAAGCCCTAAGGCTACATTTGCATGGGTGACTAGCACGGATGCGAATGACAGCAGCAGCAATCTGCTGTTTTTTCCACTTGTTAGTGGCTAGATGTGGCACAAATAACTCATGTGAATGCAACCTAACTAAATGACATTTGATTTTTTAAAGCCTAGTGTATCATAATCCATTGCGATAAAGAAAAATACTTGTTTTGTCTTCTGTCATCCTTTGTTGCATCTCAGTGCTGCAGTCTTCCTGTCTACATGCAGTTCAGTGATGATTGCATGCCCTTTCTTAGAGAAATGTTTCCGATGGTGATAAATGTGAACTATTCCTACATAATGAGCATTGAAATGACCAAGTGTAATGTACTGTACATTGGAAACTCAGGTGTGATGCAGAAACACAATTGTGAGACCGGGAGAGAGCATTTGCATTCTATAAGAAATGCCTAAATGGATCACTGGAAAAAAGAAATGTTTCAGGACTGCCGCACTCTGATAGGTGATTTATTGAAACAAAATAAACAAAGGATAAAATCCAAAGCTGTATAACATCCAAAAAATCATGCAACACTGCAATCAATGGTAAAAAGTGGACATAGGGGACAAAAAAGCTTCATGGATAGATGCTTAGTCATAGCTAGGTTGTGTGAGGATCTGAAAGGATTTAAATAGAAAACTTTGAATGCATCCAAACCAATTAAAGCTGGTCTGCACAGCATTAGAAAATTAGATACCTGATTGAAACTGACCCAACCCATGGTCAGAACAGTATCTGTACAATCAAAAACAATCAAAAACAACAACACACATGTGTATGTGACATTCTAACCTAAAACACATTTTATGATATAGACTTTATAAGTGTATGTGAAAACATACAAAAAATGCAATAAATGAATAAATATGTATAAATATACTGCAAAGGTAAAGTGCTATTAAATAAATATAAATGAAAACCGATGTGAATGATATTGTGGTAATAAAATGTGGTGACTATGTGTGAATGTGGAGTTGTTCATAAATACGGTGCTGATCTGTGTTGGAAATAAAACATAACAACAATGAATTGTTGATATGCAAGTGCGCAAAAACTGCAATAAACATATGAATATAAATGTGTATTTATATAGTTATAAAAACATGGTCCAACATTAAGTGAAATAAATTAAATGGAATTAGATTAAATCAAATTAAATACAATTTAAAATTAAGATCGGACCCATGTAGTGCAATAAATTAAATTAAATATTTGTTTATTTATTTATGTGCAGACAAATATGTTCAATGTTTGTATAATATATGCCCATGATGTAATATGGGCAAACCCCGACAAGCATGACGAGTATGCATGAAGAGAAATTATTTATAAACAAAAACATAAAAACATAATATAATAAGTTGCTAAAATTTGTATAAATGAATATACTAAAGTTGTTATAATTACTACCAACAACACTTGTCATATGAACTAATCCATTGCATCTAAAAGAAATATAAAGAAAAATTTCATTAACATAAATCTATGGACAGCAAAGGAATATATGGAATAAAATGACAAGTGTGATGTGGGTCGAGCCCTTAACACTGAACGTTAAATATTAAAGGACGTATCTACGTTTTGTAAATGTGTATTTCATAACCAAAAAAAAGGTCTGTTTTGATTTATTTCATCCCAAACAAAGGGAGTACCGTATTTATCGGCGTATACCGAGCACGTTTTCCCCCTTAAAATAAGGGGAAAATCGCAGCCGCCGACATATATCGAGCGCAGTACACTCGGCCAGGCTCGGCTCCCCTCGCGGTCACGCCCTGTGCGGCACAGGGCGTGACCACAGGGCGAAAAAGTGGGAGTAGGATTGATAACCCCATTATCCCCATCTTTGTTTCTATGTTGTTTATTAGTATTGCCACCAAAACCCCATCTGCGTTTACTTTTATTTTTGTTATTGGATTTCTTCATCAAAAGCATATCACGAGAAGAACCCTGAAAAAATTGTAAAACCACCGAAAGGTGGTGATAAGTTCAATAGATTGTGTAAGCAAGAGGTTCGGTGGATATTTCTCTTGAATACTAGACGCCCCTCAGGATTAAACTTTGAGTGGGATGTATCACATTTTTATTAGTAATTTCCACCATCCTCATTCATGTATTGATTATATATTGTTTGCATTATACTTTTCTTTGAATGCACACAAGTTGTCTTGTTCCAGGACGTATATTTGGTTTATATATACTCCCTTTGTTTGGGATGAAATAAATCAAAACAGACCTTTTTTTTGGTTATGAAATACACATTTACACCACGTAGATACGTCCTTTAATATTTAACGTTCAGTGTTTAGGGCTCGACCCACATCACACTTGTCATTTTATTCCATATATTCCTTTGCTGTCCATAGATTTATGTTAATGACATTTTTCTTTATATTTATTTTAGATGCAATGGATTAGTTTATATGACAAGTGTTATTGGTAGTAATTATAACAACTTTAGTATATTCATTTATACAAATTTTAGCAACTTATTATATTATGTTTTTACTTATAAATAATTTCTCTTCATGCATACTCGTCATGCTTGTCGGGGTTTGCCCATATTACATCATGGGCATATATTATACAAACATTGAACATATTTGTCTGCACATAAATAAATAAACAAATATTTAATTTATTGCACTACATGGGTCCGATCTTAATTTTAAATTGTATTTAATTTGATTTAATCTAATTCCATTAAATTTATTTCACTTAATGTTGGACCATGTTTTTATAACTATATAAATACACATTTATATTCATATGTTTATTGCAGTTTTTGCGCACTTGCATATCAACAATTCATTGTTGTTATGTTTTATTTCCAACACAGATCAGCACCGTATTTATGAACAACTCCACATTCACACATAGTCTCCACATTTTATTACCACAATATCATTCATATCGGTTTTCATTTATATTTATTTAATAGCACTTTACCTTTGCAGTATATTTATATATATTTATTCATTTATTGCATTTCTTTGTATGTTTTCACATACACTTATAAAGTCTATATCAAAAAATGTGTTTTAGGTTAGAATGTCACATACACATGTGTGTTTTTGTTTTTGATTGTGCAGATGCTGTTCTGACCATGGGTTGTGTCAGTTTCAATCAGGTATCTAATTTTCTAATGCTGTGCAGACCAGCTTTAATTTGTCTTTCAGATCCTCACACAACCCAGCTATGACTAAGCATCTATCCATGATGTGAAACATGTTAGCTTTTTTGTCCCCTATGTCCACTTTTTACCATT
Organism: Rana temporaria; assembly: GCF_905171775.1. NCBI lineage: Eukaryota > Metazoa > Chordata > Amphibia > Anura > Ranidae > Rana > Rana temporaria. Next base: position 122,833,226 of record NC_053491.1, on the reverse strand, counting down.
GATTGCAGTGTTAGATGATTTTTTGGATGTTATACAGCTTTGGATTTTATCCTTTGTTTATTTTGTTTCAATAAATCACCTATCAGAGTGCGGCAGTCCAGGAACATTTATTTTTTCCACGGATCAGCGCAGAGTCTGCACCTGTCAGTACTACAGGGCGGGAGCACAGCATAGGTCGCAGGGCTTGGAGCAGTACTCTTTTCCATTGTAAACGGATCACTGGTTATCAATTTATTGAAGGTTGCAGAATTAAAAATATTGAAAATTTGTTTTGATATTACAATAACATGTTAAAACTAAAAATGCAACAATCCTGCCAGTCACCACTCCAATCAGCTAAGGTATAGAAATAAAGCTGCTAGTGTGATATACGTCGCATAAATCATGCCAAAGACTAAATAAAATGAACAAAACGCAGTGCTAATGAAATGATAGTGCACACACCACTATACAAAGTAAGGGGGATATGTGTCCAGTAAGTTATGTAGATATGTGCAAACAAATAGTACATGTAAATGTATATATAAATAATGATTAAAAAAATATATAAATTGCATGATTAAAAAAAAAAAAAATCGCATCAAAAAATTGCATCACACTAAGGTGCATAAGTGCATAAACATGCATAATAAATAATAGTGGTAAACAGTCCAATCCTTAAAAATGACACACAAGTCTATATAAAAGTATTCTAAGGTGCTTCAGTGTAGATAAAAAATTAATGAAAAATTCCACAGTGCTTTAGTGCATGTAATCAGTAGCAGCAATCCAAGGGTGATGTATAATACAGTTCATACAACAACACACGGCCCAGTGAGTGATCCAAAAGTCATGCCAAGGTGTAGTCACACAGGTTCTCCCCTATGGTAATGGACGCTTACCTTAGAGCGTGCAACCTTGCAACTAAGCTTGGTCTGTGCATGCTTATCAACCACACCTGGGTTCTAATGGATAATCCTGGGTTCCTGGTTCCTTGGCAGGCAGCTCCAGATCATAGAATATATAAGAAAAAAACCTGGATGGTGCAAGTAACGTTTTAACAATATTTATTTAAATAAAAAGAGAGATCCCTTGCCAGGGTACTAACATACTGCAGGTGCGACAGTGCACCACTCTAGGCTTGTAGCGAGATGTACAGATTGGGATATGGTAAACAGTCCTCTCAGCCTCACACAGACTTTCCTGCCGTCCTGTTCCCTCCCCTTAAAACTAATAAGGTATTTTAGAGTTTGGGTTTACATAAACATTAACCAAGGTTTAAAAAAAAATGAAAAAAAAAATATGAAGAATAAAGGCAGAGCAGATTTTTAAAAATGTATTTACCACAAGAGATTTCTTACCTAACAACTGAAAAAGTGATAGCAGCAGAATTCTGATTTCCTGCTGCAGGATCGTTGATCATTTTTTCCCTTACTGGGTTCAGCCATGGGCATTCAAAAAATAGGCAGCCTGCTACGTACGTTTATGGCAACATATTGCTAATGATGCAAAGGCCTTAGAACTTGAGTCTACTCATGGCGTACACAGTAACATACATTATGTCATAGTTTTTTCTACTAAACAAACATGCTTTAATTACAGTGCCGCAAGCAAAAATCTGAAGTCATTTACAAAACTCAGCATGATCATTTGCAAAATATTATTACATATACTGTATTTGCTGGCATATAAGACTACCTTTTACACTTTAAAAAACTGGCCAAAAAGCAGGGGTCGTCTTATACGCCGGGTCAGCTGCTTGGATGCCATCTGGATGTGTGGTAATACTGTATGTAGCTTTGTCTACATACAGTATATACTGCTTAGCCAATCCCGGTGAGCGATGTATTCAAATGAATACAGAGTCTGCTCGGATTGGAGTAACAACCTCTGCCAATCTGAGCAGGCTACATACAGTAGCCTGCCCGGATTGGCTTTGAGAGTTAGAGAGGCGTGGGCAGATGATGTTACAGCCTCTGCCAATCCAAACAGGCTTTGTATTCATTAATATAATACATCGCTCCCCATGATTGGCTCCAGCAAGAAGAATATGGCTCTAGCTCCAGCAAGAATGAAGAAGAATATGGCTCCAGAAGGAAGAAATATGAAGCGTCGGAAGCCTCGGAAGGGGGTTGTCTTATACGGTGAGGACAGGCAAAAAATCTTAAAATAAAATAAAATTAGGGGGTCGTCTTATACGCCCGGTCGCCTTATACATCGGCAAATATGGTACTTCTTTGCACACAGCCTAACCTGAACAACAACAACTTCATTAACCACTTGCTTACTGGGCACATATACCCCTGAAATTTCAGCTTCCGGCACTGCGTCGCTTTAACTGACAATTGCACAGTCGTGCGACGTGGCTCCCAAACAAAATTGACGTCATTTTTTCCCCACAAGTAGAGCTTTCTTTTGGTGGTATTTGATCACCTCTGCAGTTTTTTTTTTTGCGCTATAAACAAAAAAGAACGACAATTTTGAAAAAAAAAATACAATACTTTTTACTTGTTGCTATAATAAATAGACAAATAAATAAAAAATAAAAAAAAATTTTTTTTCTCAGTCTAGGCCGATACGTATCCTTCTACATATTTTTGGTAAAAAAAAAAAAATCGCAATAAGCGACTGGTTTGCGCAAAAGTTATAGCGCCTACAAAATAGGGGAATTATTATTTTGTATTATTTTTGTTTTACTAGTAATGGCGGCGATCTGCGATTTTTATTGGGACTGCGACATTATGGCGGACACATCGGACACTTTTGACAAACTTTGGCACCATTCACATTTGTACTGCGATCAGTGCTATAAATATGCACTAATTACTGTAAAAATGTGACTGGCATTGAAGGGGTTAACACTAGGGGGTGAGGGAGGGGTTAAATATGTACCCTGCATAGTGTTACTAACTGTGGGGGAGGGGTACTGACTGGGGAGGTGACCAATCTGTGTCCCTATGTACAAGGGACACAGATCGGTCTCCTCTCTCCCTGACAGGATGCTGTCTCTGTGTGAGCCGGCAATGAGAGATGATCTCATATGTTTACATTTGAGATCATCTCTCATTAGCCGCACAGATCGCATACCAAACGGCCACTCCGATTGGCCATTCAGGGCGATCTGTGATTGGCTGTGTCCAATGGACACGGCCAGCACAGAATTTCCCCGCTGTGCGCTTGGGAGCGTGCGCGGGGAACGAGGAAAGGGGCAGACGTCAATTGACGTCCTCCTGGATATTCAGGTCCGCGCTGTAGCCGTCATTCGGCTATAGCGCGGGCCTCAAGAAGTTAATATGGTCAGTGACTACCAAGCAACTGTTGTACAACAAAAAAATAAATACAAAAAAAGTATGTCATGTACAGTCTAGCCTACAGCATGTAATGGTCAGGAGTATAAAATCCATTGCATAATTGCAGAGGTCAGGACTGTTTAATGCACAGAGCAAAAGTGTCAGCAGTGCATAACTCACACAACACATAAGTTAGGAATGCATAACACACAGGACGCAGGGGTCAGAAGTGTGAAAAGCACAGAGGTCAGGGCACGTATTGCCGAGATCATTGTAAATAGTATAACAAAAAGCTACCTTTCTTCCAAAAATCACCTAGTACAGATCTTCATCCTTTCCAGTTGTACAGGTTCCTCCTCTAGACTAGCCTTCTTAGTATACAATCTTGGTAGATTTTAGGTATGTATAAGAATATTTACTGATGAAGGAGTTATACAATTAGGTAGTCACAGTGATAGGTAGTGATACAGAGGCAGTCTAGCTAGAGCCAGTCCAACACAGATTCCCATGAATCTGAGTGGAAACCTCTGGTCTGTGACACTGTGTTCAGCAGCTTACCTCCTTCTCCACTCTGGTTCTGTCGTCACACCTACTACGAGTCACATAAAAAGCAGACTCTTCCCTTGACTCAAATGTGGCGGGCTAGCAAAGGAGAGAGCGGTAATATTGTTATTGTCTTAGGCATTACTTGGAGGTGGAGCTAGTGCTGTAGCAATGTAGCACAAATGTCTCTTCCTTCCTCAGTTGATTGCTTGTCTCAGGCACTTAAGAATAAAGCAGCACTGAAAATCTGTTGGTTGCGGGTTTCTAGTAGATACATTTTCAGATAATGTCTTCCACTCCCATGGACTCTCTCATGGACTGTGGGGGGATAAGCCAAGTAGCCCTATACCAATTCTTTCACACAGAATGTTCTTGCAATTAATAGAACTCTTATGTTGCATTTTGATGTGAATTGGTAGCATGGTTAGATCTTTGGGACCAATCTCCTACCTTCTTTTCATAGTGCCAGTTATATATTGATGACCTTTAAGACATTTAGTACTTTGCTATGTATAGGTGCATATTCCAACTTATTGATTGCCACATGATCTAACGACTGTTTTTACTTTATAGACACCTTGTTAGTAGCATCCACTCCTGATGTAGTTAAGCTTCACATAACGTATTAAGAAATGTGATCCAGGGGGGGGTGTGGCTTGGGCGCGCACGAGATGGCAGCTTAAGTCGAGAGCTCTCCTTTGCCGGCCGGACATTCACTGCAAAAGGGAAAGTTTTACGCCCCATCGAGGCTCCAAAGCAGCTCCCTGTGAGGGCAGGCACCCCAGATCAGATGTCCTGCAAGCGAAAAGATGACTGGAGCCTGCAGAAACTTGCGGCCCTCTCCTTTCAGCCTGAGCGGAGAGGAGGAAGACAAGATAGCGCTGCCGAAAACGCCGCGCGGCCATCGTTGGCCTACACAGACCTCCCGGGAGACGATCCAGGGGAATTGGAAGGGGGGTTAACATCTCCCTCCCCTACCAACTCTCCTCTGCTCTCACCGTTCCTGCATAGCCCTGCTAAAGCACAGATGCGCATGGATTCTGATCACCAGGCCGGGACCGCAGTGAGTATAGAACTGCATGAGGCTCATGCAATATCCTCCCTGCAATCCTCCATAGCAGCTCTTGCCACAACAACATTAAAATACGCGGTATACCAGAGTCAGTCCCTCCCGCAGAACTACCCAGTAATGCTAGCACTATGTTTTCCACGCTGCTACCTGAGCTGTCACCCATTGAGCTCACGATTCATAGGATCCTTAAACCACGCCATCTAGTGGAGGCTATTCCCAGAGATGTACTCCTGCGAATCCCCTTCTACTAAGCCAGAGAAATGTGATCCACTTTTCTACTTACTGGATTTGTGTGAGAACACCTCTGAGATTAACTAGATGGAAATGAGATAGAATTAAAATAAGTATTTATGTGTCACCAGAGTATATTGAAATGTATTAAATCAGCTATATGTATTTTAAACACCTCTCCTACATGAGATTTTTTTTTTTGTGTCAATAAACTAAATTTATTTTAATTTACTTTGTTGTTGGTGATATTCTTTGTTAGAGTTCCATGGTACAATTAATTATATTATGTAACATTGTAGCTTCACAGCAGTATAGCCTTCCACTTACTGTGAACAATCGTTTATGTCTTGTAAGTAGAGTTGAGCGGACACCTGGATGTTCGGGTTCGGACCCGAACCCGGACTTTGAAAAAAAAGTTCGGGTTCGGGACCGAACCCGAACCCGGACTTTGACCCGAACTCGAACCCCATTGAAGTCAAATGGGACCCGGACTTTTGACTACAAAAATGTCTCTAAAAAACTAAGGGAAAGGGCTGGAGGGCTGCAAATGGCAGCAAAATGTCGGGAAGAGCATGGCAAGTACTCTGGAAATAAATGTGGATAGGGAAATAACTTAAAATAACATAAAAAAATAAAAATACAAAATATAATGATTTTGACCTTGGAGGACGAGGTCCATACAGTTTTGTTCAAAATTATTCAACCCCCCAATGCTGTAAAGGGTTTTAGGGAATTTAGTGTACATTTGTAATTGTATTCAGAATGAAATCCTGCAAGGACTTCATAAAGAACCATGCAACTAATATGATATCAATTGGTTTTGTAATACAGTAGTAAATGCAAAATTCAAGGCAATGGGCACTGTTGAAACGCTACCTGGTCGTGGCAGAAAGAAGATGCTGACTTCGACTGCTGTGCGCTACCTGAAGCGTAGAGTGGAGAAAAGTCCCTGTGTGACTGCTGAGGAACTGAGAAAAGATTTGTCAGATGTGGGTACTGAAGTTTCTGCTCAGACAATACGGCGGACACTGCGTAATGAAGGCCTCCATGCCAGAACTCCCAGACGCACCCCCTTGCTGTCTCCAAAGAATAAGAGTCGACTTCAGTATGCCGAAAGTCATGTGGGCAAACCACACAAGTTTTGGGATTGTGTTGTGTGGACTTATGAAACAAAATTACAACTGTTTTGGCCCATGGATCAACGCTATGTTTGGAGGAGGAAGAACAAGGCCTATGATGAAAAGAACACCTTGCCTACTGTGAAGCATGTCGGGGGGTCAATCATGCTTTGGGGCTGTTTTGCTTCTGCAGGTACAGGGAAGCTTCAGCGTGTGCAAGGTACCATGAATTCTCTTCAGTACCAAGGAGATATTGGATGACAATGTGATGCAGTCCGTCACAAACCTGAGGCTTGGGAGACGTTGGACCTTTCAACAGGACAATGATCCCAAGCATACCTCCAACTCCACTAGAGCATGGTTGCAGATGAAAGGCTGGAACATTTTGGAGTGGCCATCGCAGTCACCAGACTTAAATTCGATTGAGAACCTCTGGTGGCACTTAAAGAAAGCAGTTGCAGTGCGCAAGCCTAAGAATGTGACTGAAGGTGGAAGCGGCGGTGGAGGAGGAGGAGGAGGAGGAGGAGGTAGCCAACACAGCAGGTTTTGGTTTTTAATTGATTTATTTTTTAAATTAGGGTAAACCCCAAAATAGTGAGACAGATCTAGGGTTGCTACCTCATCCCTTTAAACCTGAACACAGAGTTACACAGGTTCTGGGGCTAATTTAATGTCGATAAACTCGATAAGGCACCAAGTGAGTTTAATTAACAGCACCTTAATCAGCCAGAGAACCTGTGTAATTAATACGTTTTTGCTTTGAAAGGGATGAGATGGCAACCCTAGAAAGCTCAGAAAAAAACAATGGCTGGGTAAGGCCGGCCCGGTGTCTATTCTGCACAAGGTACGGACAACTCCTCTGGGATCCATGCCTGGTTCATTTTAATGAACGTGAGCTTGTCCACATTGGATCTGGACAGGCGGCTGCGCTTGTCTGTGATAACGCCCCCTGCCGTGCTAAATACACGTTCAGACAATACACTGGCCGCAGGGCAGGCAAGCACCTCCAAGGCGTAAAAGGCAAGCTCAGGCCATGTGCCCAATTTGGAGACCCAGAAGTTTAAGGGGGCATAGCCGTCATTCAGTACGTGTAGGGGTGTGCTCACATACTGCTCCACCATGTTGCTGAAATGCTGCCTCCTGCTAAAACGTTCCATATCAGCTGGTGGTGCTGTTTGTTGTGGCATGCTGACAAAGCTTTTCCACATTTCGGCCATGCTAACCCTGCCTTCTGAGGTGCTGGCTGTGCCCCTGCTGCGTTGACGACCTCTTCCTCCTCCTCTGCCTTCGCCTTCTGCTTCCACTGTGGCCCTGCTGCCAAGTGGGAATTGCACCAGCAGCACGTCTAACAGCGTGCGCTTGTACTCGCGCATCTTGCGTTCACGCTCCAGTAAGGGGAATAAGGACGGTACATTGTCCTTGTAACGGGGATCCAGCAGCGTGGCCACCCAGTAATCAGCACCTGTCATAATGTGCGAAACACGCCGGTCGTTGCGGAGACACTGCAGCATGTAATTGCTCATGTGCGCCAGGCTGCCCAGAGGCAACGAAAAGCTGTCCTCTGTGGGAGGTGTATCATCTGTGTCCTCTGTATCCCCCCAGCCACGCACCAGTAATGGCCATGAGCTGGTCTGGATGCCATCCTGCTGTGAACATGGTTCCTCCTCCTCCTCCATGTCTTCCTCCTCCTCGTCCTCCACCGCGTCATCCTCCAGAACTGTGCCCTTGCTAGACAATTGTGTACCTGGCCTTTGTTGGTGCACGAACCCACCCTCGGAGCCACTTGTGAATGACTGCCCTGAAAGCCTTGCAAATGATCCCGATTCCTCCTCCTCCTCTTCCTCCTGTGCCACATCCTCTTCCATCATCGCCCGTAGCGTTTTTTCAAGGAGGCATAGAAGTGGTATAGTCACGCTGAGAGCGGCGTCATTGGCACTGGCCATGTTGGTGGAGTACTCAAAACAGCGCAACAAGGCACACAGGTCTCGCATGGAGGCCCAGTTATTGGTGGTAAAGTGGTTCTGTTCCGCAGAGCGACTCACGCGTGCGTGCTGCAGGTGGAACTCCACTATCGCCTGCTGCTGCTCGCACAGTCTGCCCAGCATGTGCAAGGTGGAGTTCCACCTTGTGGGCACATCACATATGAGGCGGTGAGCGGGAAGGCCGAAGTTACGCTGCAGCACTGCCAGGCGAGCAGCAGCAGGGTGAGAACGCCGAAAGTGCGCACAGACGGCCCGCACTTTCTGCAGCAGCTGTGGCATATTGGGGTAAGTTCTCAGGAAACTCTGCACCACCAAATTCAGCACATGCGCCAGGCAAGGAATGTGCATAAAACCGGCTAGGCCCAGAGCTGCTACGAGATTTCACCCTTTATCGCACACCACCAGGCCCGGCTTGAGGCTCACTGACGCCAACCACTCATCGGTCTGTTGTTCCATGTCCCTCCACAACTCCTGCGCGGTGTGTGGTTTTCCCCCAAACAGGAAAGTTTTAAAACTGCCTGCTGGCGTTTACCCATGGCTGTGCTGAAGTTGGTGGTGAGTTTGTTACGCTGACTGGATGAGGAGGCGGTAGAGGATGAGGAAGCGGAGTAGAAGGAGTTAGGAACAGGAGGCAAACTGAAGCGCCCTGCAATCCTCGGTGGTGGAAGGACATGCGCCAAACTGCTATCCGCCTCAGGCCCAGCCGCCACTGCATTTACCCAGTGCGCTGTTAGGGAGATATAACGTCCATGACCGTGCTTACTGGTCCACGTATCCGTAGTTAGGTGGACCTTAGCACAGATGGCGTTGCGCAGTGCACACCTGATTTTGTCCCCCACTTGGTTGTGCAGGGAAGGGATGGCTCGCCTGGAAAAGTAGTGGCGGCTGGGCACGACGTACTGTGGGACAGCCAATGCCATCAGGCTTTTAAAACTCTGCGTCTCCACCAGACGGAATGACAGCATTTCAAAGGCCAGTAATTTTGAAATGCTGGCATTCAGGGCCAGGGATCGCGGGTGGGTAGAGGGGTACTTCCTCTTACGCTCCAGTGTTTGGGAGATGGAGAGCTGAATGCTTCCATGGGACATTGTGGAGATGTTTGGTGACCCAGGTGGTAGTGTTGCTTGCCGGTCCTCTAATTGAGGGGTGGCAGGTGACACTGTCACTACGGAGGTGGATGAAGAGGCAGAGAGGCCCGAGACTGATGCAGAAGAGGAAGCAGGAAGAGCCAGAGACCTTTCTTGGTTTTTGCGGTGTCTACTCCACTGCAGCTCGTGCTTTGCACTTAGATGCCTGGTCATGCAGGTTGTGCTCAGGTTGAGAACGTTTATGCCTCGCTTCAGGCTCTGATTGCAAACCACGCGTGTCTTGTCATCAGCACATTGTGTGAAGAACTGCCACGCTAGGGAACTCCTTGGACCTGGCTTTGGTGTGCTCGGTCCCTCGCTGCGTTGGGCAGTAGCAGGCGTACTGTCTAGGGGACGGACGCTCTGCTTTGGCACCCTGCTCCCTCTTCTGCTGTGCTGGTGGCTCTGTGCGACCACCGCCTCTTCCTCCGAACTACATGGGTCACCTGCATGAGGTTGATTCCATGCCGGGTCGAGGACCTCATCGTCCTCCACATCATCTTTCCACCCAGTCTTCACCACTGCCCTCCTTGTCGGTCTGCACAATTGCAAAAGCACCAGCAGTTGGCAACTGTGTTTCATCATCATCATGCAAGACGTGCTGTGATGGTCCCCCCATGAACTCATCCTGAAATATAAGTGGTTGGGCATCAGTGCACTCAATCTCTTCCCCTTCTGGGGCTGGGCTAGGTGGATGGCCCTGGGAACACATGCTAACAGACTCATCAAAAAGAAGAAGAGACTGCTGCATGCTTTGGGGCTCAGACTGCTTGGCTGATTTGCAAGGGGGTGAGGTGAAAGACTGATGGTGGACATCGGCTGCAGGCGCCAACTCTGAGCTTTCAGCACAAGACTGGTTGGAAAACAATGTGAAGGAGGCACTGTCAGCAACCCAATCTACTACCGCCTGTTCTGCTCCGGGCCTCAACATTCGTAGAGCTAGATTAGGCCCGACCAAATACCGCTGCAGGCTCTGTCGGCTACTTGCACCTGAGAAAGGTGTTTCACTTGTGCTTGTAGCTGGCACAGATCGACCACGTCCTCTCCCTGTAACAGGAGCTCTACCAGCAGCACCATGACCACGGCCACGTCCCTTATTTGAAGTTTTCCTCATATTTCTCAAATTTAGGGTCTTGCCCTAATTTTGAGAAATGTTAAATACAAAAAAGTGTAAGCTGGTGAAATAGGCAGAGATTCACCTATATATTTCTCCACCTATAGCAATAAGCAGGAAGCCAGCTCTAAACAATGTACTGCACAGACAGTATATCACAGGGGAAAGGTGGAGTGCTGGTGAAATGGGCAGAGATTCACCTATATATTTCTCAAATTTAGGGTCTTGCCCTAATTTTGAAAAATTTTAAATACAAAAAAGTGTAAGCTGGTGAAATAGGCAGAGATTCACCTATATATTTCTCCACCTATAGCAAGAAGCAGAAAGCTAGCACTAAACAATGTACTGCACAGACAGTATATCACAGGGGAAAGGTGGAGTGCTGGTGAAATGGGCAGAGATTCAACTATATATTTCTCAAATTTAGGGTCTTGCCCTAATTTTGAGAAATGTTAAATACAAAAAAGTGTAAGCTGGTGAAATAGGCAGAGATTCACCTATATATTTCTCCACCTATAGCAAGAAGCAGGAACCCAGCCCTAAACAATGTACTGCACAGACAGTATATCACAGGGGACAGGTGCAGTGCTGTTGAAATATACAGAGTCACCTATACAGTGCTGACTGCCCCTATAGAAAAAATATTTCAGGAACCTGTGCCTGCCTGACTATGTACTTGACAGAAACACAGTATATCACAGGTGCACAGGTGGTGTGGCAGGTGTAGTGCTGTTGAAATACTCAGTCACCTATACAGTTCTGACTGCCCCTATAGAACAAATATTTCAGGAACCTGTGCCTGCCTGACTATGTACTTGACAGAAACACAGTATATCACAGGTGCACAGGTGGTGTGGCAGGTGTACTGCTGTTGAAATACTGAGTCATCTATACAGTGCTGACTGCCCCTATAGAACAAATATTTCAGGAACCTGTGCCTGCCTGACTATGTACTTGACAGAAACACAGTATATCACAGGTGCACAGGTGGTGTGGCAGGTGTAGTGCTGTTGAAATACTCAGTCACCTATACAGTGCTGACTGCCCCTATAGAAAAAATATTTCAGGAACCTGTGCCTGCCTGACTATGTACTTGACAGAAACACAGTATATCACAGGTGCACAGGTGGTGTGGCAGTTGTAGTGCTGTTGAAATATTCAGAGTCACCTATAGATTGCAAACAGCCACTATAGTTGAACAAAATTCCTAAACTATATGAAGCACAGCAGATGTCACAGGAATAGAGTGCTTGTTGATATTTTTGGAGCAACATAGACCTAACACTTTCCCTCAGCAGAATCAGGAACCTTCCCCTCACATAAGTGAAGCAGTGACAATGAGCCAGATGCCATAAGATGATGCAGATATCAAAGAAATAACGTGTGCTTCTTGATATTTCTGGAGCAGTATAACAGCATAGACCTAACACTTTCCCTCAGCAGAATCAGGAACCTTCCCCTCACATAAGTGAAGCAGTGACAACGAGCCAGATGCCATAAGATGATGCAGATATCTAAGGAATAAAGTGTGCCTCTTGATATTTCTGGAGCAGTATAACAGCATAGACCTAACACTTTCCCTCAGCAGAATCAGGAACCTTCCCCTCACATAAGTGAAATCGAGCCAGATACACATAACACTTTCCCTATGAAGCAGATTCCACCAGCCTTTCCCTATCTAGAGTGAAGCAGAATGACGATCTGTGCTGTGTGCCTCTATCTAATATAGAGGCACATCACATGATGGGTCACATGCTGCACTGGCCAATCACAGCCATGCCATAAGTAGGCATGGCTGTGATCAGTTCCCAGTCACAGTAGTAACACGAATGGCGATTGGCTGCCGTGCAGCGCGATAAAACATACCCGAACTCCGAACCCGAACCCAGACTTTTTCCAACTATTCGGGTTCGGGTCCGGGTTCGGGAAAAACCCAAAGAACGTACCGAACCCGAACTTTACAGTTCGGGTTCGCTCAACCCTACTTGTAAGCCTTCAACTAGCTAACTTCATTGGTCTGCCAAGCCTAATAGTCTCACATCATTCCTCAAATGTCTGTATAAATGCTGATAAGAAGTTAGCTGGGTGAGGGAGAAAAGGAGCACTACATCTACCAAGGTCATGGGCACTGATTCACTGTTGAAAACATATGCTGCTGCTAAAAGCAAAAATAAAGAAAAGGCGCCCTTCTCACCTGGTGATATCACTACTAAGCCCTACTTCTGATACATTTAGGCCTAGTACACACGAGAGCGTTTCCGCGGATAAATCCTCTCGAGGATTTCAGCGGATTTGGATCCGATGGAGTGTACTCACCATAGGATCGAAATCCGCGCAGAAATCCCCTTGCGATGACGTGTCGCGCCGTTGCCGCGATGATGACGCGGCGACGAGCGCGACGCTGTCATATAAGGAATTCCACGCATGCGTCGAATCATTACGACGCATGCGGGGAATCCCTTCGGATGGATCGATCCGGTGAGTCTGTACAGACCACCGGATCGATCCGCGGGAGCCAATTCAAGCGGATAGATTTGTAGACATGTCTACAAATCTTTATCTGCTGGAATTGGGAAATTTCCGCAGATAAATATCCGCAGGAATGTACACACCATAGAATCTATCCGCTGAAACCGATCCGCTGAGATTTTTCAGTGGATGGATTCTATGGTGTGTACGGGGCCTTAGGTTGCAAATGATAATTCCTGGGGAGAAGCTGCTGATCACGTCATTGTAAGATCTTGCAAAAATGTTCCCTCAAATAGGTCTTCATATTTCATCCTACCCATATATAGTTTTTAGACACAAACACTTTAATGAATATATATATATATATATATATATATATATATACACACAGGGCCAGATTCTCAAAGGCGTTACGACGGCGCAACACCATTAGCGCCGTCGTAACACCTCATCTGGCCCCGGGTATCTATGCGACTGATTCTCAGAATCAGTTTCGCATAGGTACCCATTAGATCTGACAAGCTTAAGGCTGTTACGCTGTCAGATCTTAAAAGTAATTTTTTTTCCCGCCGCTAGGTGTCACATCGTCGCTTTTCCCCGTCGTCTATGCAAATGAGGTAAGTACGGCGATTCCCGAACATACGCGAGGTCGACGCAGCGAATTAACGTTGTTTGCGTAGCGTACCCGACGCGTAAGGTTGCCCCTGCTAATTAGCAGGCGCAACCAATGTTAACTATGGCCGTCGTTCCCGCGTCGAATTGAATAAAAATTACGTCGTTTGCGTAAGACGTCCGTGAATGGCGCTGGACGCCATTTACGTATACATCTAGGCAAATGACGTCGGGGCGACGTCATTTAGCGCAATGCACGTCGGGTAATTTACCCGACGGAGCATGCGCAGTACGCTCGGCGCGGGAGCGCGCCTAATTTAAATGGTGCCCGCCCCATTTGAATTGGGCGGGCTTGCGCCGAGCAATCTAACGCTACACCGCCGCAAGTTTACAGGTAAGTGTTCTGAGAATCAGGATGTAAACCTGTAGACCTGCGGCGGTGTAACGTAGAGCTTATATATTACGCTGCCCAGGAGCAGCGCGAATGTATGAGAATCTGGGCCACAGTATATAGGTGCTCATGTAATGCAATCTTTAATCTGATACTGTTGTGCACTAGGTGAGGTAAACTGGTATGGCCAACATGTCAAGAAATAATGCTCCTATTGCAATAAACAACAACTTTTTATTTTTCTCTTTCCTTTCCTTTCCCTTTCCCTTTTCCTTTCCTGTTTCCTTTTCCTTTTCCATTTCCTTTCCCTTTCCCTTTCCCTTTCCCTTTCCCTTTCCTTTCCTTCTGCTAGCTGATCATTTCCCTACAGTATGTTCTTGATCTTAGCTTCATATTAAAAATACTGCCTTCCTAAACTTATTCACCTTGGTGTATTTAAAGGTTTCAGTCATGTCTCTCCTTTTCCTTCTTTCCTTTAGACCATACTTATTAAGTTCCTCAAGTCTTTCCTCATATTGTTTGTCCCTCAGTCTCAGATCTTTCACCATTTTTTATACCTGTCTCTGGACTTATTTTATCTTATCAATATCTTTGTAAGTGAGGTCACCAGAATTGCACACAGTATTCTAAATGAGGTCTAAAGATTTACATAGGGAAATTAGAAACTTTTATTACCTTGGACCACTGCCTGCATATTGCTTGCTCATTTTGCAATTTACCTGAGATAGGTACTCCAAAATATTTTTCCTCTGTAGTGTTGGTCAACACTATACCCCCAATGTTGTACTTTGTCAAGGCAATGCTTTTCCCTAGATGCATTATTTTATATTCAGACACATTAAACTTCAGTTTCCACTTCTGCTTTGACCAATCTTTCAGCAATGCCAAATCCTGTCCCGTGTTACAGACACCTCCAGGGATATCAACCCTATTGCACACCTGTGTCACCAGCAAAATTACATAGGTAACCCACCAACCCTTTAGTTATATCATTAAATAGAACATGATCTAGTACAGAGCCTTGGGGAATATAACTGGTGGTCTCTGAATGAACCCCATTTACAACCACACTCTGGTATCTTGTACAACTTTTTTTATTACACCATTATGTGGAACTCAGCCTATCCTTTCAGCAAGGCATTTGACAATGTCCACAGCACCGCCCTGGTTCAAAACATTGCTTGGATAAGGGTCTGGTATGGATCTTGGGGGGGACCCCCAAGCCTTTTTTTCGGCGTAGGTGTTCCCCTTAAAATCCATACCAGACCCAAGTGTCTGGTACCCATGCCATTTTTCTATTTAAAACTTGCCATTGAGTTCCCCCTCAAGATTCATACCAGTCACAGTGCTTGGCATTGTCGGGATCTCTGTTCATTGAAGTCGGGCGCGTTTTTTAATTCAAGTCGCAGGGCAAAGTCGGATACAAAGTAGGACGGCTGTTGTGTTGTGACTAAGGCTGTGAATCCAGCCTTAGTCGCCAATGCACAATACACAATTACTCCACTACCTAATAAGCAATCACCAATAGCAACACAGCCACAATACCAGCCTTACAAAAAGTAACCAATTTAAGAAAAACAATTAGAAATGCTTTAGACTTACCATAAACGATTACTGCTATCCAAACTATGCATTTTGTCCTGATGCACTTCTGCCCTGATGCACTAGAGCAAACTCTAGAAGAAAGACTTACAGTAGTCCTGACAGTTCCATGGTCCTCCCAAAAAAGAAGAGGAGATCTTCCAGAGACAATTGTCTAAGATGAAATTTCTCTCATTATGTGAGATTTCCTATACCTTCCTGGTACTTCCCTGTGACAGGAAGTGAAGATAACATTTCCCAATGGTGCAAGTTCAATCCAAAAAAAAAAATGGGCTATAAATAAATTTCAAGCCAATCTCCAGGTTTAATTTACCTTTAAATAGTTTGTTTGGATCAAGCTGGTCCAAACCAACTACAGGCTCTCCTCACTTAACCACTTGCTTACTGGGCACATAAACCCCCTTCGTTCCCAGGCGAAATTTCAGCTTCCGGCACTGCGTCGCTTTAACTGGCATTTGCGCGGTTGTGCGACGTGGCTCCCAAACAAAATTGACGTCCTTTTTTCCCCACAAATAGAGATTTATTTTGGTGGTATTTGATCACCTCTGCGGTTTTTATTTTTTGCGCTATAAACAAAAAAAGAGCGACAATTTAAAAAAAAAATCTATTTTTTTTACTTGTTGCTATAATAAATTTTTTTTAAAAAAACTTTTTTTTTTCTCAGTTAGGGCCGATACGTATTTTTCGACGTATTTTTGTAAAAAAAAAAAATCGCAATAAGCGACTGGTTTGCGCAAAAAGTTATAGTGCCTACAAAATGGGGAACAGAATTATGATTTTTTTTTTATGATTTTTTTTTTTACTAGTAATGGCCGCGATCTGCGATTTTTATTGGGACTGCGATATTGCGGCGGACGTATCGGACACTTTCGACACAAATTTGGGACCATTCACATTTATACAGCGATCAGTGCTATAAAAATGCACTAATTACTGTATAAATGTGACTGGCAGGGGTTAACACTAGGGGGTGAGGAAGGGGTTAAATGTGTAGCCTGGGTGTGTTCTAACTGTGTGGGGGTGACTGGGTGAGGTGACCAATGCTGTGTCTCTATGTACAAGAGACACAGATCGGTCTCCTCTCCTCTAACAGCACGTGGAGCTCTGTGTTTACACACAGAGCTCCACGTCCCTGCTGTTACCGGCTGTGTCACCGACGATCGCGTGTACCCGGCGGACATCGCGGCTGCCAGGTACACGCATCGGCTCCCCAGCGATGCGGCGGCACAGTGTTTACCCGCTGCGCGCCCCCCAGAGGCACGCGCGGGTAATGCTTTTAAGAAGACGTCCAAAGACGTCCAGTTGGCACCTGAGAGCCGCGCTGTTGACGTATTTTGTGAATATCACGGGTCTCAAGTGGTTAAGGACCAGGTTCCTTTCCAACAACCAGGTCGTTAAACGAATTGGTCATTAAATGAGGAGCCACAAGTAATCAATATCTTAACTACTGTAATGTAATGTGAAAAAAAGGTCTAAACACAAAACTCCAGCTCAATAACGTTGCTTCAATGTGAATAAGTACAGAACATAAACAAAATTCTGTACTGTAGTATACAATACATTGATGTACAGTGCATCGTTTGGGTGGGGAGAGCTGGTCGTAAGTCTGAGCGGTCGTTAAATGAGGAGCGTCTGTATTTACTTTACTAACAGTTGCAGCGGGTGGGGACACTGTATAAATTGTATGCAACTGAGGCTACATACAGTATACAGTGCTGTATTCCAGGAGCAGGACGAGACCTTCCTGTTATGTTCCCAGAACAAAATCAAGTTGGGCTGAGTGGCGCTCAGCCTCCCACTGGGGGCTTTGTATTCTATGAATAAATACATAGCTTCCTCTGATTGGCTGAGGTGGTATGTGTGACATTGTCACTCCGCCTCTCTACCTTAGCTAATTAGAGGGAGCTTTGTATTCATTCATAGCATACAAAGCTCCCTCTGAAAGGCTGAGTGTCACTTGGCCAGACTAACTTTTGGTTTGGGATTGGTACAGAAGTTCTATTCCTGCTTCTGGAACACAGTGCTGTATACTGTATGTAGCTGATGTTACATACAGCTAATACAGAGCACGCAAATGTTCTTAGTGAGGTTAATAATTTTTTGGACCAGTTTGGTCCAAATAAATTATTTAAAGTTAAATGACACCTGGAGATAGGCTTTAAACTTCCACTTGTATACAAGAATGGCACCTGCTCCAATGTATAACTAGCATGTAAGGTGCACATTGATATTGTCTAATGGTTTATATTGAAAACAGAGGTATTAGTTGCACACATTTTCAAATACAGACATAACCCACTTTTAAGTACACAATGGGGTTTATTTACTAAAGCTGAAAAGTGCAAAATCAGGCTCACTTCTGCATAGAAACCAATAAGCTTCCAGGTTTTATTACTAGGGTTGTCCCGATACCACTTTTTTAGGACCGAGTACAAGTACCGATACTTTTTTTCAAGTAGTCGCCGATACCGAATACCGATACTTTTTTTAAATGTGTCCCCAAATGCAGCCATGTCCCCCCATATGCAGCCATGTCCCCCACATATGCAGCCATGTCCCTCTAGCCATGTCCCTCACATATGCAGCCATGTCCCTCTAGCCATGTCCCTCACATATGCAGCCATGTCCCTCTAGCCATGTCCCTCACATATGCAGCAATGTCCCTCTAGCCATGTCCCTCACATATGCAGCAATGTCCCTCTAGCCATGTCCCTCACATATGCAGCAATGTCCCTCTAGCCATGTCCCTCACATATGCAGCCATGTCCCTCTAGCCATGTCCCTCACATATGCAGCAATGTCCCTCTAGCCATGTCCCTCACATATGCAGCCATGTCCCTCTAGCCATGTCCCTCACATATGCAGCCATGTCCCTCACATATGCAGCAATGTCCCTCTAGCCATGTCCCTCACATATGCAGCAATGTCCCTCTAGCCATGTCCCTCGATGCGGCGGCGCGATGCGGCGGCAGCGGCGGGGGGGGAAAGGGGGGGGAAAGTATTCTATTTAGGTATCGGGGGTATTTGCGCGAGTACGAGTACTCCCGCAAATACTCGGTATCGGTCCCGATACCGATACTGGTATCGGTATCTGGACAACCCTATTTATTACCAAAGCTTAATTGAACAAGCTGGGGTTAGAAGCTCATTGGTTTCTATGCAGAAGTGGGCCTGATTTTGCACTCTCCAGCTTTAGTAAATAAATCCCATTATGTACTTAAAAGTGAGGTGTGCCTGTATACAGAAGCCACACCACCAAACCAAGCTTCCTCTGTAAGATGCATTCCTAGCTCTTAAATTTGAGAGTCTCAAAGTTGGAGCATATATAACAGCAAACAAATTAAGGGCAGATAGCCTATTCCTCTTTAGAGGTGCAGGAACATGTTATAAGCCCAGCAAATGCACAGTTGCAGCTGACAGCATCCAGTGTGTCCCCACGCAAAATCAAGTGAGCAAGT
Source organism: Rana temporaria (assembly GCF_905171775.1). Classification (NCBI taxonomy): domain Eukaryota; kingdom Metazoa; phylum Chordata; class Amphibia; order Anura; family Ranidae; genus Rana; species Rana temporaria. The sequence goes on along the minus strand of NC_053491.1, from coordinate 122,814,238 downwards.
TATACAGGAATGCAGTCCACCTCAATTTATAACAAGCTTTTGAAGTAAGGTACACAGAGAAGAGCATTACACAGTACAAACAAACAGAACTTCATCTTCTGTAACTTTGCCTCAGAACCATGTAAGGCAGAATGCAGCAGTACTAATATCCCCACTTTAGGAAATATAGTATTTAAGGGTCTGGCTGCTAATTTTTGACAGTAAATTGCCCTTTGCATTTCTCTTTTTTTAGTTACCCCCTAATAACTCACAGAAGGGATTTTTTGGAAAACCCATTGTGATTAATGTTTCATTGCAGACTGAACAAATAATTTTTTGTTGTTGTTGTTGTTGTGAAGTAATGCAACAGTATTTCTGAGTCTGGTATACAGGCTTTGATGTGATACTGTAATTGGCTATTAAAACTGACCACATTTTGGGAAATGTTGTATAACCCTGAAAAATATATATCTAATTATGACTATTCCAACTGGATATTGTGAAACCACATTTCACAATATCCAACATTTTACTTTTCATCCTACTTTCTTTTTAGCATGTGTTTGTATATATGTATGAATTAAGCTACAGTAGATTATTTTATCTCCATTACAATACATTTCTATGTGGGTAAAAATACTACTGTCTTCTAAATAATAACTAAGGAATTTTATAGCAAAACTTTAGAGCTCTAAAATCTCTTTGTCAAGGACAATAATGCTGCGTACACGCGATCATTTTTCGGGTTGTAAAAAACAAAGTTTTTTAAAAATGTAATTTAAAATGATGGTGTGTGGGCTTCAGAGCATTTTTCGGTTCTGAAAAACAGCCAATTTTTTTTTTTTTCGAACATGCTCTATTTTTTCACAACGTTTTAAATTATGTAGTTTTTCGGTTTGTAAAAAATTATCGTGTGTGGGCTTTAACGACGTGAAAAACCCATGCATGCTCAGAAGCAAGTTATGAGACGGGAGCGCTCGTTCTGATAAAACTACCATTCGTAATGAAGTAAGCACATTCATCACGCTGTTACAGACAGAGAAGCGCGAATCGTCTTTTACTAACACAAAATCAGCTAAAGCAGCCCAAAGGGTGGCGTCATCTGAATGGAACTTCCCCTTTATAGTGCCGGCGTACGTGTTGTACGTCACCGCACTTTGCTAGAGCATTTTTTTTTAACGATCGTGTGTAGGCAAGGCCGTTTTAATGATGAAGTTGAAAAAAACGTTGTTTTTCCTAGAGCCTGAAAAACGTTGTTTTTTACAACCCGAAAAATTATCGTGTGTACGCGGCATAACAGGTTAAAGATATAATAGCAGAATACAACATATAACATAGACCATTTTCTTAACATAAAACACTGTGAGGGGAATTCAATTGTTGGCCTGTCCATCCTCTGAAGGAAGTTCTGAGGCAGTTAGCAAAAGTGAAATAAATACTGTATGCGTTGAGTGTATTTGGGGTGCATTGTATGGTGTTTATCCGAAGCAATTGTACAGATAAGATGTTCTGACTTGTCTTTGACTTTCTTGTTTGCATATTTGTCCAACAACAGTGAACATGGAAAGGTCTATATAAGGTGTATAATCACTCTGCTGTTCCTTGTTAAGCATTATTAAATCTTTAGTCAGCACACTAAATAGATGAGGTGATGTTGATTTGCTGTCCAGTGAAAACATTTGAGAAAATAGTTAGTTTGAATGTACACAATGTCAAAACCTTGGGCAAAACAGTAAGGCAAGTCATAGATGATTTTCTTTCTTGCAATCACAGGCTGCAAAAATCACTTGATCCCCCAATCAGTCAAAGTTGATGGGGGGATCCCCCTCCCACAGAGCTATTGTGTTCTCCTGCTGGCAGAACATTATTACGGCTAGCAGCTATAGCTGCCGGTAAGTAAGCACATGCGATAAAATCTAAAAAGTTTGTTGTACTGTAGTCAATCAATGGATCAACTTCAGTACAACCAGTCTGTCCATAGACAGATCAAATCTTGGGCTATTCCCTTCTAAACCGGCACAGATTAAATCCATCTATGGCTGGCTTAAGCATGTATAGATTTAATTGTATACATAGGCCCAGATTCACGTCCAGCGGCGTATCTCTGCAGCGGCGTAACGTATCCGATTTACGTTACGCCCCCGCAGCTTAGACGGGCAAGTGCTGTATTCTCAAAGCACTTGCTCCGTAAGTTGCGGCGGCGTAGCGTAAATCAGCCGGCGTAAGCCTGTCTAATTCAAATTTGTATCAGGGGGGCGTGTTTTATGTTAAAAACTACTGTGACCCGACGTGATTGACGTTTTTGCGGAACGGCGCATGCACCGTCCGTGGAATCTCCCAGTGTGCATTGCTCCAAAGTACGCAGCAAGGACATCATTGGTTTCGACGTGAACGTAAATGACGTCCAGCCCCATTCACGGACGACTTGCGCAAACGACGTAACTTTTTCAAATTTTGACGCGGGAACGACGGCCATACTTAACATCGGCTGCGCCTCATATAGCAGGGGCAACTTTACGCCGGGAAAAGCATAAAGTAAACATCGTAACTTTCCTGCGTCGGCCGCACGTATGTTCGGGAATTCGCGTATCTAGCTAATTTGCATACTCGACGCGGGAATTCGACGGAAGCGCCACCTAGCGGTAAAAAGAAAATGCAGTTAAGATCGGAAGGCATAAGAGACTTACGCCTGTCGGATCTAATGGATATCTATGCGTAACTGATTTAAAGAATCAGGCGCATAGATACGACGGGTCGGATTCGGACTTACGACGGCGTACATGGTGCTATGCCGTCGTAAGTCCTCTGAGAATCTGGGCCATAGTCATTTACAATGAGATTAATGTTAACTACTTTATTTATCCTGACATCCAGCAGGAAAAGCCTTGATTGCTCAACCAAAGGGGGCATGCAGCGCGGCGATCGGTGGTGTTGTGTGTCACTCTGACACACCCCATCTTCAATGGTGGTAAAGAGCCTCTGAAAGAGGCTCTTTACCATGAGATCAGCTGTGACCAATCACAGCTGATCACAACGTGAACCATAAAGTGACGGTAATCAGCTTTTCTCGGTTCGCGCTGACAGGGAGAGCCGATCAGTGGTTCTTCTGTCAGAGGGGGGTGTGCACTGATAATCCACACATTGATTATCATCGCAGCCACCCATCAGATGTGCCCACCACAATGCCATTTAATGCTCATCAGCTGACAATCAGTGCCCACCCAAATTGCCAATCAGTGCCCATCAAAGTGCCAATCAGTGCCCATCAGTAATGTCTATCAATGCCCTTCACAGATGTCCATCAGTAATGCATGTCAGTACCTCCTCATCAGTGCTGCCTATCAGTGCCACCTATTAGTGTCCATCAGTGCCACCTATCATTCCCCAACAGTGTTGCCTATTAGTGCCCATCAGTGCCACCTATCAGTGCTGTATATCAGTGTAGCCTATTGGTGCCCATCAGTGCTGCATATCAGTGCCACCTATCAGGGCCCCTCAATTCTACATATTGGTGCCTCCTCATCAGTGTCCATCAGTGCCCATTAGTGGTCTCATCGTGTAGTTTGGCTATAGTGTTGTATGACTCTCAAAGTGTGAGAGGGCTGAAAGCTAAAAATTGTCCTGGGCAGGAAGGGGGGTAAAGTGCCCTGTATTGAAGTTGTTTAATAGGCGTTTGAAACATGTTTACTGTTTTATTGTATAAAACAGTACATAATTAAAAAATATTGGTGTTTTTCTTATTCTCTGCGAAGATTCTAGTTAGGGTATTTCTCTGATATACTTAAAGTGGTGGTAAACCCCAAAACCAAAAGTGGTTTGGGGTTTTTCAGTGTACCAATCCTTAGATGTGGTAACTGCATTCGTTTACTTTGTAAGGCTTTTTTTCCTGTTCTTTACCTCGTGATTTGGTCAGCAACACACCTCCTATATTAGAGTGTCCCCATTTTAGATGAACCATGGGTACTAAAAGTTATATATTGTAACAGAAATACAAACACCCTACATGGTACAATGCCATGTAAGGGAGCTCTATCTGAGATATTCCAACAATCTTTCAAAATCAATGACCATTAGTCTACAACACACATTCTTCAACAGAACAAAATAGATGACAGGGAGCAATAGCTCATTGTCATGTTGCTAGGCAGAACAGGGAAATGCCTTGTTTACATAGGCATCTCCCTGTTCTGCCTCTCTGTGCCACGATCGCGGGTCACCAGCGGACATTGAGTCCACGGGTCCCGCATGCACGATCACGCAGTAGTGATGTAAAGAACTGTTCGCCGGCGAATAGTTTGCGGCGATTTTCGCTTGTTCGCCTTCGCCGCCGCGGGCGAACATATGCGATGTTCAATCCGCCTCCTATTAATTAACATTGAGCAAACTTTGACCCTCTACCTCACAGTCAGCAGACACATTCCAGCCTAACAGCAGCATACCCTCCCTCCCTGACCCTCCCACCTCCTGGACAGCATCAATTTTAGAATCATTCGGAACCTGCAGTCTTAGTGAGAGGAGGGACAGTGTAGCTGCTGCTGTTTGAATAGGGAAATCTATAGCTAGGCTAGTGTTTTCAGTGTCCACTCCAGTCCTGAAAGACTCATCTGATCTCTGCTGTAAGAACAGCACCCCAAAAAGCCCTTTTTAGGGCTAGTATATCAGTCTGCTTTTTTTTTTCTCTGTAATCTAATTGCAGTTGCCTGCTAGGCAGCGTGTGTGTGTCCAGTGCCGCACCCACCACTCATCTATCTGGTGGCACAGTAGATAACATAAAAAATAATTTGACTGCAATAAAATAGTAGTCAGTTGCCTGCTGCCTGGCTGCCAGCGTGTGTCAGGGGCTCAGCATACACTGTGCCCAGTGCCACCCACCACTCATCTATCTGGTGGCACAGTAGATAACATTTAAAAAAAAATTGACTGCAATAGAATAGTATTCAGTTGCCTGGCTGCCAGCGTGTGTCAGGGGCACAGCGTACACTGTGCCTAGTGCCACCCATCACTCATCTATCTGGTGGCACAGTAGATAACATTTAAAAAAAACACAATTTTGACTGCAATAGAATAGCAGTTAGTTGTCTGCAGGCGTGTGTCAGGCCTACAGCGTCTACTCTGCCAACTTCTGCCAGTGCACAGTGCCACTCATATCTGGTGTCACAGTAGCTTGCACGCATTGTACAACTAAACGAATAAAAAAAATTACTGGCAGAGGCAGGCCACCCCGCAGGGGCCGTCGTGGTCGTGGTGCTGTGATTCCCTTTGGCCCTAGAATAATGCCCAGTGTTCAGAGGTCACGTACCCTGAACTCGAAAAGTTCTGAGGACATAGTTGACTGGCTAACACAGGACACCCAAACTTCTACAGCTTCCGCTCGAAACCTTGACGCACCATCCTCCTCCCACTCAGCTTCGGGCACCTCTCAAGTTACCACTCGCCCGCCTGCCGCCACCACCAACACTAGCATCACAGCTGCTTCACTTGATCTGTCAGAGGAGTTATTTACACATCATTTGGAAGAAATGAGTGATGCGCAGCCATTATTGCCAAAGGATGTAGATAAAAGGGATATGACTCAGTCAGGCAGCATTACACACATGGACGTATGGTGTGATGATGATGTACCCGCTGCTGCTTCCTTTGCTGAGTTGTCAGATACAAGTGAAGCGGTTGATGATGACGATGTGTCCGGGGATGTCACGTGGGTGCCCGCTCGAAGAGAAGAAGAACAGGGGGAAGTTCAGATGGGGAGACAGAGAGGAGGAGGAGACAAGTTGGAAGAAGGGGGAATTCATTGCAAGGAGCTAGTGGCACAGTCAGACAGCATATATCGGCACCCGGGGTCAGCCAGACAACACGCCAATCAACGCATGCTGTTGCCACCACCAGAATGCCATCATTGCAAAGCTCAGCAGTGTGGTATTTTTTTGGTGTGTCTGCCTCTGATAACAGTGATGCCATTTGCAACCGGTGCCAAAAGAAACTGAGTCGTGGGAAATCCAACACCCACCTAGGTACAACTGCTTTGCGAAGGCACATGATCGCACATCACAAATGCCTATGGGATCAACACATGATGACGAGTACAAGCAGCACACAAGCTCAAAGCCACCATCCTCCTCCTGGTGCAGCATCTTCAGTCATGTCAACCACTGTTGTCCTCCTTGCCCCCTCTCAACCATCCGCCACTCCGTCTCTCACCTTGAGCAGTTCCTGCTCATCTGCCCACAGTCAGGTGTCTGTCAAGGACATGTTTGAGCATAAGAAGCCAATGTCACAGAGTCATCCCCTTGCCCGGCGTCTGACAGCTGGCTTGTCGGAACTCTTAGCCTGCCAGCTTTTACCATACAAGCTGGTGGAGTCTGAGGCCTTCAAAAAATTTGTAGCTATTGGGACACCGCAGTGGAAGGTACCCGGCCAAATTTTCTTTTCACAAAAGGCAATCCCCAACCTGTACTCTATTGTGCAAAAGGAAGTCATGGCATCCCTGGCACACAGTGTTGGGGCAAGGGTCCATCTGACCACTGATACCTGGTCTGCAAAGCACGGTCGTGGCAGGTATATCACTTACACTGCGCATTGGTTAAACCTGCTGATGGCTGCCAAGCATGTAATGCGTGGCTCTGCAGAGGAGTTGGTGACACCGCCACGACTTGCAGGCAGGTCTGCTGCCACCTCCTCTACTCCTCCTACTCCATCCTCTTCAATAACCTCCTACTGTAGGCTGAGTCCTCTTCTGCTGCTGTGTCTTGCTCCACATCAACTTCACCCCCCCAGCTCCCCAGGGGCTATTCCACATCACGGATACGACAGTGTCACGCCGTCTTGGGGTTGACTTGCCTGAAAGCAGAGAGTCACACCGGACCAGCACTCCTGTCCACCCTGAACGCACAGGTGGATCAGTGTCTGACTCCGCACCAACTGGAGATCGGCAAAGTGGTGTGTGACAACGGAAGCAATTTGTTGGCGGCATTGAATTTGGGCAAGTTGACACACATCCTGTGCATGGCACATATGATGAATCTGATTGTACAGCGCTTTGTGCATAAGTACCCAGACTTACAGGACGTCCTCAGGCAGGCCAGGAAGGTGTGTGGCCATTTCAGGCGTTCCTACACAGCCATGGCGCACTTTTCAGATATCCAGCGGCGAAACAACATGCCAGTGAGGCGCTTGATTTGCGACAGCCCGACATGTTGGAATTCAACACTCCTAATGTTTGACCGACTGCTCCAACAAGAAAAAGCCGTCAACGAGTATTTGTATGACCGGGGCGCTAGGACAGCCTCTGCACAGCTGGGATTTTTTTTGCCACGTTACTGGATGCTCATGCGCAGTGCCTGTAGTCTCATGCGTCCTTTTGAGGAGGTGACAAACCTAGTCAGTTGCACTAAAGGCAGCATCAGTGACATCGTCCCATTTTTTTTCTTTCTGAAACGTGCCCTGTGAAGAGTGCTGGATCAGGCCATAGATGAGCGTGAAGAGGAAGAGTTGTGGTCACCATCACCACCAGAAACAGCCTTATCAGCATCACTTGCTGGACCTGCAGAAACGCTGGAAGAGGAGTGTGAGGAAGAGGAGTCAGAGGAGGAATGTGGCTTTGAGGAGGAGGAAGACCAACCACAGCAGGCATCCCAGGGTGCTCGTTGTCACCTATCTGGTACCCGTGGTGTTGTACGTGGCTGGGAGGAAGAACAGACCTTCAGTGAGATCAGTGAGGACGAGGAACGGGACATGAGTAGCTCGGCATCCAACCTTGTGCAAATGGGGTCTTTCATGCTGTCGTGCCTGTTGAGGGACCCTCGTATAAAAAGGCTGAAGAAGAACGACCTGTACTGGGTGGTCACGCTACTAGACCCCCTATATAAGCAGAAAGTGCCTGAAATGTTACCAAATTACCGGAAGTCGGAAAGGATGCAGCAGTTCCAAAATAAATTAAAAAGTATGCTTTACACAGCATACAAGGGTGCTGTCACAGCACAACGGGAATCTAACAGTGGAAGAGGTGAAAGTAATCCTCCTCCTACCATGACCACGCCGGCAAGGACAGGACGCTTTACAGACGTGTTGTTGATGGAGGACATGCAGAGCTTTTTTAGTCCTACGCATCGCCACAGCCCTTCGGGGTCCACCCTCAGAGAACAACTCAACCGACAGGTAGCAGACTACCTCGCCTTAACTGCAGATATCGACACTCTGAGGAGCGATGAAACCCTTGACTACTGGGTGTGCAGGCTTGACCTGTGGCCTAAGCTATCCCAATTTGCGATAGAACTTCTGGCCTGCCCCGCTTCAAGTGTCCTTTCAGAAAGGACCTCCAGGTGCAGCAGGAGGTATTGTCACTGAGAAGAGTCGCCTAGGTCAAAAAAATCTAGATTGCCTCACCTTTATTAAGATGAATGAGGCATGGATCCCGAAGGGACTAACAATGGGCGATACATTTGACTAAAGGTCTGATGAGATGAGCTTCCTTGGGCTACAAATGGTCCACACGCTGCTGTATTTTATCTCTGCATGCCGGATGACTTGCGTGACTTATCCGCCACCAAATAGGGTTCAAGCCGCAATGTTTTAGTGCACTTTCTGCCTGGAAAACATCAATTTTTCTGGCCGCTGCTACAGCAGAAGCTGCAACAATACTTACTTTTTCAGGCATGTGTACATGCCTAATTTTTCTGGCCTCTGGTGCTGCACTGTGGCTGCAAAAACAAAACAAAAAAAAAGGCACATACATGTGTCAATTCTCCTTCGTGATCATTGACTTGTGGTGAAGGGGCTTGCGTATCACAATGAAGCGACCACCTCTATGAGTGTGTTGGCAATGGCAATGTTGGCACACCCCAGATGATAAGGTCGTTGCTTCATTGTGAACAGACCAAAAGCGATCGGCTGGATAATTTTGCATAGAAAAAACATTCATTTTCTTTGTGATCATCTAAGGTAATCATTAAAGCCTACTAGGCCAACAATGGGCCTACACTGCAGAATCATTGTTTTCTGGGTCACTTAACTGTCACTGAACTACCTCAGCACGACCATAGGCTTTGAAAACCCCCTATCGCCTGCAATCTCCAAAACGTTCATTGACGTCAGTGAGGACAAGGAACAGGACATGGCTAGCTTGGTATCCAACCTTGTGTAAATGGGGAGTTTGCGGTTGTGCAAATGGACTGTTTGCAGGTGTTTGTGGTGCGTTTGGTCTGTCAGAGTTTGGTCTGTCACTGTGAACCCTAACCCTATTACAGACAGGGTTAGGGTTACAGATAGGGTTAGGGTTACAGATAGGGTTACGGTTACAGATAGAGTTAGGGTTAGGGTTACAGATAGGGTTAGGGTTACAGATAGGGTTAGGGTTACAGATAGGGTTAGGGTTACAGATAGGGTTAGGGTTACTGATAGGGTTAGGGTTACAGATAGGGTTAGGGTTACAGACAGGGTTAGGGTTACAGATAGGGTTAGGGTTACAGATACGGTTATGGTTACAGATAGGGTTAGGGTTACAGATAGGGTTAGGGCTAGGGTTACAGACAGGGTTAGGGTTAGGGTTACAGACTGTAACCCTAACCCTATCTGTAACCCTAACCCTGTCTGTAACCCTAACCCTGTCTGTAACCTCAAACCTAACCATACCCCTATCTGTTACCCTAACCATGTTTGTAACCCTAACCCTATCTGTAACCCTAACCCTAACCTTTATGCCGCGTACACACCATCACTTTATGTGATGAAAAAAAAAAATTTTGTGAAGTAAAAAAACTACGTTTTTGAAACTTCATTTTCAAAAACGACATTGCCTACACACCATCGTTTTTTCAAAATGCTCTAGCAAAGCTATGTTCAGCACTCTTTTCCATTGAAGCTCGCTTCATAACCTGCTTCTGAGCATGCGCAGGTTTAAAAATGTAGTTTTAAACGTCGTTTTGCCCACACACTACCATTTTAAATGACACAAAAAACGACGTTTTGAAAAACGACACAAAAAATTGAAGCATGCTCGAATTTTTTTTTGTCGTTTTTCAGAAGACATAAAACGTTTTCCCCACACACGGTCATTTAAAATGACGTTTTTAAAAATTTCGTTTTTTTTTATCACATAAAGTGATGGTGTGTACGCGGCATTACACTACATTATCAATACAACATCATACCTGATGTTTTAAAGCACGTTATTCCAAACAACTTATGAATGTTAGGTGATTTATGCCCTTTATGGATTAAAAACGGACTCTGCGACAACTACGTAATTTTCCATGGGAATTTTGCCATGGATCCCCCTCGGGCATACCACAGTCCAGGTGTTAGTCCCCTTGAAACAACTTGTCCATCACTATTGTGGCCAGAAAGAGTCCCTGTGGGTTTTAAAATTTGCCTGCTCATTGAAGTCTATGGCGGTTCGCCCGGTTCGCCTGTTCGCGAACATTTGCGGAAGTTTGGGTTCGCCGTTCGCGAACCGAAAATTTTAGGTTCGCGACATCACTAACTATCACATGTTTGGAGGCCTGGCCTGGCATACCAGGGCAGTAGAAACACCCAAAATTACCAACATTTTTGTAAATAAGACACCCAAGGTATTTTTATCTTTATTTTTAATAGACAGCCCGAATTTAAATAATTACAAGATTACAAAATACAGAGCTAACAGTAGAAATGAATGAAAGTACAGAGTTTCAAAACCACTATACATCTCCTTTGAAGCAAAGCTGTATTTTGCCAGGGATAGTCAAAGTAACAGATTTTCTTGATAGCAAGCTGTACATGAATGGCATTGATTAGGCCTATATATTAGCCAATCAGGCTGCATTTGGAAAATCATTAAGTAGTGTCATGTATTTACCAAAATCCAGAAAAACTATTTTGTGGAGCTCTAAAAGATATGATTAACTTTTACTGGTGTTTGCTATCAGGAAAACTTGATAGTTTGCCTAGCCCCAGCAAACTACAAGTTTTTTTTTTTAAAATAGCTGCTCTCTCTCTATGCAGTCTCATATTTTCTATTTTGATGTGACTGTAGAAAAACAGTCTAATGTTGTATTCTTCTTCTTTCTTTTTTTTTCCCAATAGGAAGCACAGATTGGTAAATACAATTATAAATCAAGCAATGAAAACATTCTTAAACATATATACTATAATGGCTTGATAAATAATCGTTCTATTGATAATTGCATTTTCAGAAAAACTGTATGTTGTTATGATCTGTATAAAGTTTTTTAAACCAATATCTGCTTTGGTAAGGTTCCTAGTAAATAACGCACCGTCTATTTAGTTGCATTAATCAGACAGTTAGCTTTATCCAAGTGGATTATGGCAGTTAGCAGATGGCATCTCCTTGGCTTCTAATAACGTGTCTTTAATAAAGTCCAAATCACAGCTAATTAAATCATTTGAATGAATCAATTTTGTGTGGCTATATTTCATAGAATGTGCATTCTCTCCTTAGGTTCCATTTCTAGTAGAATATTTTATTAAAAATAAAGCCCATACAAAAAAGCATATTTCTATTCGGGACAGATGGATTCAGGTTATCATTTGTCACATCTGGGGTTAAAATAAAGCCTAATGTTAACTTCTGACATAAAAAAAAACCCCTAGCCATATTTAAACATAAAAAAAACAACTTTAACTGCAATTCTCACCCCTTTCCCAGTGCTTTCAACCACTTTCAAACATGCACACAGATTCATTGTTTTGCAATCCATTGCTAGTCCTCTTCCAGGTTGAATGACTCTCAGTATCCTCTATCTGTGTCTGCGCCTTGGTTTAGAACATTGCAAATATTTATTTACTCATAAAAGCTATATTGCCCCATTCCAACTCTACAAACCATTGTATTCTTTGGCCATAAAAGCCTCAATTAACAGAAATAAATTAAAATGAAAACATATAAACATCCAAAAATGTTATTAGCCTTCACAGTAATTGAAAAAACGACCATACTTTCCATAATCATACATTTTTTGCTGCTCTTTTTAATTTCAAAGTGTATTTTAAATGTACATATAAGAATGCTGGAAACTCTTCTCTCAAACCTAAAATATACAATATCAGAGGGTTCTCTGAAAGTACTATTTAAATGCTACAATTTTTTTTATAATGGAGTGCACCATTTAGAATTATATGGTTAGTTATCACTCTTTTTCAAAAACGTTGTGTTAGCCAATCTTTGCTAGATTGAGGGGACTGAGCGATTGTGCTGTTGTGTCCTACCTGCTGAATACCATAAGCGGTGGTCGGTACTTTGATCCTGTGTGGACAACCAGTGAGCTGGAGCCACGGAACTACAGTGTGGACCTGCGGTCAGGACTATGTACTTTGCAGCCACAAAAGTCCTTGAAGGCCTGTGTGGGCCTAAAATCATGCTTTTAAGGCAGAGTAGAGTCTGAGCCTGGTGATTCCCCTTCAAAGAACAGTGACATTGGGGGAGAAGGATGGAGATCTGTCATGGCTTGCAGCCTGGTCGGGGACCTGGTAACTATGACTACTGCCCAGCAGGAACCACACATTGTCCCTAAAAAGCCAGCTGTGCCTATGTGTTCTGCTGACCCCATTTGGAAGGAGTCAATGCAGAAGGGAGATGTGCCCTCAGGTAAGCCAGTGGGACAAGGCAGTGACAGGGCAATAGACTGTGGGTCGTCCAGGCTGCAGGCAGAATTCAGGCCCTTGGATGATGAGTTAGCAGATTGGTCATCAACAGTAGCTTGGAGGAGGAATGGGAGTGGGGATACTCTCAGGAAAAGGAAGAAGTCCAGTCCGCTAGTGCCAGATCCAGCTGAAGGGACTGGAGAAGCCGCAAAGACCCCAGTCAGCATCAGACAAACCTTCTTCGACAGACCCTCTACCACCCATATCAGAGAAGCTGAATTCAAGCACTGGGTCAAGAGGTCCCTCAACGCTTGTGTCCTTCCAGAAAAAGGGAAGCCAAGAGAACTGCCCAGGTTTTCCCAGGTTTGGAGTGAGGTCTTGACTTCCTGACATCGTGGACATCATTGAGAACTCCCGGAGAGAATGGGAGGATGACCTGGTGTGGGAGTATATGCATATCCCTAAGCCTCTGTGGGTGCCAGATTGTGAGGAGACCTGGGCCTGGTTTCAGGACATTTAGGAGGAATGGAGGCTGGAGAGATCAATCCACAAAGTGGTGGTCATGAAGGCAGGACATCCTGCTAGGAGCTAATGGCAGTATGAGGAGACTGCTTGATCCCAATCTCTATGCCTGAAGGACTGCTGGAGTGTGCAGCTCAGAAGATGATTGATCATCAGCATTCAGACTTTATAAAGAATGAAACAACAAATGTAATGGTGCAATTAGGGCGACTAAGATAGAACATGAAAGACACATAGCGGAGGAGAGCTAAAAAAATCCCAATAAATTCTTTAAGTATGTAAAAAAGGGAGGACAAACCATATTGGCCCCATAAAGAATGAGGAAGGACATCTGGTTACAAGGGATGGGGAGATGGCATAGGTATTGACTTTATTCTTCTCCTCAGTCTTCACAAGGGAATCAGGGGGCTTTGGTAACCAAACCTGCAGGGTTTATCCTCATGACACATCACAGGAAGCACATCCATGGTTAAAAGAGGACAGAATTAAAATCCGACTTCGGAAACTTAACATTATTAAATCACCAGGACCAGATGGCTTGCACCTGAGGGTACTTGGGGAACTCAGTCAAGTAATTGCCAGACCGTTGTTCCTAATTTTTACTGACCGTCTTCTGACTGAAATGGTACCAGCTGGTAGAACCAATATTTAAAAAGGGCCCAAAATGCATCCCTGGGAATTACAGACCAGTTAGCCTAACATCAATAGTATGTAAGTTCTTGGAGGGAATGATAAGGGCCTATATACAAGATTTTAGTAATGAGAACAGTATCATTAGCAGTAATCAGCATGGATTCATGAAGAATCATTCTAGCCAAACCTATTAACCTTCTATGGCAAGGCGAATCTAGATAAAGGAAGGCCCGTAGATGTGGTGTATCTGGATATTGCAAAAGCATTCGATACAGTTGCCCATAAAGGTTTACTGTACAAAATAACCATAGGGTGAGTACATGGATTAAAAACTGGCTACAAGCGCGAGTTCAGAGGGTATTGATAAATGGGGAGTACTCGGAAGGGTCAGGAGTGGGTAGTGGGGTCCCCCAGGGTTCTGTGCTGGGATCAATCTTATTTAATTTGTTCATAAATGAACTGGAGATTGGGATAAACAGTTCAATCTCTGTATTTTCAGATAATACTAAGCTAAGCAGGGCAATAACTTCTACGCAGGATGTGGAAACCTTGCAAAAAGATCTGAAAAAATAATGGGGTGGGCAACTACATGGCAAATGAGGGTCAATGTAGAAATATGTAAAATGATGCATTTGGGTGGCAAAAATATGAATGCAATCTATACACTGGGGGTGAGAACCTCTGGGGGAATCTAGGATGGAAAAGGACCTTGGGGTCCTAGTAGATGATGGCAAGCCAAGCTGCTGCTAACAAAACAAACAGAATATTGGCATGCATTAAAAAGGGGATTAACTCCAGAGATAAAACAATAATTCTCCCACTCTACAAGACTCTGGTCCGGCCGTACCTAGAGTATGCTGTCCAGTTCTTGGCACCATTTCTCAGGAAGGATGCACTGGAAATAGAGTGAGTATAAAGAAGGGCAACAAAGATAATAAAGGGTCTGGAGGATATTAGTTATGAGGAAAGGTTGCAAGCACTAAACTTCTTCTCTCTGGAGAAGAGACACTTGAGACGCTTGACCACTCATTAAAATTTTAAGAAAAGAGGTTCAACCTTAAACTACGTAGAGGGTTCATTACTGTAAGAGTGGGAAGGATGTGGAATTCCCTTCCACAGGCGGTGGTCTCAGCGGGGGGCATCAATAGTTTCAAGAAACTATTAGATAAGCACCTGAACGACCACAACATACAGGGATATACAAGGTAATACTGACACATAATCACACACATAGGTTGGACTTGATGGACTTGTGTCTTTTTTTCAACCTCACCTACTATTTAACTATATGTATGTAACTATGTTACATAGCCAGCTGGGAGATTGCTGTCTGTGCTCTGCTTTTCTGTTCACTTTTTGGACTAGGCTGACCTGCCACCCTGATTTGTGCCTGCTGGATGAACACTTGCTTGCCACTGTTGAACTTTGGGTTAAAAAACTATGTACTATGGTTAAAGAGGAAGTAAACCCTGATGGGTTTACTTCCACTTTGTTCCCTGCAAAGTAAAAGCATAATGGGCTAGTATGCATCACATACAAGCCCATTATTAGCCCATTATGTGCCACTTACCTGCAGAAGAAGCCCGAAATGTCAGCGATGTCCCCTCTCTCTCATTGCATCCATCTTAAGCCCCTCTTCCTTCCAGGGCCGTGGACACTGGCTCTGCTATTGGCCGGAATCACATGATGTCACTCCCGCACATGTGCACGGGAGCTGACAGTCACGGCACGGGCACTATAGAAATGGCACGGATCATGCCCTTTCTTTAGTGCGCATGCACCGATTATGTTGGCACCAGATTCTAGGGCAAATATCTCCTAAACCATAGAGGTTTAGGAGATATTTCTAGTACCTACAGGTAAGCCTTATTATAGGCTTAACTGTAGGGAAAAGTGGTTTTACAACCACTTTAAAAAATGTATATACAGTAGACAAGCCAAGCACCATATTGCTGAAAGAGCTGCACAAAACATCACACTTGCTGCCTGTAAGCCTACCATCTCTTTCTAGCTCTGAAGACTTGTTTACACCATAAATGCATAAAAACTCTCAAAAAAAGGCACAGATTTGATGTGCACAGACAAATGTTCACATGAATTTTCATACTCCATTTCTATTAGTTTTTATGCATGTTGACATCTTTTCCTGTATATTTTTAAGTGCATATTCACTTTACATCCTGATATATCTATTGGATTTACTGCCTTGCCACATCCATAAATATAAACTGAAAACTTGAAATGGGTAACCAGTGGCTGGGGGTTCCTGGGATTCCTCATATCTAATATGTTAGTGGACCCTATATACCATCTTGTGATATTGCCAAGGTCCTATGTCCTGCTATGGAAGCTTCTTGTGTCACATCAAGTATGTTTATCCTGTCTAGTGTTGCTATGTGAAACTAATTTTACTAAATAGACACTAGCCCACTGTTTTTCAGTCTGTATATTCTATACTTGGGCTCCTGCTTCTATGTTTAGATCTATACATATCCGTGTATTTAGAAGATAGCACTAGCTATCATAGCAGGCTATAGCTAACATTACTTATATCCTGGTGGCATCTTAATGTAGTAGTGATTGTTATAGGCAAGCATTTAATATCACCACATGATTAGCCATAGCCATCCCTTATATTTTATTCTATAGCCATTGAACAGGTCCGGTGTGGGAGGATAATTGCTCAGTCTTCCTCTGTATAATATTTTCTGTTTGTGCAGTGAGACGTGTTTCTTCTTTATTGCCCTTTGTCTGTCCTGAGAAAGCAGATCAGCAAAACACGTTGACACACAGGGGTTTACTTGCCTGATATCTTGCAACAGCAACAACACAAAAGTATTAGGCCCACTGTGGCCATATTTTCTAGAAATGTAAATATGTGTTTTAAAGAATATTCTTCTATGGATATTTCTTGATTTTAAACTGCTTGTGCACACATAAAATATGGATTTATTTTATAAATATTGTGGTCCAATTAAGTCTGACCTAGTGTTTCTCTTGGTTTGTTTCACTCCACATCCTGTGTCATCCCCTCTTTTTACCTTTTATGGTCTATAATACTTGATTATTTTATTAATTTATTTTCTGATAGTCTCACATCTGTTCATGTACAGAGAAAAAATGCAGACATGCTGCATAACTGAGTCTTTCCAGAGCTGTTTGGAAGCAAAGAGAAGGGAGCAAAACCATGTGTGGTGCTGGCTGCAGCTCTTTGTCAGTATTAGCACAAGGCTAATACTGACAGTAGCAGCCAATTGCACTGATAAAAATTGAATCTCCTGCATACCGCACTTTTTGTGTTTGACAGAGCTACTGAGACCAGTGAAAAACTTTTTTTCTTTTCAGTTCTCCAACACATTTCATCCTGCAACCCTGATAGCTTCAGAACTGCACTAGAACTTCAGAGTCTCTGTCAGGCTTCACTATGTAAAACACATGCTAGCTAACAACAAGCAGCTCAAGAACTGTCAGCATCATTGTGAGCAGACATAGTGACAGAGGAGGCGCTGGCAAACTGTAGGATATGACACTCCTGATTCCTATTTACTTGGTACAGTTTGCAAAAAAAATTAAAAAAAAGCAGGGCACAGGTATCAATGTTTTTGATATAGCAGAAAAATGATTAAAAATTGTAGCAACTGCTAGTGTGCTAGATAAGGATGTACATAGGTTTTTGTAGTGTAGGTAAATTTAGGCTTGGCTGGCAGCCAAGCCTGTTTTGAATCTTGGTCAGGGTAAGTGATCCATGGAGACTGGATAACTCAGGCAGCACCTCTGGTACCTCTCCCTACTTGCTGGAACCTTAACCACCTCAATACCAGGCACGTTCACCCCCTTCCTGCCCAAGCCATTTTTCAGCGCTGTCACAATTTGAATGACAATTGCACGGTCATGCTACACTTTACCCAAATTAAATTGTAATATTTTTTCCCCCACAAATAGAACTTTCTATTGGTGGTATTTGATCACCTCTGCGGTTTTTATTTTTTTCGCTATAAACAAAAGAAGAGCAACAATTTTAATTTTTTTTTTTTTTTTACTTTTTGCTATAATAAATATCCCCAAAAATATATAAAAACAATTTTTTTTCCTCAGTTTTGGCCAATGCGTATTCTTCTACAATATACGCAATAAGCGTATATTGATTGGTTTGCGCAAAAGTTATAGAGGCTACAAAATAGAGGATAGATTTATAGCATTTTTATTTATTTTTATTTTTTCATTAGTAATGACAGCGATCAGTGATTTTTATCGTCACTGCGATATTGCGGCGGACACACCGGACACTTTTGACACTATTTTGGGACCATTCACATTTATACAGCAAACAGTGTCATAAATATGCACTGATTACTGTGTAAATGTGACTGGCAGGGAAGGGGTTAACACTAGGGGGCGATCAAGGGGTTAAATGTGTACCCTAGTGAGTGATTCTAACTGTAGGGGGAGGGGACTGACTGGGGGAGGTTACCGATCTGTGTCCCTATGTACATGGGACACAGCATCGGTCTCCTCTCCCTGACAGGATGTGGATCTCTGTGAAAAAGAGAAATCACCGCTCTAGGATACTAATCAGAAAGTCTCCTTACCTGATCCAAAGCCACGGGTGCTGGCAATGAATAGAATGATGCAAAATGAAGGAAAAACTTTCTGAACAGCCGCACTCCAAAAATAAATTGCTTTTATTGTAAAATCAGAAAAAAAAAAAAAAGCATGACACAGCAAACGGGGTAAAAACTGACGCGTTTCACACCAAACTTTAGTGCTTATTTATAGCTTAAGCTTAAGCCATTTTGCATGTGGATCTCTGTGTTTACACACAGAGATCCACGGTCCTGCTCAGTTACTGGGCAATCGCGGGTGCCCGGCAGCCATAGGGACACAGATTGGTCACCTCCCCCAGTGGCTCTGCAAGACGAGGACGTCATATGATGTCCTCTCAGAACAACAGAGCTATTGTGCCGCCATCAATTGATGGCGGCCGGTAGTAAAGTCGTTAAAGAAGCTTCCAAAAGAATGAGAGGGAGGTTATGGGTAACTACCTGGAGTATTGAGGAGTGCCCCAGCCAACACCCAGCAAATGGCCTGGCAGGGAGTAGGTCCCTCTTAAGTAGTCAAATTCATGGAGCGGGGATTGGTCACTTCCACAATCCCATATGAACCCTATCCAGGCCCAGCACTGAGAACGAGGAGTGGAGAGCACGCCGGTGTTACACATATTCCATCCGTACATGCTGTAGATCCCAAGTGCCAGGACAGACACAAATACATGTGAGTGCAACATAATTTTAAGCTTGTTTTATACCACTTTCAATAAACCTACTACACTGTAAAGTCCTTCTTTGTTTCCCTGGTGGACTACATAATTTTTCTCTAGCCAAGCCTGAGTTATCATGTTATCATTGGAGTGGAACGGTGGAAGTTCAGACACTCATGTGTCCTACCCAAAGCGTTTTTTGACCTCCTATAACAAGGGGTCAGAAAACTCTGGTGAGTTGCCATCTACCCTCTGAGCACTTGTGGTGAAGCTACCAAAAGACATACATATGTGGAAGCGCTTTTATAATTAAAGTTGAAGTCAACGGGCTGCTGTATGTGTGTCACTTGAAAAAAACATGCCAAAATACATGTGCTTCCACTAACTCTAGGTGTGAGTGAGGCCCAAAAGTGAAATTGATACATTTACAGTCACATTAACAATGAGGCTCCATTCACATCTGTGTGTTTGCCATGTGTTTCAGAAACTCTGCAAATGTGCATCATGCTTGTGTTGTCATTACATGTTAAGTGCATCCCAAGTGCGGCAAATGGATCAAAAACTACAGTAACGCACCATGCTGTACTCCAAAGAAAGTTCTGAAGCTCCTCTGGGGCAGTGTTGTGTGTAGGGCAGCCTATTTAAGAGGTTTAAACTGACAAGATTTTAATCCTCTTGTGGATAAGGTAAGTAAGGGAAAACCACATTGGGATAACTGGGCCAGAAATGGCATTGGAAAATGCTTTTATTATGAAAGCTGAAATTCTAAACTTATCCTTTAAAGTTTATGCATACAATACATTGAAGAAGTATTGTCTGCTAGCAACAGTAGTCTATGTAAACATGACAGGTTTGATAATGATATTCTTCTGCGCACTGGTGTGACGGTGCAAACCAAAGGATAACACAGCAGTGGATAGGGCTGCACAATCTTGCTGCCCTCTAGGACTGGGGCTGTCCTCAGAACACTGTAGAAAATGAAAAACAGAGGGCACACTGGCCTAGTGCATTATCCAAAAAAAATGTATAAGATAAAATAGAACTGCTTACAAATGTAGGTAGTATGCTCGCACATCAAGCCACTGCAAGTGGCAACAAACTCAAAACTTTGTCAAAACCTCCAGCTTGAGGGGGACTCACCAGGGTCCCTGCTGATTGACGCATTTCAAAGGTAACCCTTCTTCATCAGAGCCAGTGGCAGTGGCTTGATGTGAGAGCATACTAACTACATTTGTGAGTCATTTTATTTTATCTTATCATTTTTTGTATGCATTTTTGTTGGACAATGACAGGTTTGGTCCATGGGATCTACCTACAGTGTCAGTTCTTCTTTATGTGAACCGAATGACAGGGCTCATCCAGTCATTGCCCGGTCTTAGTAATAAACAGAGGATAGATTAGAAAGTTTTATGCAAGCTAGAGGTTAGAATTATACTTAATAATTTTAATCTGATGTTTTTTTTGACACAACAAACAGAATCGTCTTGTAAGGCAAATAGTAATGTAAATAGCTGCACACACTCCAAAAAAAGAAAGCAAGGATAATCATTTACCATATTTGATACCTAAAAAAATGATTTATTAATCCATTTACCAAACTGACCATTCCATTCAATGTACAAAGGTCCAAATGTGTTTCATTCATCAGGAACGTATTCATGAGTAAGCTCATTACCAAGATAAATGTGATAGAGGGTTTGCACATTGGATAGAGTGGTTAGATTTCTTTATGGATTCATAAATCGATTTGAGGTGTCAAATATGGTGAGTGATTCCCTGTGCTTCCTTTTTTGGAGCTTTTGCAGAAACTGTTCAAGTGCCCGACGACTACAAGTAACAAGCTCTTATCATCAAAGGCAGTTGGGGATTTGTGGCTGCAGCTGAGTATTTTGTTGATTTTAATGCATAACAATTAATATTGTAACTATTACACCACCATATAGAACTCAAAATCTAAAAGCCACAGTGCTTTCATGAAAATTTATATGACGCTTTTCTGTCCAACTTTCCCTTGTGTCTTACAAGACATTTTAATATGAGTCATGACATTATGATGGATGAAATCTGGCATTTTACTATGGCAATGCTACTCCCTGGTGTGAAATAACAGCTTGTTCAAAGCCTGTTGTTCTGCTAGCTTTAGGAAATAAGCTTTAGCTCCAAACACACAGATTCCATCATCAAATCATTTTCACAAGTATCATTGTTTCATATGTCAAAATGTTAAACTATATTAGACCTCATAATACTTACAAGTGTTTTGATGATAAGTTCATGAGCCTGTTCTAAAATATTTGAAAGAAACAAAAAATATCATAAATGCTGTGTTTGACTGTGATACTGATGTTACTTGATGTATTAGAATACTATTAGAATATGTTGGCATTGTTTATTGAATACAGAAGAATTTGCTCCAATTACAAATGGCAACCTATCATTAATATTTAATTTCTAGTACTGGACTAGGGAACTACAACTGCTTTTATAGATGGGTGTTGTTCTTAAGAATTGGTGTTGTTTCTGTACCTATAGAAAAAAAGCATGAAAATTGCAACATGAACTGAGCTCCTGATGGTGCTACTACCTGACAGATGTATCAGTTAGGAATCAAGCGGAGTTGGTAAGCAAGCAAATGGTTGCAGGTTAGCTTCAAGTGGAAACCTAGTCGGGGAACAAGCCAAATGTTGGTAATGAATGGTAGTAAAGATATAGACAGCAGCACGAGCACAAGGAGCAAAATATTGTCTGAAGAAGAGCACAATAATCTGGCAAACAGGACGTGCAAAAACATGGCTTAAACAGGAAAATTATGAGAGGAGCAAGGAGTTCAAGGTTCACCAGAAATGAGATAAGTAAGGTTGTCCAAGGGATCAGGCATGGAGCTGTCCAGAATCTCAGGTGGCTCAGCAAGAAGAGCTAATGTCAGACACAGCAGTGGCCCTTTGTTCAGATCCAGGTCAGCCTATCAAGTTTAGAAGCAACCTAGCCAGTGGACTCCAGTAACGGTAAGACCAAGAAATGGGCCCAAATAGAGGCAGGGACCCAAGGGCCAGTCAGAACCATCTCAATCAACGGCTGGGGATAACAGCAACTTTAGGTTAGTGTATCTCTGGACAAAATATCCACCAGTCCTGTTGAAAAATCACCAGGAAGGAATGTTGCCCTTTAGTGTAACCTGATATGTGCATGTACATTGAGGCTACCGCCAACGGGAGGTAATGGTGACATTACTGCACATGTTCAGCAGCATCGAGTAGCTATCATGGAATGTTGTCCATGCTCAGATGCAAACCTGATCCCTCTGACTGTACATACAGTAGATGGAGCCAATGCAGGAAAGCAAAACAAGTGAAATATGTAGGAAATATATACACAATAGTACATATACAGTGTATATGAATAAAAAAACAATATATAACATAATTATTGCAAAATGTGTACATGAACCAACTGTTCTTTTGGAATATAGATCCTATCAATTAGTCTGTTTATGCTCCCTCACCTTTGAAGAGTATCCCTTCAAGAATTGATGAAAGTAAGCAGCTTCATTTAAACCAAGGGCATCCTAAGAGTCTATCTCAATTCTCTATGTTATATGGCTTTAAGCAGTTCCCACCTCAGGGGTCCAGTGTACATGGTCTATTGTAACAGATGAGTCCTGCAGAAAATGATAGTGGTGGGTTTGAGCCACATGTCTACCTAAAGGGAGCTATAAATTTCCTGTTTTCATGGTGTAGACCAGCCCTCAAAATATCCACTCACCTGCTCGCATTTTGCGAGTGGATTCTGAGGTCTGGCGAGGAAGGGCTGCCTGAGAGTTGGGGGGGGGGGGGGTGAGCCATCAGCCTGTGTCACTTGGGAGTCCTTCTTCCAGCGATCACGGAGGCCGGAGGCGGAAGAGAGAGAGAGCCGTTAGGTGTTCAGAACACAGCGGGGGGAACAGTGATAACAGCTTTCATTTCATTTCAATAGCCATGTTCTCCGCCGCTCGCTGTCAGATAAAGCACCCGCCCCCTGGTTCCGGGACTTTGATTGACAGATCACCTGTCACTGGGATTGGACGGGTGATCTGTCTATCAAAGTTCCCCGGCCAGGGGGCGGGGCTGTATATGATGTTGCTCGGCGGGAACACGGCTATTGAAATGAAAGCTGTTATCACTGTGTTCCCCCGCTGCACTCTGATCACCTGGGCGGCTCTCCTGTTCCTCTCCTCGGGTGCACAGGTAGGCTGCAAGGTGGATGCAAGGCTCCATGGTGGGCACTGGGCACAAGGCTGCAAGGTGGACACAAGACTGCATTGGTGGGCACTGGGCACACGGCTGCAAGGTGGACACAAGACTGCATTGGTGGGCACACGGCTGCATGGTGGACACAAGACTGCATTGGTGGGCACACGGCTGCATTGGTGGGCACGAGACTGCATTGTTGGGCACAGAGCTGCATTGGTGGGCACACGGCTGCATTGGTGGGCACAAGACTGCATTGGTGGGCACAAGGCTGCATGGTGGACACAAGACTGCATTGATGGGCACTGGGCACACGGCTGCATTGGTGGGCAAAATGCTGCATTGGTGGGCACTGGGCACAAAGCCGCATTGGTGGACACACGGCTGCATTGGTGGACACACGGCTGCATTGGTGGACACAAGGCTGCATTGGTGGGCACTGGGCACACGGCTGCATGGTGGACACAAGACTGCATTGGTGGGCACAAGGCTGCATGGTGGCCACTGGGCACACGGCTGCATTGGTGGGCACACGGCTGCATTGGTGGGCACACGGCTGCATAGGTGGGCACTAGGCTCAAGGTTGCATTGGTGGGCACTAGGCACAAGGCTGCATTGGTGGGCACTAGGCTGCATTGGTGGGCACAAGGCTGCATTGGTGGGCACAAGGCTTCATGGTGGACACACGCAGCCTGCATTGGTGGGCATGGATACAGTTGTTAATATTTATTTTAATAACTTAATTCTGCATAATACATTTGAGTGTCATTTTATGAGAGCCTGTTTAGGGGCGGAATTATGGCCGGGCTGGGTGGTACAACTGGTGGCGAGTAACCCTTGAGGCCTGGCTAGTAGCTCAGGACTTGAAATTTTGAGCCCTGGTGTAGACATCATCATGTATTCTTTTCCACCACTCCCTCTTGGTGTTCTCCATATAGAAACGACTTCATTCACAAGTGAGAAGATATACTCTATTACAGCCCTCAAAATTTACACTCGCCTGCTAGCATTTGGCGAGTGGATTTAAGCTGGGGGCGAGTGATGACAGGGCTGCATGACCAATGTCCCTTCAGGCTGTGCCTACACTTAGAGCCCTGATGCGATTGGCGGCCGAAGAGGAAAGGTGCATGCTCGAAAAAAGTAGTCTGGTGAGCCGCGCACAGGCAGAGCAGTACACAGGTGCTCTCCTTACAATTCTCATTAAGCCATGGGACCTAACAGTATGACCGCTCTGAGCCTGCCCCCCTCCCACTCGACCAATGTAGCTGGAGAGCACGGAGCAGGAAGTAATGAGTCAGGTGGAGGATTGCGAAAATTACCACTCCGGGTGTCCCAGGTAGGCAGTGCAGCGCTCACTGAAAGTTGCCCTGACATGAGAGTGGCAGCCTTCCAGTTTGTGCAGTTTTCTTCTCCTTGTGCTCTATGTAGGTGTCCAGCAGTTCAGCCTGAGCACTGTGAGCAGACTGGTCTCAATGTGTGCTGTGCAGTGTCAATGTGCGCTGTGCTATGGTGTCAACGGCTGTGCAGTTGTGTGGATCTCGGCGCTGGATTGTACTCCCTCCCGCTGTGCTGCAGCTCCTCTCCTCACTGCCAGCCTGAATAAAAGGGGAAGGGGGGACATGCAAGCGTGGAGCTGGACACACAGGCTCCTGATGATGAGATGAATAGGAGAGGGAGAGAGAGGATGGGTGGATGGGAGTTGAAGAGGAGACAGCAAGAGAATGGGGAAGAGATCCAGTTCTAGTGCCCTGTCCCTCTGGTCTGCCCCCAGTGCCCTGTCCCTCTGGTCTGCCCCCAGTGCCCTGTCCCTCTGGTCTGCCCCCAGTGCCCTGTCCCTCTGGTCTGTCCCCAGTGCCCTGTCCCATTTTGTTAAAGTTGTTTTTGGTAATATTTAAATGTGTAACTTGATTCTGCATAAAACATTTAACAGTGTCATTGCATGAGATAATCTACAAGGGCGTGTTTAGGGGCGCAATTAGGCGTGGGGCAACTGGTGGCGAGTAACTCTTGAGGCCTGGCTAGTAGCTCAGGGCTTAAAATTTTGACCCCTGCTCTATTACATCTTCAGTGAGGCAGTTCATGAAATTATATGGTTGTAGCTAAGTGCATATTTCAATCCAGATTTAGCTAGCCATTTCTGTTCTCTGTTATGTAGCTAACCCTTCTATGATCTCTTTGACAACCTGTGAATGTTTTGCAGCTGAACACTATATTCATTTCATTTGAAAGTAAACCTTGTATTCATTTTTTGAAAATCTAAAAAACAGAAATCTGTGACTAAAACTGGTGCCAAGTCAATTACAGAAAATATTCTCAGTGCCAAATACAATTGTATCCTAAATTTAGATTATATGTGCACTGTAATTTACTGTATTCATTTTTTTTTTACATTATAATAGGAAAAACTAGTTCCAAGTCTAAAATTTAGTGTTTAACATCACAATCTCTCTGCACCAGTGTGATTGCTGTTATCCTGCATCATATGGTTTTCTTTCGCCTCAATCAGTTTATTTGGGTAATTTTCTTCTGCTCTTTTCTATGTAGAAAGTCCTTGACATAATGGGCCAAATCCTCAAAAATCCTGCCTAACTTATCTTTTCCCATTTAAGTTACACTGACTTAAAATTTCTACCTAAGTGCCCGATTCACAAAGCACTTACCTAGAAATTTCAGGCCGTGTAACTTAAATGTCTCCGGCGCAAGGCGGTCCTCTTCTGCAGTGGGCGATGACAATTTAAATGAGGCGCGCTCCCGCGCCGGCCGTACTGCGCATGCTCGTGGCGTAATTTTCCCGACGGGCAGCGCGCGAAATTACGTTACGCCGGGCTTTGTGGATTGCGACAGGACAATAAAGTTGCGTCGGGTAAAAAAAAAGTTACGCGCCGGGAAAAAAAATTCAAAATTTTAAAAAAAACGTGGCGATCGAAAAAAAGGTCTGTTTTTACAAGGTGTTACTAGTTTACACTTTGTAAAAGCAGAACTAATTTTACGTATGCAAACGTAAACTTACGCAGAAAACACAAAGCTGAAAAGCTTTGTGGATCTCCGTAAGTCCTCATTTGCATACGCAAAGCGGCATTTCAATGCGAAATGCCCCCAGCGGCGGATGCGGTACTGCATCCTAAGATCTGACAGTGTAAGTGTCTTACAGATGTCAGATCTTCTGCCTATCTTTGGAAAACTGCTTCTGAGGATCAGTTCCAGAGATAGGCACAGGGATATGCAGGCTGAACAGCCCAATGTTCCTAAAATTCCTATAAGGGCGTTTTTTGTCAGAATAAGTGCAGGTGTTCTCTCCCCCAAAACTTCCCCCAGCCCTTGGGAAAATCAGTCAATGTGCTATACCAGATGGTGGCAAAATTTTGATAACAGTGGGTTCAGACATCTATCCCTAACCACAGGTAACTGATTGGTGTGTGGCTAAATGGATGGTGTGTTATTTAATAGGAACCTTACAAAGCAGATATTGGTTTAAAAAAACTTTGTACAGATCATAACAACCTACAATTTTGCTGAAAATACCATTATCAATAAAATGATTATTTATCAAGCCATTATAGTAATGTTTAAGAATGTTTTCATTGCTTGATTTATAATTGTATTTACTAATCTGTGCTTCCAATTGAAAGACCAAAAAAAAGAACGTTAGACACTTTTTCTACAGTCACATCAAAATAAAAAATATGCTATCAATATGAGCATGAATAGAGAGAGAGCCGCTATTTCTAAAAAAAAAAAAGTACTTTGCTGGGGCTAGGCAAACTATCAAGTTTTCCTGATAGCAAACACCAGTGAAAGTTAATCATACCTTTTAGAGCTCCATAAAAATTTTTTGGGGGATTTAGGTAAATACATGACACTATTCAATGATTTCCAAAATGCAGTCTGATTGGCTAATAGATAGGCCCAATCAATGCCATTCATGTACAGCTTGCTCTCAAGTAAATTCAAAATACAGCTTTGCTTTAAAGGAGATGTATAGTGGTTTTGAAACTCTGTACTTTCATACAACTACTGTTAGCTCACAATTGTGTCCTCTTGTAATTATTTGTATCCTGACTGTCTATTCAAAATAAAAGTAAACATACCTTGGATGTCTTAATTCCAAAAAGTGGTCATTTGGGGTGTTTCTACTGCCCTGGTATGCCAGGCCTCCAAACATGTGATAGTCAGGAAATTTGATAAAGCTGCTCATTTGGTTTTAGACCAATCCATTCACTTAGGCTGCAAAAAAAGTCATATATGCAGTATCCCCATACTGAGAATAAATAGCAGATAATGTTTTGGGGTATTATTTAAATATTTCTGTGTATGAGAAATATCCTATTGATTGACATCTATATGTAAAATATATCTTCCAAGTGCTTTCACCTGTCACATGAATGCCAACATCCCTCTATAAGTCTAAACAAAATTTTGGTCTGGATGGGATGTTCTAGTTATTCCACATACTGTATTCACAAATAAATTAATATAAAATATATTTTTTTCAAAACAAATTCATTTCATCCAATTATGTATCCAAATTGATCAGAGACTTTCAGAAAGGAGGAAGGAGAGACTGGAAATGTTTGAAAGTAATAGAGGCATGTTTTTTTAGAGAAGGACTTTATTAAACACTCAACATCTCCTACAGGTGCATTACTGTTCTTTGTTGAAAAAAAAAGACTCCACCTTGCATCTGTGCTTTGATTACAGGGATTTCAAATAAAACCATCATCCCCTTCCCTTCATTGCTGAAATGTTGAAAAGACTGGCATTCCAAAGTCTTTACAAAACTATATTTATGGGGAGTATATATACTTGTCCGCATTGGTAAAAAAGACAAATGGAAAACTGCCTTTATAACCCAATTTTTTGGCTATGCATTTTAGGCTTTGCAACGCTCCTGCAACTTTTCAACACTATCGTCAATGATGTTTTTCAAAACATGTCTGTTCATCTATGTTGGACCAGTTTGTGATTGCATATATGGATGATATTGTCATCTTTTCTGATAATCTGGAGGAGCATCGCAAACATGTTTGCACTTTTTTTGAAAGATTAAGGAAGGACCAAATGTATACCAAATTGGAGTGGAGAAATGTGAGTTTGATTGAACCCAGATTCACTTCTTGGGATATATTATTTCTCCAGAAGGAGTGAACATGGATACCAAGAAGATCAAAACAGTTGTGGATTGGCCTGCCATTAGAAACATTAAAGAACTACTACAATTTGTTGGATTTTCAAACTTTTACAGAAAATGTATAAAAGGTGGTGATAGCACAGATTACGTAGCTGACAAAGAAAGGGATGCCCTTTGCATGGTTACCTGAGGTAGACCTTTTGCAAGCCTAAAGTAGTTGTAAGGGCTCAATGCTTTTTACCTTCATGAATCTGTACCACCCAAATTGCTGGATGGCTCCATTTCTGATCTCTGAGGACAATCTTTCCTTATCTCTTGTTTCTGATGAATCTTGAACTCTTTGCTTCTCCTATGAACTTCCTGATTTAAGCCATGTCTCTGCACTTTCCGTTTGCCAGAATATTGTGCTCTCTTCAGAAGATATCTTGCTTCTTTGCATACCTACAACTGTTCTTATCTCCTCTTCTTTTGCTTGTTCTTCGACTATGCTTCCGCTTGATCCCTACCTGCAAACATGGTTATGTTTAATGCCCCTCCAAAAACTCACAAAAAATAACCCCCCTGGTAGGCCCATAGTGTCGGCCAGAGGTAGCATAACTGAAATGGCCAGTCATGTAATTGATACACATTTACACCCCCATGTGTTCAATCTTCCATCCTATATAAAGCATACAATTCATTTTTTGAAAATTGTTCAGGATTTGATACAAGGAGATATAGTGACAATTGATGTGGAATTGCTATACAGCAGCACACCTCATGAAAAAGATCTCAGGGCTATCCACATGCATACTTTACCAAATAAGTTAGGATCAATAAACGTATAATCGGTTCATTTTGGATCTTCTGAAGTTCATTCTCCAACATAATGTAAGACCAAGTCATGTATTAAATTGTAAAGTAATAGAGGTCATCTACCACTTTCAATGTGAAGCTGGCTCTTTTTATGTGGGCAAAACGATATGTGTGTTTTAGATGCATATATGCGATCATGTGTACAAAATGCAGATGACCAGTGTGAGCTCCTAAATTGGCCATCATGTGGCCTTCCTACACAAGTAGCACAGGATGGCTGCTTAGAAGTGAGTAGATGGGGAGAGTGGAGGTGTGGGGAGGATTGAGTATTGTGTTGGTGCAGAGATCAGAGCTTAACTGTTAAGGAGAATAAGTTTGGGGGGGGGCTTGCAGAGATAAGCTGTGGAAGAAGGGTGCAAAGGTGAGCCTTGGATGGGGGTTCAGAGGTGCATACTCTCTGGATAATGCAAGCCTGAACCCTGCATTTTGAGCGTAACACACTCCTGAAGCCTGTGTTCTGAGCACAACACACTATTGAACCCTGCATCTTGAGTGTAACACAGTCCTAAACCCTGCATTCTCTACATAAACACACTCCTGAGCCTGCACTCTCTGCATGAATGCACTGCTGAAACCTATACTATCTGCATAAGACACTCCTGAACCTTGCTCTGTGCCCTAAGCCCTTTTTCAAAGCCTAATAGTGTAACAGGTGCTCTCCGTCTGTTACCTGTAATGCATTCCACGCTGAAACGCATTACGGCGACGTGCGATGATGTCATCACCCAGCGCCGCGTGCGTTCCACCTTGGAACGCGGAAGTGCGCCGCGGATCACCACTGATTGTAAGGCACCTGACTCTCACCTATAAAGAGAGCGGTGTGCACACAGCACACCGTTCTATTATTGTCGGCCGTAGCCAGCTTGGCTACCAAAGCACTATGCGTACCAGCAATCCTTAAGCCTGAACCATGCCACCCTGGATGCCTGCCTGATTGAAGCTAATGCAGACTGCCATGCTGGGACACCTTAAGGATATCTTCCTCCAGAAGACGTTGCACTACAGGAATCCCATTGTTGCTATCAGACTACAACACCCATCCTCTGCAATATGGATAAGTACTATTGGAATTACCCACTTTACATATAACCTTTACAAGTACTGTATTTAGAACTGGCTTATCTAATGCTATCCTGCTGCTTGGGATTATTGGCTGTGTCTTCAGCTGACTGCTGAGGAATATCTTAAAGGGACATACACTTTCAATTCGATTACGCTAAAGTTGTCTCTCTTAAGTAATTTGCTATTGCATACAGTATTCCTATTTACTACGTGCTTGACATAAGTTCTTACTTGTTTATGGGCCCATGCCATAAGTTACTGAACATGTTCGCCTAAACTTTTCTATGCTAAGGCTCGAAGGTATTTTATACCTGCTCCCTTAGTGGCCTAATGCATTACTTTATGATTACAGTGATATGATGTAGAGATCCCCCAAACTCCTGTTCCCTGATTAGAGTGACGCCTGGGGTCCTGTACTGATAATCACTTGCATAATAGAAGTGCATTGGAATCTTCATGTGTATTGTATACGTTTAAACGCTAGGGGTTGGTCACATGTTGTAATACGTCCACCCCTAGAAGCTCAACGCATTTATTTGTGAGAGAGAGATGATGTATAGAACCCCCAATCTCCTGTGTTCTCCGACTGGAGTGACGCCTGGGGCTCAGTACTGAAATCTCACATAAATCCTTGCTATCCGCAGTTGTGGTTCACTCCCATTCACCAGTGCCGTTACAATTAGAGCCTCTGGCTCTAATTACGTGATTATAAAAAAACATTAAAATCCATATGTCTGGCATCATGCATGTAGATTAGGGGGCCGGATGCATTGATTAGAGGGGCGGTACCCCTGTGCCCCTAATGGATAGGCCACCACTGATGAGATCTCTCCTAAATGTCCAGCAAACTCCTACCCAATTAGAGTGCTGGTGGTTCTCAAAAAAAAAGGGGAGGGCGCACGACCTAGTGCATTACCAAATGTAAAAGATTAGTGTGACCATTAGTGTGTTTTGCTAACTAGTTGTACTGTTTTCCATCTGTACTTACTCTGGCCACTAGAGGGAGCGATGCCTTTAATATAGGTGTGCACTCGCGAGTAATGGAACCAAAGGAGTGGAAGTGATGCCTTCTGGACTGGAGGTAGCGGATGGAACGCAAACACACGCGCACTTCTGGACTGCAATCATGTTATGTCTGGTCCCATTCGGGTGCCTGCGAAGGAACGGAAGTGACATCTTGGTTTTATTTCACTTTTAATAAATCTTTTACATTTGGTAATGCACTAGGTCGGTGCACCCACCTTCTTTTCTTTTTCTTTATGGCTATAGGAACACTCATTGTTCTGAGGAGGGCTGCAAGACTCTAGACTTTGCCTCTAATTAAAGACTGGACTATGTAACCCGTGTCTAGCGAAACACCGGCGCGCAGGAGATTTTTTGTTTGGTGGTTCTCAAAACACATACCCAGGATTGGAGATTGCATCTCACCCAGATCACTACAAAATCTCCAGGCTCCAGGTCCAATACCAACCTTTACAACTGATGAGGAAGCTAAAAAGTCAGTTTCCTCTGAATGATACAGATTTCCTGGAGCCCTTCAACCTACCTGGATGAGAATCCTGGGTCAATAACTCTTTTCACAACACGGCAGGGCACAGAACTGCCACATTTCTTAATCTTCCAAATAAGTGTCAAAAATGTAAAACTTCAAAAAACTCACCATGCTTCTTACTAAATACTTAGTAGTATCTATGTTCTAAAAACATATTGTGGGTGTTTGTACTGTCCTGGCATTTTGGGGCCTCAAGAAATAAGACCATGGGCAGTCAGACCATCAGGGTTGATACATTTCAAATATATGTATGTACCATAGTTTGTACACTCTATAACTTTCGTGCTAAATAATATGCACTTGTTTGTTTTTTTGTTTTTTTACCAAAGAAATGCAGAAGAATACAGTTTTGCAGAAATATGTGAAAACAGACTATTTATTTGTAAAGTTTTATAGCCACCACAAGGGAACCAATATGTTTGTCAAAATTCCCAGGCTTGTTTCCTTTGCATAGTAAAAAAAAAAAAAACAGTGGTGATTAATACCACCACAATAACATGTTATCTATCTAAAAAAATGGTATAAAACATATTTGGGTACAGTGTTGCATGACCAAGTAACTGTCAATCAAAGTGTACATTTAGTTGCACAGGTTCCAGTACAAATAATTTTAAATTGTATTTATTTGTAAAAAAAAATTGCATTATTGTGATCTTGCTGTTAATTGTTGAGTTTCATTTCTTTATGGTCTATTTTTTATTTATTTTTTTATTAGATTAATGCTACGAAGTCAACATGACATCTAACATAATTCACTAGAAGTTTCTAATGAATTAAGGAATTAAGACTGTATTTCTCAGGTGATATGCATAGTAATGCAGACTATTAAAATGTCAATGCCATCCATAAGACTTGTTAGCAAAGCTTTGTGTCTTTGTATTGGTTCAGCATCTCAAATACCAGGTCCCCGTGGAGGTTTGCTTTGGTGCATAAACTTGGCCTAATCAATTAAATATTTTACATTCCTTAACGATTCTACTATCTATGTAAAAAAAAATACACAAAACTTTTTACTGAGATCATGTGGAATTGCCAAGTTACTTCCATAGCATGGGAGACTTGACCAATGTGCTCACAGTATGGTTAAGCAAGCTGAAGAAATAATATCTGAGTTCCTTAACAACTTCAATACCGGGCATTTTCACCCCCTTCCTGCCCAGGCCAATTTTCAGCTATTAGCGCTGTAACATTTTGAATGACAATTGCGAGGTCGTGCGACGTCATAGCCAAATTAAAAAATGTTCCCCACAAATAGAGCTGTTGTTTGGTGGTATTTGATCACCTCTGTGGATTTTATTTTTTGCGCTATAAACAAAAAAATACCGTCAATTTTGAAAAAAACAAAATATCTATTACCTTTTGCTATAGTAAATATCACAATAAAAAAAAAAAATTCTTTAGTTTAGGCCGATATGTATTCTTCTGCATATTTTTGGTAAAAAAAAATCTCAATAAGCTTATATTGATTGGATTGTGCAAAAGTTAGTGATGCGGCGCACGCTCTCTACAATGTCGGGAAGCCAAGGACGTCATATGACGGCGGCCCGGAGGGGCCTATCACAGAGGGTTCTTGCCACCCTCATATTACAATGCCTCGGGTGAGAAGTGGTTAAGGGGAGATTTTCCTGATGGGCATACTGAATTATTATTTTTTAGCTGTTTTTCATGGAAAATCTGTATCAATTGATTTTGGACCAAAGCAATTTATATACCAAATAATACATTGCCGTCAACCCAAATTCAAACCTTGCCAGACTAGTCACATGGAAACCTATAAAGGTTTCTGAGTTTAAAATGTAGCTGCACGGGGATCACTTTTGCCTCTCCCGTCAAACCTCCCATTCATGATGTTGTTAATGTGGGGCTTATTCCCTACTTTTATTAGCAGCAATGGCAAGAGGTGTATGTGGGGGATGTAGTTCTTGTGTGCTCTGAAAACTGTGTTGCTTTTTGGACTAATCTGCACTGCAATAATATGCAGTGGTCCACAAACAAAGGACAGATTTTTGTGGTGTCACTGACAACTTCATACCGCTGTTGTTGCTGTTGACTATCTAAGCAATACAAAAATTAATAACAAAAGGCCCTAACAATATTAAGCACAAACAATATAGAGCTGAAGGACAACAATAAAATAAAAATAAAACCAAACAGAAACCCTTCAGGGCCCATTCACACTAGGGAGTGCATGTGAATCAGACAGAATCACACTGCATGTTCCTGTGAAGTTCTGTGCAGTGCGATTTCAGCCCATGCATTTTGAATGGGCTGAAATTGCACAGCACCACACCAAGAGTAGCACATGAACTACTTTTGGAAAACACACTGCGACCGAATCACTTGGCACATTCTTTTTTTTTTTGTTTTCCTTTTTAATTCTTTTTTTTTTTTACGTTTTTTTTTAGTTTCACGTTACAGATTATCACATTTCGTATCATCTTACTATGTGCTCTGGTGCAGGAAAACACACTGCATTTCCAACCTGGTGTTTGGGGTGCCATTAACTTTGCACTAGGGCTGTTACTGATTACAATTTTTGTGTTCGATTAATCTATTTTTTTTTAAATTGATTAATCGACTAATTTTGATTAATTATAACGCACATACAGATCCAACTACTTTTAGCTGATCTCCTTGAAGGCTGATTCCCAGTGCAGCTACAAACTACTGGAAAAATGGATAGCAGGATTAAAAAAAACACACAAAGGCAGCGCTTGATGGGAATAGCATTAAAACTTTTATAGTCTTCAAGTAGGTAACAAAATAAATATTGCACTGGAGATAAAATCGATGTAGCTACATAAACTGTAAAAATAGTGCAAGTAATACCAAACGGTAGCAAAAGCAGTCATAAAAACATGTAGCTAAGTATGATACTGGTATAAAAATGTGTACAACGATAGTCCGTCGACATGTAGATGTCCCATAAAGGGAACTATCACAACTTCCAGTGGATGGTTGTAGAATACCAGGTTGATAGAGGGAAGTGATAGAGGGAAGTGTAACAGCCCTTGCGTGTGGCAGATAGTAAGGTCCCGCCGGCATGCAAATATAAAGGCACAGCAAAGGAGCCCTTCAGATGGACACGGCAAGGCCCGTCGGTGTCCGTGATGTCACCGGATCTCAGACGGAACTCCCTAAAGACCTGGAAGCTGGCGGAGAGGTGAGTACTGATCAAAAGAATTTTGATCGATCAAAAAAATTTTGATCGATCAAAAAAATGTATGATTATTCAAGGAATTAATAGTTAATTTCCACAGCCCTACTTTACACACATTTTTTTTTCTTTTTGAACACAAAAAAGTATATGATAAAAACAAGCAAAGAGAAAAAATAAACACCCCCCAAAGAAATCAAATAAAAAAGGTGAGAAGGCAGCAACCAGCAACAGAAGTTGTTGCTGATACAATAAATGCAGATGGGCTAATACTCCACTTTCCTAGACACACAAACTGCAATGTGTCACTGTCAATATACTGCACTAAATGTAGTACTGTAATGAAGCACTGAATAACTGTCAAAGAACGCGACACTGTAAACTATCCCTGCAAAAACTCCCACACACGGAGAGAGTGGGACAACAGCCTTTTACTTAGTGTGGGCTGCAACTGTGTTAAAATTCATCATTGGCCAAAGTCTTGCACTTGACCAATGACAGCTTTTTAAATGCATTGTAATTCTCTCTGAATATCCCTAAAGTTCAGATTTAATCTGAATGTCAAAAAAAAGCTGAAGTTAAGTCCAAATTTAGATGCTGGCCATACTCTCAGCTCTCACCTATCCAAAAATCTTAATGTATTTAGCCCTCGTTCACATTGAAGTGTTTTGTCCTGCAATTTTACGGGTCAAATTGCATGACAAGTTGCAGCCTATTAATGGCAATTGCACCGTTCCAATGGGTGCAACGCCGACTTCAATTTTGAAAAAGTAGCTCCTGCACTACTCCTCCACTACTTTTGCCAATTTTGAGTGCGACTTTATTAGACATCTGTGCATGAAGCCACACAGATGTTTTTCAAGTTAGACCCGATAATGTTGCTTTGAAATTATGCGAGTTTAGATGAAGTCGCACAATTTTAAAGCCGTGCGAGGGCTTAAAGGAGTTGTGAAAAAAAAAATTCACCTTAATGCAATCTATGGATTAAGATGAAAAAAACATCTGATGATGCCAGCCCCTCCCCCCAGCCCCCGTTTTACTTACCCGACCCCTCGAAAGTCCCGCGCTTGGTCCCAAGATCCTCTTCGCCGCTCAGCCTGGCTGCTGATTGGCTAGAGCAGATGGATTGAGAGCAGCACAGCCATTGGCTGGCGCTGCTGTCAATCACATCCAGTGACGCGGCGTGCCGAGGGGCGGGGCCGAGTGATACAGTGAGCCGCTCGCTGTATCACGGAAGCACGCCCGCAAGGACTCACCACCATGCGAGCTCTCTCGCATGACTGTGGTGAGTTCGGGGAGGACCAGAGACAGCCGCCGGGGGCCCTTAGAAGACGTGGATTGGGGCCACTCTGTGCAAAACGAACTGGAGGTAAGTATAACATGTTTGTTATTTTAAAGACATTTTTTTTCCTATAGTAACCCTTTAAGGTTTCAATAATGCCTTCTCTTCCCCTTTTCCTGGCTATAGTTAGCAACACAGATCATTGTGTTCTGCCAACAGGGAAGGCGCCTCGCGCTCCACACAGCACAATACAATAGTTCTGACTGTGTTGATGGGCAATTGAGCAATTTTCTTTCCTTCCACCACAGGTGGAAGGAAAAAAGATTGCATAATGCATTGCCTGCTTAACCCAATATTGTAATTTGTCAGGGGTTATTTTTTCCCCTAAATGTATGTATTTTGCTTTTATAAACATTGAACTGCTTTGACCAATCTTAAAGCAGCGCTAAATCATGTTCCATATTACAAACACCTCCTGGAATATTAACTCTCTTAGGTTAAATTCACATTATGGCCCCTTTCATAGTGGCTATCCGATCAGGTCCGTCTGTCAGCTTTCCAGGCAGACCTGATCAGCCACTCCATTCACCTCTATGGAGCAGCAGGTGTCCACTGACACCCACTGCTATCCAATCCGATCCGGTCTGCAAAAAAAACAGATGGATGGTGGTCTTATTTTTCATCCGTCTGGTGGATTTGATGGGATGAAAATGGACAAGGGTTTCTTTTTTATCCGATCTTCCCATAGAGGAGAGCATGACTCTGTCCATCTCTGCTCTGCCCAGTAAGCGGAGATGGACCTGTCACTTGCCTGCTCAATGGGGATCAACAGAGGGAGTGGGGGCGGGGGGGCACACCATTTTTTTCTATAATTTTGTATGTATATTGCTGGGATCCGACAATTCATTACAGCCGCAAGCAATTTTAATTACATTTATTCCTTTGGAAATGCAATTTTGCTGCGGGACTGTTATAGACATGGGAAAGATGTGCTACTTTGCAGGCAGACTTATGCTGCGTACACTTTTTCCATCGGAAATTCCAATCAGGTGTAGGCCCCATGGGACTTTTTTCCATCCGTGTTTAGAAATAGAACATTTTGTTTTATTTTTTTTTCCGATGGGAAAAAAAAATGATAGGAAATTCCTATCGTCTGTGTGCAACTCTGATAGAGAAAAAACCTATACATGCTCAGAATCAAGTCGACGCATGCTTGGAAGCATTGAACTTAATTTTTCTCAGCTCGTCTTAGGCCCTGTACACACGATCAGTCCAAACTGATGAAAACGGACTGAAGTTCAGTTTCATTGGTCCAAACCGACCGTGTGTGGGCCCCATCGGTCAGTTGTCCTTCGGTCCAAAAACAGAGAACTTGCTTTAAAATTGGACCGATGGACGCCTGACCAATAGGTCAAAACCAATGGTTAGTATGCAAAAACATTGGTTCCAAACCCGCGCATGCTCAGAATCAAGTCGAAGCATGCTTGGAAGCATTGAACTTCATTTTTCTCTGCACGTCGTTGTGTTTTACGTCACCACGTTGGACTCAATCGGTTTTTGAACTGATGGTGTGTAGGCACATCAGACCATCAGTCAGCTTCATCGGTTAACCGATGAAACGGACCTTCAGTCCGTTTTCATCAGTTTGGACTGATCGTGTGTACAGGGCCTTAGTGTTTTACGTCACTGCGTTTTGGACGGTCAGAATTTGGTCTGACAGTGTGTATGCAAGACAGCTTGAACAGAATTCTGATTAAAAATTCCATTGGATTTTAGGCCATCGGAAATTCTGATTGTGTATGGGGCATAAGAGGACCCCCAGGCACAATATTTAAAGGAATATTTCATTTTTATTGTTTTACTTTAAGCATTATTCAAATCACTGCTCTTAGAAAAAGCCAGTCTTAAAAACTTTTTTGCATTGATACATGTCCCTTGGCACAGTACCAGGGTCCCCATACGCTTTTTATGGCAATAACTTTCATATAAGCCTTTAAAATGAACACTTTAGATTTTTCACGTTTGTGCCCCATAGACTTTAACAGTGTTCACATGTTTACACACCGGGGGGCTGTTCGGCTCATCCCGAATGGTAATGTACAGCATCTCTCTGCTGTACATTACAGTGAATGAGGTGCACATTCTGTACACTTTACATAAAGGTTGTACAAAAAAAAGAGCTGTGTGAGCTGCCCCCTCTCGCAGCCAGGAACAGAGAGAGCTGCAGGAGCAGTAAAACAATGGCAGCTTTCTGTTCCAGTGTGAATTCACCCTTACAAAAGGTTTGTATTATCAGCAAAAAAACAAACTAGGTGAATCTTATATCACATACAGTACAAACAGATAAAATAGAACAGGTCTAATTGTAACCACAATGCTTATTCACGTAACCACTAAGGATTAGGTTTGGTTTTACCACTACCATGGATCTGCAACAAATTATGTAGGTTCAAAATGCAGGGTCATCTAGACAGGAGTACATGGACATCTTACAATAGTAACATGCTGGGATTACTAGAACATGAGGTAATGGTAAGTACGAAGAATGCAGAAGTGTACAGAGGTCCCAGGGAATGCAGGTACAGAGGATACAGTTTACAGGGTCTAGGACAGAAAGGATAACTATTGGTCATGATGGAGTAGAACCCAGTCTGCCTGCACATACTGTGAAGGTGCAGAGTCTGAGGACCCACCTTGTCTTCACCAGAACTCATGGCAGATAAGCAGGTAAGCGTCCCTTGCCGTACAGAGGCACAGAGATCACATGTGCAAGAGTGCACAGGAACACACAAAGGCATCAGAAATGGGTATCAGTGCTGCTGTTGGAAATCATGGGGCCCCGTACAGCCTACCTGATAATATCAACAGATGGATTGGGGTTAGCAGAAAAAGGGGAGGATCAGAGAAGGCAGGATCAAACAGTATTTTTACACAATGCAGAGGATTAACGCCTTAAGCTCAACAGTGAATATAACAAGCATGATTTACTGCATATACAGACTGATTTAACTGCTGTGGGTTTAGTAACACTTTAAATTTAGGAGAGAAAATGTTCCAAAGGTGAGGGCTGCTCGCCATGACTTAAGCCTCGTACACACGCTGGATTTTCTCGGCAAGAACCAGCAAGAAAACTGCTGGCAGAGCTTTCTTGCCAAGTAAACCAATCGTGTGTACGAGGCTTTCAGGTTTCTCGTCTGGAAATCTGCCCAGAATCTCGACAAGAAAAATAGAGATCCTGCTCTCTATTTTCTCGTCGAGATTCTTGTCGGCCTGTTTCCCGACAAGAAACCCGAGCGTCTGTATACTTACCTGTCGCCCGCACATGCTCGAAATGACTTTGCCGCATGCGCGGTAGCTTCCACGGCATAGGTAGGGTGAAGCAAGATGGCGGCGACGGAATCAAATGTGACAAGCGCATGCTCGTCGTACACAATGACGTCACCGCGTTCTTGCCTTTCAAAAGAACCGTGGTTCTTTTGAAAGGAGTGTGTGTACACTCGGGCGGCAAGAGATTCTTGCCAAGAATCTCATCAGGAAAAACTAAGGGCCAGATCCACAAAGCAGATGCGCCGACTTAACTCGAGATACGCGGCGTAATTAAAATTTACACCGCGCGCATCTTTGCGCCTGATCCTCAAAACGAGATACGCCTTAAAATCAGGTTTTTCCGTCCTACCTAAAATAATTACACCAGCGCTTCTTCACATGCAAATTACGCTAGACAAGCCGCTGTTTTGATAGGCAAAGATGCAAATGAGGGATATAAGGCGATCCACAAAATTAAGTGTGTGCGCCGTAGATTACGCCCTGTGCGCTTCTGTTAGTTTCATGGTGTAAAATTACACTTTATAAAAGCAGCCCTAATTTTACACATGCCGTGTAAAGGTCAGCTAAAGCAATACCATTAAGGAAGAGCTGAGCAGACACACTTGCTGGACTACAATCTGTATGCCAACATGCCAGGGGCATCCATGCGCATAGCTAGACTAGTGACTTCAGTAACCGAGGGTACCCCCTCTTCTGAGGGAACAGCAGTCAGGAGACGCCTCGCAGAATGCATCTTTGCACAGTAAACACACACATTAATTATGTCACAATGAGAATGCATGAATGCACACCCATTGTGGTCCCTAGCACAGACACATCACATGCACATCTAATTGGATTAGATCCAAGTACCCCCCAATGGTACTTGGGAGCAGTAACGCCCCGCCACGGCTCCAATTATGTCACTGTGCATTCATACACCATTCAGGGACCTGGGATCACTTCTCCCTGGTCCTGGGGATCCCTACTCCACCAAAACTGAGGGTGACACCCCTTATTTAATCAGGAATGCCACCCCCCCACATTCACACATCATTCACACACATAAACCAAATCATAAGTACAGTATACTAAACAAAATCATAAAAATAAAAATACAAAATTACCCCTGCAAAATTAATTGTGGCGGCGATTGCTACGCCTGGGCCGCCCACGGGCACGGCCACGGCCAACCGGAGGATCTTCATGGGGGGGTGTGAGCAGGGGAGGGAGTATCTTCATGGGGGGGGTGTGAGCAGGGGAGGGAGTATCTTCTTGGGGGGGTGGGTGAGCAGGGGAGGGAGTATCTTCATGGGGGGTGGGTGAGCACGGGAACTGATTGCCTCCTTCATTGCACCCAGGCTGGCCTCCATCTGGGTCAGAGTCTCTTTTATCTGACCCAGATGGCGGGTATGCCGGGCATTGTCCTTCTGCAGACTGGCCGGCAGACGCTCGGCCACCCCCCTTGTCTCCTGGGTCGCCATCCTGCCTGCCGCTGAGGCTTGTGGCCCTGGAGGAGGGGAGAGAGTGACCATTGTGGGTTGAGGCCTGTTGGGGGAGGAGTGAGAGGGGCTACCCCTGATGGTGGCCTGACTGCTGCCAGCCTCAGGGGTAGCCTCAGGGGTAGCCTCAAGGGTCAACAAATCCGAGGCCAAAAGGACTTTCCTGCCAATCTGCATATCTTCTTCCTCCACCCCCTCATCCTCCTCCCCCTCATCCTCCTCCCCCTCAACCTCCTCATGAGGGGAGGTTTGGCCACTCCCCTCCCCTGGGGAATCCTGCCCTTCTTGGGACTCATCAGCAGCCTCTTGTCCTTGGGGTGGTGCAGCAGCCTGGCCTGATGGCCCAGCAACCTCCTGGTCATCTGTGGAGGACACAAAACAATCACAGGTTTGAGGATCCACACACTTGGCACATCTTCCCTTCCCCCACCCACACATGCTAATCACCAGATAGAAAAACACAAAAACGTACCTGTCCTCACAGGAACATCTGATTGATATCCACGCAGGCCCACCACCTGCTCTGGGTGGAAACACCGGGCCACTGCCCATTCCTCCTCACTCAGCCTGATGGGGCAGTGTCCCCCTCCTCCAGTGCCCGTGGTATGGGCATTGATCCTGGCCACCTTGTTATGGACCACGCTCTTAAGATCGTTGATCTTCTTTTGTATGCCAGTGGGGGTCCTCGTCTCCCCCCCCCCCGCCGCATTTATCTGATCCATAATTTTTTTAATCATCGCCTTCCTTTGGGCCGGGGAGGTGTTCCGGCTATCAGGGCCATGCAAATAACGCCCATATAGGACGATGGCCCGAGCAAGTATTTGCTTCTCTACCAGAGTAAAATTGAGCTTCCTGCGCTTGGGTGCCATCACAGACACCACTCAGCAACAAGAATAAACTCACAGGACAAACAAACAAAAATAATCACACAACAAACAAACAAAAAAACTCACAGAAGAAACACACAAAAAGCAAAACACACAAGCAGACAGCTACTACAAATTCAAAAACAAACACGCAAAAAACAAACAGAAAATACAATCAGAAAAAAACAAACAGAAAATACACTTAGCAGAAACAAACACCAACTACAATCTACTACTCCTCCAAAACTTTTCTATCACACACAACTCACCAACACACACCAACAAACGATCAAAGCAGAAGCAACTTGCTCTAGGAAGGGGAACACAGGGATATACTTTTGCAAGGGAAGTGTGTTTGTCTGGGGCTATTTATACACAGGGCGATCCTCAAACTAAGTACGCTTGGCCTTTTACCTATCTCACTGATTGCGCCAAGCCATGTTCTGCACATGCCCAGTGAGCAGCAGATTCGTGCGCGCATGCGCAGTACGGCCGGCCCTTCATTTGCATGGGGTCACGGCTCATTACAATGAAGCACGCCCACTTCATTCCCACTTGCAATAACCCTGCCTTACGCCTCGGAATTTAAGTTACACTTGCGCAATTTTGGACGCAAATGCGCTGTGGATACGGCACTTACGACACAAAATTAGGGCGCCTTAACTTAAATGACATAAGTTTTGACTAACTTAATTTGCGCCGCTGTTTGTGGATCTGCCCCTAATTTTTTTCCTGACAAGATTCTTGCCCGTGTGTACGAGGGCTTTAGACTGTGCAGAAATATTGGCATCGATGAACACAGAACAGAAATAGTAATTCTTCAAAATGACTATGCAAACACAGCAATAAGGTTAAAAGGCTTAAAAAAAATCTATGTGGCCAAAGTAAAAAATGCTATAAATAATAAAAAAAGAGCTTTTAAAAAATATAAAAATGTGGGAACACTGTCATCATTTAAAGATTACAAAGAATATAACTGGAAAAATAAAATTAGGAAAGGAATATAACAGCAAAGGAAATAAAAAGGAAATCAAGGCTGCAAAAATTCAAAACGAACAACAGATTGCAAAAGAGTATAGGACAAACCCCCCAAAAATTCTTCAAATATATTAATAGTAAAAAGGCCACATATGAGAATGCAGGCCCTTTACAAAATAATCTAGAGTGGGTGACTAGAGATGGAAAATGTATTAACCACTTCACCTCCGGAAGATTGTCTCCCCTTTCTAACAAGGCCATTTTTTGCGATACAGCACTGCATTACTTTAACTGACTATTGCGCGGTTGTGAAACAATGTACCCAAATAAAATCTATTTCCTTTTTTCCCACAAATAGAGCTTTATTTTGGTAGTAAATAAAATAAATAAAAAATAATAAAAAGCGGTGGGTAATGACACAGAGATCGGTGGTCTCTTTCTGAGACTTAAAAATGCTATGGTTTATAAAAACTTATTCATGGGACTAGTCCCATGAATAAGTTTTTATAACGAAACATGTCGGGGTATTGCCATACAGTCTAATTTTACTAGTGAGTGCTGCGTTTTTGGATGCAGAGTGCGTTTGAAGTTTTTTATTTAAGTGGATGTGCAGCTGCATCTGACAGAAGTCCATGGCACCGTGAGTAGGAGAATTGGTTTCACTTTTTCTCGCTGATCGGGGGTCCGCCGTGACCGCTTCTCACCATTTTGACGTTTGAAGGAGTTTCTTGATGTGATATTCTGCTGTTTTACAAGATTTTGTTTGTGAGTGCACTGTTTGAAGTTTTATTTTGGTGTGCTATTAAACCTTTGATGGTATCACACTATTTGCACTTCTTTTGTCTCTCTCTGACATATATGTGGAACTGATTGGATGTCATATTTGGATTACATCTTTATTGACGG
Organism: Rana temporaria; assembly: GCF_905171775.1. Lineage (NCBI taxonomy): Eukaryota > Metazoa > Chordata > Amphibia > Anura > Ranidae > Rana > Rana temporaria. The sequence continues at coordinate 122,770,451 of NC_053491.1, read as the reverse complement.
GAACAACTACATCTGATAAGGTTTTTTGTGCCAAAACACGAGAGTGTGAGGCATACCTATCCGGTGAGTGTCCATTTGATGGGGGAGGAGTCACTGAGCACTGTCGGGTGTGGTGGAAGTTTTTGAAAAAATTTGAAGATCGCAGGATCCTTATACACATGAACTTTGCTTTGTTTGGCCACGTTCTAAATTATTTTTAAAGACTGTCTCTTGCACTTTCAGTGCGTTCACTTCACGTTTAAGTCAATCACGGGTGTTTATTATTACAGTCACAGTTTAGTGTTTATTTCTTAAACTGGATATATTTTGTTTATTATCACTGTATATCATTACATATGGGTTGTAGTAATGTATTTTATATAGTCAAATATGCACAGTTATTTGATAGCGCTGTTTTAATTTGTTGACACTCCTTAGAGAGTTTCATCATCTTACATGCTTTTTGTTCACTTATTATCTTCTAAACAGCAGCTAGGCATCATCCACTCCTCCATAGGCGCAACGGTGGGCGACTTTTTAGGGCGCATTCTATAGATCACCCATTGTTACTAGAATAAAAACAAATGCCGGCCAGCATGAACAGGAGCCCTTCCTCCTAGCGTAGAACGCAGGGACGTTACTGCACGCCGCTGCATGATACGGCTATTGAGGAATTACATCCACGTTGTGGCTCCATGATCCTGGATTCATCCCGCTGTGGATTTCGCTTTGTGATCTGGAATCCAATCCTGTGCTGTGATTTCATACCCCTGGGATATCCCGCCATGGATCTCGTTTATTCCTGTTATTAATTTACCATCTGGTAAGCTGCAGTCCATGTGGTGGTGGTTCACAAAGATTTCAAGTGCATCGGGGTGCTGTTTGTTCCAAATTTAAATCATTATATTGGACAATTTATACTTTTTATAAGGACTTGATTGTTTTTCACTTATGTTGGTGCAGTTTTTTCTTTTTTTCTATATATTTGTGTTAATCACATGTGATTGCAGCCTTCTGGAATTTAATTTCTTATTCACTATTTTTTTGGGTTAGCGCAATTTTCTTTTCTATATATATGACTCTGTGTATGCCAGTGAGAGGTTGGAAAGGGCAGCTTTCCCTGTCTTGGAAAGGGTTAAGCCTGGCCCAACAGCTAAACCTCCTCCCTCTCCCTATTAATTAGCCTGCACCTGATAGTGTGTGGGAGAGTGAGAGCTCAGAGCGAGATCCAGGTTGCACTGGATGGACACAGACTGGAGAGTGTCTGTGTATTCGTGGAATTAAGGTCTGTCAGAAAAATTACTTATATTGGACTGTGTTTTTTTGTTTTATACTAGAGCCGGAATAGCCGCTCTAGTAAAGCGTAGTGAGGGATGCTCTTGTTTAGTTAGCCTCCTAAGGTGGAGTAGGCCTATTTATTTGTGTTACTTTTTTTCATTGGACGCAATAAAGCTACATTTATTCGCCATTTCTGTCTAAAGATCAGTGACTTTCCCACAAGTGGTGGCAGCAGTGGGATTTCGTTGTTGTACCGGCCAATTTCTCACAGTGGCCTTAAAGGTACAGGACCCTGAAAATGGAAAATATTGTGAAAGCACTGATACAAGCTGCCTCTGTGCAGCAAGAGACTAATAGATAGGTAGCTGCCTCAGCTGCAGCGCAACAAGAGACTAATAGACAGGTAGCTGCCTAAGCTGCAGCGCAACAAGAGACCAACAGGCTCCTGGCTTTGCAGGTTGAGGTTTTAAATGAAGAACAAAAGGCAGATCATGCGATTCTCAAAGTAACCCTGGAACAGATGACTGCCCAAAGATCTCCTAACCCACCAGCAGGGGGGTAAGCCAAATACGTGCAAGTAGCTGCCTGCAGAAAATGACCCCAGATGATGATGTGGAGACCTATCTGCTGGCGGCTGAACGGACCGCCGCCCGAGAAGGTTGGCCTTCAGAACAGTGGGCTGGAATCATTGCACCCTTTCTCCTGGGTAGTTCCTCATCTACCATGTCCTTTGATAATAGGATATTTTGGGTACTGGCTTTGGCCGAGACCAGGCAGGTGATCCCCTGTTGCAGGAAGCCAGGAGTAAAGTTATATAGGTTAATGCGGTACCAGTGGAAGGGGCAACAGAAAAGGCCTTTCCCTACTTTATCCTCAAAAACGATCTCCCTTAGAGAGTAACCTCCGATGAGGGACAATAACTCGAACAACTGGTTATGCCTTCATCATACACCCGAAAAGTGCTGAATTATTCTCACTCTCATCTTCTGGGGGGACACTTAGGGGTGGAGAAAACCCAAGAACGGGAGCTCAGGAGGTTCTTTTGGCCTGGGGTATATGAGGGGGTTAAAAGGTATTGTGCTTCTTCCCAGAATGCCAACTGGCGTCTCCAAGACCGAAGTTGAGAGCCCCACTCATACCTCTTCCCATAGTCGACGTTCCTTTTGAGAGGATTGGCATGGACCTAGTGGGTCCCTTAGATAAAACAGCTCGAGGGCACCAGTACATCCTTGTCATCCTCGACTATGCCACTAGATACCCCAAAGCCATCCCACTACGCAAGGCTAATGCTAAAATATTGCGAAAGAGTTGGTTCAGATGTTTCTATGTGTGGGGATACCAAAGACGTTGCTCACAGATCAGGGGACAACGTTTGTTTCCCGTATTATGAAAGAGCTATGTCAGCTATTTAAGGTACGGTCCCTGAGGACGTCAGTGTATCACCCACAGACAGATGGGCTGGTGGAAAGGTTTAACCAGACCCTAAAGGGGATGTTAAGAAAAGTTGTTAGCAGGGATGGGAAGGATTGGGACTTGTTGCTTCCTTACCTGTTGTTTGCAGTTCGAGAGATTCCCCAAAGTTCTACGGGCTTCTCCCCATTTGAGATTTTATATGGTAGGCATCCCATAAAGGAAACCTGGGAAGAACAGGGAGTAGCTGGGACCAATGTGCTCCAATATGTTGAAGATATGCGGGTGCGTATGACTCGGATTGCTCCGCTTGTTCGCCAACATATGGAGCAGGCACATAGTAGGCAGAAGTCCTACTATGACCAGAGGGCCCTAGTGAGACAGTTTGAGAGGGGGGACAGAGTAATGGTTTTAGTACCCACCGCAGAAAGCAAACTTCTAGCACAGTGGCGGGGACCCTGTGAGGTCTTGGAAAAGATGAGCCCGGTAAATTATAAAGTTAGTCAGCCAGGACGCCGGAAAAAGGAGGCCGTGTTCCACATAAACCTTCTTAAGCCATGGAGGACTGGAGAGGTCTGCATGGTCGCAGTGGGTGACACCAAGCCTGATCCACAGGCTCCTAGACTTTCAGTGACAATCTCTCCAGAGCTGACACCTGAGCAAATAGAGGAGGCTAGGGGCTTGGTTGAGAGGAATAGCGATGTCTTCTCCCCCAACCTTGGACAAACCCGAGAGATTACCCATGATATTGTTACAGAACCAGGGGTTATCGTAAGGGTAAAGTCTTACCGCATTCCGGAGGCCAAGAGGGAAGCTGTAAGGGCTGAAGTCAAGAAAATGCTTGAACTTGGAGTGATAGAGGAGTCTCACAGCCAGTGGTCTAGCCCCGTTGTGCTAGTGCCTAAACGTGATGGGTCCATCAGGTTCTGTAATGACTTCAGGAAGTTAAATGAGGTGTCTAAGTTTGACGCCTACCCCATGCCTAGGGTGGATGAACTAGTAGAGCGATTAGCCAAAGACAGGTACTTCACCACTTTGGACCTGACAAAGGGTTATTGGCAGATCCCATTGACAAAGCGTCTGTACGCGGCCTTAGAGGAGCAACAATATACAAAATTGTATTTAATTTGAATTCCCACGTGTCTAACTTGGCTTTGAGGACAAAGAGACTCTTTTCAAAAGAGTCCAGATCTACATCCTCTGGATCGATATTTACACATGAATGAAAAGCTTCTATAAATGCCAGGGTTTTGATGTCATGTAACTTCCTATAAGGTTCAGTTACCGCCATTGGTGGACCCGGGGGATTATCTTTTGGTATTTCATAGTTAAGGTTGGCTGACCAAATCACCTGTTTTGAAAGAGTATTACATATCAAATTATTAGAACAGAATATGGCATCAAGCTGATGTCCCTTATCATGAGTCCGCCCCGAGACGGTTTGCAAAAGACCCAGGGATTCCATGTCTGTCAATACTTCTTGTCCTAATTTATCCTGTTCTACATTTAGCCAGATATTAAAGTCCCCCATTAAAATTAAAAAGTCACATAAAGTTAGGTAGGGTAGGGCAAAAGCTGAGAGCTCATTCGCAAAGGAGCTATCATAGCCGGGTGGATGATAGACCACTGCAAGCAAGATGGAGAAGTTATTGTCTAGCTTACATCGGGTGAGGAGGTGCTCAAAAGGTGCTGAAGAAACTTTTATACATGTTAGGTCCTCATTATAAATCAGAGCCACCCCCCCCCCCTTTCTTGACTGGTCTACTTTTAGCTAAAATCTTGTAATTCTCTGGCATGAGCTTGTCCAGATGAACCAGCCCTCCTGGGGAGAACCAGGTTTCGGTCAGGGCCATCAGGTGGAGGTCGTTTTCAATAATTAAGTCATGAATCTGTGATGCATTCTTGTATGCTGATCGAGCATTGATCAGTCCCACCCGTGGAAGATCGATCAAAGGATGGAGTTTTTTGGCAGGGTATCTGAAAATCCCGTTAGACAAACAAACAATCTTAGTCTCATTAGAAATGGTACAGTCCACACGATCTAGTTGAGTCAGTTGCTTCTTACTGTAAAAACGGCAAGGTGCCGTCAGCTCTGGAGATGGTGTCCTTAAGGCGTGGACCACATGGGGTTGCATTAGGCCAGCCTAGCGTGCCGGGGCCGGGCCCACCCGGACCCAGACGGGCCCGGACGGGCTTGCCTCTGGGGGCGCCGCCGCCATGTAAATACTTCCTGGATGGTCAGGTGATCGCTAGGCTCCTCCCCCGCTCATTGCACTCTCACAGCGTCAGGCGAGATGATCAGCAGGTGCCACAGATGGAAGGTGATCAAATAAGCAGTCCACACAGGGCAGGTCAGCAGACAGGTAAGTAGAGGCACAGGTTTTAAAAGCACAATGAAAAGTAAATGTCTTATCTGGCCAAGCAGGGTGCCGTCGCCATGTAAATACTTCCTGGATGGTCAGGTGATTGCTAGGCTCCTCCCCGCTCGTCGCACTCTCACAGCGTCAGGCGGAGATGATCAGCAGGTGCCACAGATGGAAGGTGATCAAATAAGCAGTCCACACAGGGCAGGTCAGCAGACAGGTAAGTAGAGGCACAGGTTTTAAAAGCACAATGAAAAGTAAATGTCTTATCTAGCCAAGCAGGGTGCCGCCGCCATGTAAATACTTCCTGGATGGTCAGGTGATCGCTAGGCTCCTCCCCTGCTCGTCGCACTTTTACAGCGTCAGGCGGAGATGATCAGCAGGTGCCACAGATGGAAAGTGATCAAATAAGCAGTCCACACAGGGCAGGTCAGCAGACAGGTAAGTAGAGGCACAGGTTTTAAAAGCACAATGAAAAGTAAATGTCTTATTCTTGCGCAATAGTCTGCCTGATTATGTGAGCTGCAGGGTGGGAATGACACAGTTTGCAGCTCATTAAAGTAAAAAAAGTTAATTAGGCAGATTCAGAAAGACTTAGGCTGGCGTATCAGTATATACGCCAGCCTAAGTCTGAATCTGCGCCGACGCAAATTTAAGCGTATTCTGGTAACCAGATACGCTTAAATTAGGCTAAGATACGAGCGGCGTAAGTGTCTTACACCGTCGTATCTTAAAGTGTAATTTTTAGGCTGGCCGCTAGGTGGCGCTTCCATTGAGTTTGGCGTAGAATATGTAAATCACTAGATACGCCTATTCACGAACGTACGCTTGCCCGTCGCAGTTTACGTAAGGCATTTTCAGGCGTAAAGTTATTCCATCAAATAGCTGGACTAGTAATGTTAAGTATGGCCGTCGTTCCCGCGTCAAAATTTGACAATTTTACGTCATTTGCGTAAGTCGTCCGTGAATAGGGCTGGACGTAATTTACGTCCACGTTGAAACCAATAGGTCCTTGCGGCGTACTTCGCCGCAATGCACACTGGGATATGTACATGGACGGCGCATGTGCCGTTCCTAAAAAACATCAATCACGTCAGGTCAACCCATATTAACATATAACACGCCCCCTCAGCCTAATTTGAATTAGGCGTGCTAACGCCCGCCGCATTTACGCTACGCCGCCGTAACTTAGCAGGCAAGTACTTTGTGAATACAGTACTTGCCTTGCTAACTTACGGTGGCGTAGTGTAAATACGATGCGCTACGCCGCCGCAAGGATGCGCCCGCATACCTGAATCCAGCTAAATGAGTTCAGAGTTCAGCTGGAGATGAGCTTAAGGGACATCCATCCTTCGTCATTAAAGGAGAGCAGTGTCTCTTGGGTAAAGGGCTTTTCTGTGTTTGTAGTGGGATGTATTACAAATGAAGATAAGAGATAGAAAAGCTTGTGTGGCCAATGATCTTTGTTAATGATTGCTGTATATGACTCAAGACCCTAAGCATTCAAGTAAGTAACATTGATTTTAGTTTATTCTTACTTTATCCTAAAAATTAGTAAGAGGGGCAAGTGAGAATGCAGTTGGAAATTGGCATTGATGCATGCTGTATAATGTATAAAAAAGTATTACTGACAGATAACAGTAAGGATGTGCAACGAGCAATTGATTAAACAATGATGAAGATGTAATGCCGCGTACACACGACTGTTTTTCATGACAAGAAAATTTAAATTTTTTAAATTGGTCATTAAAAACGATTGTGTGTAGGCGCCAGAGCATTTTTCTCGACGTGAAAAATGGGCATTAAAGATTTAGAACATGCTCGATTTTTTTCTCTACGTTTTTCACGTCGTCGTCATTTTTCACATTGTGAAAAATGGTCGTGTGTAGGCTTTCACAACTAGATATAAAACGCGCATTCTCATAAGCAAGTTATGAGAAGGCAAATTTGCATAATCAAGCCCAAAGGGTGGCGCCATTCTAATGGAACTTCACCTTTATAGTGCCGTCGTAGGTGTTGTACGTCACCGCGCTTTGCTCAAGCATTTTTTTTTCAAGATCGTGTATATGCAAGGCAGGCTTGATAAGAATCATGTCGAGAAAAACTTTGTTTTTTCCATGACATTAAAAACGGTCGTGTGTATGCGGCATTATTTTACCAATAGTGCTCCAATCACTATAAACATAGCTATGTGATTGATGATGGCACTAATTCACTAGGCAGAAGTGGAAAATGGTCACTTCTGTGCTCCTATAATGCTCTTATAATGGATAACATCAGAGAAGACCATACTGAAGGTCACCAGGAACTAAAAACACTGAAAATGTTTGCACCATTCTATTCACACATCCATATTAATACAAAACATTTTATTATTTGTAATGCAATACATTTTTGACATACATTAGCAGTGAATTGGTTAATTGAAACATATGTGTGTGTGTGTGTGTGTATATATATATATATAGCGAGTCTAAAAATAATGTTCAAACTACAGATTGCCTATTTGAAGGATCAATGTACTAGTGCAATAAATGGTTTATAAAAAAAGGGATTTTTAATAACAGCTTACCTGTAAAATCCTTTTCTTGTAGTACATCACGGGACACAGAGCAGCATAGCCATTACATATGGGTTATATAGTATACCTTCAGGTGATGGACACTGGCACTCTCCGACAGGAAGTTCCCTCCCTATATAACCCCCACCCATAGTGGGAGTACCTCAGTTTTGTAGCATGCAATATGCCTCCCAATATTCCCCATAAGAGGGGTGGGAGCTCTGTGTCCCGTGATGTACTACAAGAAAAGGATTTTACAGGTAAGCTGTTATTAAAAATCCCTTTTTCTTTATCGTACATCACAGGACACAGAGCAGCATAGCCATTACATATGGGATGTCCCCAAGCAATGCTAATGAGGGGAGGAAGAGCAACCAGGCAAAGAAAAAAACAGCGGGTGCCATAGGACAAGAGGATCCTATACTGCGGCCTGCAGAACCGCCTGCCCGAAGGCTAAATCAGCGTTCCTCCTAATGTCCATTTGATAAAATTTAGCAAACGTATGAACAGACGACCAGGTCGCTGCCCTGCAGACTTGAGCCATAGAGACCTGGTGATACGCTGCCCAAGAGGCGCTCACAGCTCTAGTGGAATGAGCCTTAACCGACAAGGGCGGGCTCTTCCCTTTCAGGCCATAGGCCTGTATGATCAACTGTCTAATCCACTTGGAAAAGGTGGCTTTAGATGCTGCCTGACCTTTCTTAGGTCCTTCCGGCAGAATAAACAAGATGTCAGTCTTGCGAATCTGGGCTGTGGCTTTCAAATAAATCCTAACAGCCCTGACCACAACTAAGGAATGCAGTAGTCTCTCCTTCTTTGAAGAAGGTTTAGGAAAAAAAGACGGAAGAATCAAGTCCTGATTCAGATGAAAACTAGATACTACTTTCGGAAGAAAGGACGGATGTGGCCGAAGAACGACCCTGTCTTCATGTAGTACTAAATAGGGTGCCTTACAAGACAAGGCTGCAAGTTCTGACACCCTTCTGGCGGAAGACATAGCCACCAGAAAAACTAGTTTCCTAGTCAACAAGACCAGCGGAATTACAGATAAGGGTTCAAAAGGCTGACTTTGTAAGGCCGACTGAACCAAATTTAGATCCCAAGGATACAGGGGAGCTTTTATTGGAGGATTAATCCGAATAACCCCTTGTAAAAACGACTTCATTAAGGAGTGAGAGGCCAAAGGTCTTTGGAAAAAAAACGATAAGGCAGACACTTGCCCTTTGATTGTGCTGACCGCCAGACCCTTCTCTACTCCCAACTGTAGGAATTCCAAGATTCTCCCGATGACATACTTGCGGGGATGCCATTTCTTAGCCTCACACCATGCAATGTAGGCTTTCCACACCCTATAGTATATAAGCCTAGAAACCGGCTTTCAGAAAGGCCCCTGTTCTTAAGAATTAGGGATTCAGCCGCCAGGCTGTCAAATTTAGGGCCTGTAAGGCAGGATGGAAGAACGGCCCTTGTGAGAGGAGGTCCGGCCGCAACGGGAGGACCCAAGGTTCCTCTATCGCCATCCTTATCATTAAGGAGTACCAAGGCCTCCGGGGCCAAGCCGGGGCTACTAGAATCGTTGGTTTGCGCTCCACCTGAATTCTGTGAAGAAGACGGGGTAGCATTCGTAATGGAGGGAAGGCGTAGATCAGCGCAAACTGATGCCAAGGACATACCAGGGCGTCCGTCCCGCAGGCCAATGGGTCCCTTGTCCGAGACACAAACTTGACTAGTTTCGTATTGAATCTGGAGGCCATGACATCCACCTCCGGAGCTCCCCATCTCTGGCAGATGTCCTGAAATACTTCGGGATGGAGAGACAGTTCTCCCGGGGACATCTGTTGGCAGCTGAGGAAATCCGCCTGCCAATTGTCCACTCCGGGGATAAACACTGCTGAGATGCAGGGAACATGGGTTTCTGCCCAAGAAAAGATCCGGTCCACCTCTCTCTGGGCTGCCTGACTTTTGGTGCCGCCCTGGTGGTTTATATAAGCCACAGCCGTGGCGTTGTCGGACTGTACCCTCACTGGGGAGTCCTGCAATACATCCGTCCATGCTACTAGAGCCAACCGGGCTGCCCGTATCTCTAAAACATTTATGGATAGAGCCGACTCTGCTCTTGACCATTTCCCCTGCTGGGTCAATCCTTCCAGGACTGCCCCCCAACCCGATAGACTTGCGTCTGTGGTTACTACTCTCCATGAAACTGGACTGAACGATCTTCCCTTCAGAAGGTTTTGTGGGACTAACCACCAGCACAGACTCTGACGTGCCGCATGGGACAGGGATATGGGAAGATCCAGGGCCTGGATTCTCTTGTCCCAGGCTGCGAGAATTGCTCTCTGCAGCTTTCGAGAGTGGATTTGGGCGTAGGGCACCACTTCAAAGGTGGCCACTAGCTTGCCTAACAGGCGCATGCACAGACGAACAGTCGGCTTTGCGCTGCTTAGAATCACTTGAATTAGCTCCCTTATAGAATCCACTCTGGATTGGGGAAGATAGACCTTCTGATGCATAGTATCTAGAATTAACCCCAGATATTCCGAAGAAATTTGAAATGCCCGGGATAGATTGGAACGTGCAGGTATGCATCCTTGATATCGATGGATGCAAGAAATTCTTTCCCTTGTAGGGCGGCCACCACCGAACGAATAGATTCCATTCGGAAGGAGCGAATCTTTAAAAAACGGTTTAGGGCTTTTAGATCCAATATTGGTCTTACATCGCCGTTGGGCTTCGGGACTATAAACAGATTTGAATAAAATCCTTGTCCGCGCTCCTTGGAAGGTACTTCCATAATAACTCCTTGATTTAAGAGGCGATCTAGGGCTGCTAGAAGCGAGACCCCTTTTTGAGGATCGCTTGGGAACCTTGACTCCTGGAAGTGAGGAGGGGGAAACCCCCAAAACTCCAGCTTGTACCCCTGAGCCACTGAGGACAGAACCCATTGGTCGGAGATTCTAGCCTCCCAAAGCTCCGAGAAGAAGCAGAGTCTTCCCCCCACCCGAGAGAGTGTGGGCGTCCCTTCACAGATTCGCCTTAGGGGCAGCTTTAACTGGTTTACGAAACCACGGCTTCTTGTTACCTGAAGCTTGTCCTTGCGATCTGTTTGCGGGTGAACGGCCAGCAGGCCATCGATACTGCCTAGAGGATGAGGGACCTGGGACTGGAGAGGTTGGGCGTTTAAAGGTAGGCCCCCGAAACCTCTTCTTAACAGGCAAGAGAGTGCTCTTGCCACTGGAGATCTTCTGAATATACTTATCTAGATCATCTCCAAACAATCTTTCACCCTGGAACGAGAAACCAGTTAAGAGTTTTTTGCAGGGAGTCTCTGCAGACCAGTTTTTTAACCATAAAAGCCTTCTCATATGAACCAGAAATAAGGATAGACGAGAAGCTTGCTGGATAGAATCCTTAATGGCGTCTACGGCAAAACATAAAGCTCTAGGCAAATCAGCCAAGTCCTGAGCTTGCTGTGCCGGAAGGTCTCTTAGAACCTGTTTGGCCTGGTCTTTCAATGCCTGGCATACTCCTATGGCGGCCACAGCTGGTTGAACTACTGCACCAGCAGTGGCAAAGGAGGCTTTTAGCAGAGTTTCAAGCCTTTTATCGACAGGGTCCTTGAACATATGAATATTGTCCACTGGACACGTTAAGGCCTTGTTAACACATGAAATGGCTGCGTCCACTGTAGGGACAGCCCATTTCTTGGAAAAACTTTCTTCTAAAGGATACAGCACTGAGAACCTTTTAGGAGGAAGAAAAATCCTATCTGGTTTGGCCCAATCCTGAACAATTAGGTCCCTCAGTAAGGGATGGACCGGAAACACGGAATTAGACTGAGGTGCCTTTAAGGAACCTAGGGAGGATACGGCAGCCTGAGGTTCAGGCAGGGGTAATTTAAACGCCGTCCGTACCATGTCCGCTAGGGACTGGATCCATAGCTTCTCTGCATGGGAAGCTGAGAACGGTTCCTCTATTGTGGACTCCTCAGAACCTTGTTCCAAGCGGTCTTCCCCCTGCTCCGCTGAGAAATCTAATTCCTCTTGGGAAAGGTCCCCACCCTAGGGGATGGGGACCTAGTCCGCTTCTTCCCAGGTAATGAGGATGTAAACAAAGCAGCCATCCTCCGCTCAAATCCACCCAAGGTGGCGGCTAACATCTCCTCCGTAACAAAGGTAGGAGTTGGTTGAACAGGGCCAGCCGCAGCACCCAGCAACCCTGATGGCTCATCTAGGGCAGCAACCTCTAGTTTATCTGGGGAGGAAGGCACAGCCGAAGATTGGCCGAGATCCTCAGAGCCCGATGGGGAACCCTTCTGTTTCTTTGGACCCTTGGCATTTTTGGAGCCTCCTGCGCCCTTAGGAGCCATGACACAAACCCAAGGTACTCCGCTATAATACCACTGACTATTAAGTCGGAGTAAACACACACCCCCTAACAAAGAGAGGCGTCAGCTACTAAAATAGTAATAGGTTAGGGTAATATTACAAAACCTTGTTTCACCAAACCCAAATCAGGATAGGTAATACAATGCCCCAGGGGCTTGTCACTCACAGGATCACCATGAGCCAGGTATTACCCCCTTAAGTTGCTGGTCCAGAAGCATGGGTTTAACAACTAGCTTAGGCTGCTGCAAGTTCACCGGCTTAGAAATCACTATTTAAGAGCCAAGCTCTTAGTTAGGGTGCGTACTCCAATTTGGCCACCGGGTGTCACTCTCCCCAGAAAATCCCCTGGTATAACAAACCATACTCAGGCTGCAGCTCCGTGTCCCACGGCGATCCTGACTGACTGAGAGCCTAATATAGGCTTCAGAAGGACCGCCCCTACGTCAGCCCGCCCCTCCATGCCGCGTCGCCGCAGCTATTTACAACGTGTGCGCGCGCGCACGCCTGACGCTGCTGGAGGAACCAGGAAGTCTCAGGGAGACTACATGGACGCTGATGGAGCTATGGGGAGACACAGGCACCCAGGGAAGACTCCCATCTCTGGGAGGTAAGTCCAGCTTACTCTTACCAGGACCCTTCCCTTCTATGGCAGCGCAGCAAGCCTCTAGACCAGCCAGGGGAACATGGGGGAGTAAAACCATCCAGTACAAAAAAGACTTTGTGGTGACATATATTGCCCATGCACAGAGGCATAATATGGGCTGCCCCCGAATCCCCTGTGGAGGGCTCACTGACAAACCAAGTTCCATGAGCCCTCGCTTACCTTCTCCACGCCGCAGGGTATTGCCAAAGGCCCCAATCTTCCCCCATCTCCGTGGGTATGGTCATAGACCTTCAGGGACCGGGTCCAGTTTAGGAACACCACACACCTGGACCTATATAGCACTGCTGGCATCAGGATTGCTAGGTTAAAAACCAGTCCTGGAACCCAGAGTCCAGCCCTCCCAAAAGGAGAGGCATTATAGGCAAAACCCCTCCATGACTTGGGGCCCTGGTACCATCCACTTTGGCTATGAAGCACCTTGGACGGATCCGGTCGGCTTTCCCGGGTCCCAAGGACAACTATAGGCAGAGCTCTTCAACGTGCACCAACACCTAAGACACTGGCGAAAAAACTGAGGTACTCCCACTATGGGTGGGGGTTATATAGGGAGGGAACTTCCTGTCGGAGAGTGCCAGTGTCCATCACCTGAAGGTACACTATATAACCCATATGTAATGGCTATGCTGCTCTGTGTCCCGTGATGTACGATAAAGAAAATCTTTTGCTTTAATTAAATGTTTAACCATAAAATGGAGGTCTGGGTTTTCAGAGGAAATGCCATTCCTGTCATTCCACAAAACACTTCTGGTTGTGAATTAGAAGTGATATTTAAATAACACCACATACTCTTGTGAGCATTTTGTTTTTATAGACACTTAAACAGAATTAGTAAAGGTTTCATTGGAGAACAGCTGCCTGGTTTTCTCAAAGATCATTATTGTAAATATGTTTCTAAAGGCCCACAAAAAAATATTCTTGTTATTCATGTCATTCTGATAAAATACAGGGAACTTTTGCAAGTAAAGTACGCCAAACGTAATAAGCTTTGTATGATGAGTTATATAAGTACAGTGCCTTGCGAAAGTATTCGGCCCCCTTGAACTTTGCGACCTTTTGCCACATTTCAGGCTTCAAACATAAAGATATAAAACTGTAATTTTTTTTGAAGAATCAACAAGTGGGACACAATCATGAAGTGGAACGAAATTTATTGGATATTTCAAACTTTTTTAACAAATAAAAAACTGAAAAATTGGGCGTGCAAAATTATTCAGCCCCCTTAAGTTAATACTTTGTAGCGCCACCTTTTGCTGCGATTACAGCTGTTAGTCGCTTGGGGTATGTCTCTATCAGTTTTGCACATCGAGAGACTGACATTTTTGCCCATTCCTCCTTGCAAAACAGCTCGAGCTCAGTGAGGTTGGATGGAGAGCGTTTGTGAACAGCAGTTTTCAGTTCTTTTCACAGATTCTTGATTGGATTCAGGTCTGGACTTTGACTTGGCCATTCTAACACCTGGATATGTTTATTTGTGAACCATTCCATTGTAGATTTTGCTTTATGTTTTGGATCATTGTCTTGTTGGAAGACAAATCTCCGTCCCAGTCCTAGGTCTTTTGCAGACTCCATCTTTTCTTTCAGAATGGTACTGTATTTGGCTCCATTCATCTTCCCATCAATTTTAACCATCTTCACTGTCCCTGCTGAAGAAAAGCAGGCCCAAACCATGATGCTGCCACCACCATGTTTGACAGTGGGGATGGTGTGTTCAGGGTGATGAGCTGTGTTGCTTTTACACCAAACATAATGTTTTGCATTGTTGCCAAAAAGTTCGATTTTGGTTTCATCTGACCAGAACACCTTCTTCCACATGTTTGGTGTGTCTCCCAGGTGGCTTGTGGCAAACTTTAAACAACACTTTTTATGGATATCTTTAAGAAATGGCTTTCTTCTTGCCACTCTTCCATAAAGACCAGATTTGTGCAGTATACGACTGATTGTTGTCCTATGGACAGAGTCTCCCACCTCAGCTGTAGATCTCTGCAGTTCATCCAGAGTGATCATGGGCCTCTTGGCTGCATCTCTGGTCAGTCTTCTCCTTGTATGAGCTGAAAGTTTAGAGGGATGGCCAGGTCTTCGTAGATTTTCAGTGGTCTGATACTTCCATTTCAATATTATCGCTTGCACAGTGCTCCTTGGGATGTTTAAAGCTTGAGAAATCTTTTTGTATCCAAATCCAGCTTTAAACTTCTCCACAACAGTATCTCGGACCTACCTGGTGTGTTCCTTGTTCTTCATGATGCTCTCTGCGCTTTAAACGGACCTCTGAGACTATCACAGTGCAGGTGCATTTATACGGAGACTTGATTACACACGGGTGGATTCTATTTATCATCATTATTCATTTAGGTCAACATTGGATCATTCAGAGATCCTCACTGAACTTCTGGAGAGAGTTTGCTGCACTGAAAGTAAAGGGGCTGAATAATTTTGCACAACCAATTTTTCAGTTTTTTATTTGTTAAAAAAAGTTTGAAATATTCAATAAATTTCGTTCCACTTCATGATTGTGTCCCACTTGTTGATTCTTAAAAAAAAATTATGTTTGAAGCCTGAAATGTGGCAAAAGGTCGCAAAGTTCAAGGGGGCCGAATACTTTCGCAAGGCACTGTATATCAATGTAAGGCATTGAGTACTTGAAGTGAGGTAAAAATGTGCTGAAAATGTCCTAAGTATATTTTTTGACTGTTTTATTTTAATAATTTGTATATGTTTTATAGAATGCTTATTTTGTGTACAATTCCTTTGGGCTCAGACTGGATTCATAGTTTTAATCTTCTGGAACATTTAGGCCGCGTACACATGATCGGTTAAACCGATGAGAACGGTCTGATGGACCATTTTCATCGGTCCAAACCGATCGTGTGTGGGCCCCATCGGTTATTTATCCATAGGTTTAAAAAAAAGAAATCTTGTTTTAAATTTAAACCGATGGATACCTAACCGATAGAAAAAAAACGATTGTTTGTAGGCACATCGGTTAAAAATCCACACATGCTCAGAATCAAGTCGACGCATGCTTGAAAGCATTGAACTTCGTTTCTTTCAGCACGTCGTTGTGTTTTACGTCACCGCGTTCTGACACGATCGTTTTTTTAACCGATGGTGTGTAGGCACGACTGACCATCAGTCAGCTTCATCGGTTAACCGATGAAAACGGTCCATCAGACCGTTCTCATCGGATGGACAGGGCTTTAGCCCTCATCAGCAGAAGCAAAATTGTCAATATTTTAAATGATGTCTAATACTCATAAAATCTGCTCCTCGTGGACAGGACATACTATACATTCACTGCTCTGATGTTTGTTTTAGGATTATTGCTGGTACCTATACATAATTGATATGTATTCTACTTATTATGCAGGATGTAAAACAAACTAAAGAGCAAAATTAAAAATCCAACCACCCGAACAGGTTTGACATGAAAATTATAAATTGTACAGTTAATATTTGTGGGCTATAATTTGTTCCTTGTGTCAAATCTCTTGTGTCAAAAGCTCTGTAAAATCCTACCTACAGACACAGATCTATTTATCAATAATTTTACCCAAGATTCACACAACTTACATACATTTTTCATGTTAAAAATTATAACAATATGTAATTCCTGGGTGAAAGTTGTGAGTTTTCAGTCATAACTAGACCCTTGGTATTCCTTTGTGTCCTGTAAACATATGGACACAGTGAAGAAACTTAAAATACTATAGGGTAAAAAAAATCTGCTAAGAAATCATCTTTAATAAACTGAGAGATATTAGCTCAGCAGCAGGTTGTGTAGGACTCCCTGGATGAGTTCACTGAACTTCAAACAAGCACCATAGTTCCTGATGAACACACTTGCAACGTATTTAAAATTATTATAAAAGACTATATAAACTATGTACAGGCACAAAACAGTAGCTTTTATTTGGCCTGCTGTCACATTTTTTGTTTCAACATTGGGGTTGGAACACATGGTGATGTGTGATGATCTGCCATAAAGCTGAAATCTTGGGGATTAAAGCGGGGGTTCACCCTAAAAAAAAATAAAAAAATTCTCTACCATGCCATCCAGCATACTAGCGTGAGCTACAGCATGCCTTTATTTTTATTTTTTTAGCTGTACTCACAGTTTAATGCGTTAGTTAAGTTTCAGACTCCCAGCGGGGAGTAGGCGTTCCTATGAAGAGGGGAACATGATTGACGGCCGGCTATGACGCGTCACGCTTCCCGAAAATAGGCGAAATAGGAGTCTGAGTCTGTGCGCAGGCGCCGTATAGCGCCGTGAAGAGCCGAGACCTACTCCGGCTATTTTCGGGAAGTGTGACGTGCCATAGCCGGCCGGCAATCATGTTCCCCTCTTCATAGGAACGCCTACTCCCCGCGGGGACTCTACCATGCTGAATTGCATGGTAGAAACTTGTATTTTAGGGTGAACCCCCGCTTTAAGGAACCATGTATTAGTCTTATTATTTGTATGGATTATCATATCATCTAGGTAAACAGCAGAATACTTATGATCGGGACAGAGTGTCTTATATAAGATGTTGAAGGAGCATTCTGTAACTTAAATGGCCTACATAAATATAGAAAGGCCCCTTTGGGAGTTACAAATGCTGTTTTTAATCCTTAACTAAATAGGGGAGCGCTGATCCATGAAATGGCAAACAGTCAATAGAGGATAAAAATCATGTAAAACATAAAAATTTATTGATAAGAACAGATAAAAAATGGTGTATTCAAAAAGTACAATTGGCAATGAAAATGATTAGTATAATAATGGTAAGTGCCTGAAGAACACATGGACTTACTCTAGTTGCTCCAGTCATAAAGCCAGACATAGTGGATGGCTGTCCCACCTTAGAAGCTGTCTGGGGGAAGGGAACCTGAACCCGAACTCCGAACCCCATTGTAGTCAATGGGACACAGACTTTTAGAGAAAGTCCCCGCAAATTCAATAACCAGACCCTTTAGGTCTGGTATGGATATTAAGGGGAACCCCGCCGTCAATTTAAAAAAAAAAATGACCGCACGTAATTTTATTTTTTTTAAATTGACGGTGGGGTTCCCCTTAATATCCATACCAGACCTAAAGGGTCTGGTTATTGAATTTGCGGGGACCTCCGCACATTTTTTTTTCCCGAACTCCGATCCCGGACCCAAACTTTTTCCAATTATTCGGGTTCGGGTCCGGGTTCGGGAAAAACCCAAAGTCCGTACCGAACCCGAACTTTACAGTTCGGGTTTGCTCAACTCTAGTTACTAGACCTACTAATTACCAACAATACAAACCGGATCATGGATGTCCAAATATTTTTTAAGAAATTCAGGCAATTTATGCAATTTAGGAAACAATGATCAAAAGTCAATTCGCTTCAGTATAAATCACACACTAAGGAAACATAAGGGGAATACAAAGACATTGAATTTCAAAAGACCTAAGCTACAAACTTTGCTAGAAGATATAAATTGGGATAAAACCTTAGGAACAAAGTAATTATGGCATGAGTCAGTGCATCCCATTGGGAAATAAATTTAAAAGAGCAAACAAAAGTCCTGGATGGCTTAAAGGATCACTAAAGGAATTTTTTTTTTTAGCTAAATAGCTTCCTTTACCTTACTGCAGTACTGGTTTCATGTCCTCATTGCTCGTTTTTGCTTTGATGTTGCTGTAAAACTGCTCTGATCTCCACATTTCCTGGTTGTCTATTTCCTTATAACCATCATACTGGGAGCTTTTCACGATGGTCCGAGCTGTCATTACTCAAACTCAAACTTAACAGAACCAATCAGATTCATTTTAAAAACAAAACACTGCCCTGGATTTGTTTGTTTTTGTTTTGTGTGTCTCTTTAGCTCACAGGAACATGAAACCAGTTTAAAAGTGAAAACTAAACTGCAGGCACATTATATGATTGATTTTTTATCTATTTGTAATAATTTTTAAAAGGAATCAGTTAACTTTTATGTCTCTATACCCTGTAAACACTAATTTCAGCAAAAAAATGTTTTTCCTTTAGTGACCCTTTAACTCTAAAGTAAAAATGCATATAAAAGCAAAGGAGAAGGCCTTCAAAAGGAGGCTAAGAAAGAACATGAAAGGCACATAGCGGAGAAGAACAAAATAAATTCTTTAAGTATATAAACAGTAAAAAAGCGAGGACAGACCATATTGGCCCCATAAAGAATGGGGAAGGAAATCTGGGGAGGTGGCAAAGGTATTAAATGTATTCTTCTCCTCAGGCCGCGTACACACCATCAGTCCAAACCGATGAAAACGGACCAAAGTTCAGTTTCATCGATCCAAACCGACCGTATGTACGGCCCATCGGTCTTTTGTCCTTCGGACAAAAATTATAGAACTTGCTTTAAAATCGAACCGATGGACCGCTGACCAATAGGTCCAAACCGATGGTTAGTACACAAAAGCATCTGTTCAAAACCCGTGCATGCTCAGACTAAATGAGGGGATGGGAGCGCTCGTTCTTGTGAAACTCGCGTTCGTTTTTGAGATGGCACATTCTACATTTTTAAAATTAGTGTCTCGTTTATTGCTGCACATTTTTTTCTTCGTTCTATTGCTAGAATAAACACGTTGTTTTGCTGATGCTCAAATCAGTGTCCCTTGTCAGCAGGTCCCTTATCGCCCACCAAATTACCTTATTAATCATATCTTTGGCCAGGCCATTTTGTTCCTCCCCCAAATCCTGCAGCTCGTTGGAGAGGAATGAGCTGTAGCTCTCCGTTGGGTTCAGGGGGACCCTCATGATCTGGGATGCCTCCCTGATCACCTGCATGCTCTCCTCTTCGAGCTGCCTCCAGCACCTTTTGGGTTGGTCGGCGCATCTGGAGGGGAGGCACCTGTGATATGGTGCTGAGCCTGGGCACCTGCTGAACTCCACACGGCCCAGCCTCCTCCTGGCTGCCACTCACCCCTTCCTCCTGGCTGACACTTTCGGGAGCTGTTGCCTCCTGGCTGGTCTCTTCCTGTGTAGAAAAAGGGACATGTTTTAATATTTTGCACAATCAATCCCACACATTTTCATGCTCTTGACTGTTTTCTTTTTCTTTTTTTATTGAACAGACTCTCATTCTGACCCCTGCAGTTGGCATCCCTGACACAATTCTTTCTGCCCACGACTTTTGGTTGTGTTTCCAAGCTTTCCTTTTTGGTTACAAATGAATCTCAATAAACCAACAATAATTTGCAGCCCAGAAATATGTTGTAAACTACTATACCTCACTGAAGATCGGCAGATCTGCCTCCTCTATTTCAGCCAGGTCCTCGTCACACTTTGCAGGGGTGGGGGGAACCATGGAAGTTCCGCTGGAAGGAAGCGTGGAAGGAAGGGTAGAAGGAAGACTGTAAAGTGAATCCCGGCCCTCCATTTGATCCTCCAAAAAGCTGAGGTGCTTGTAGTACCACAGCTTGGGATCCTTTACATCACTTGTGCTGCTCCTGACCTCTGCGATTCCTTCATTTTGCGGTAGGTCTTCCTGTATGTGCCCCTGAGGTTGTTATTTTTATCCTTAATCATGGTGGCTGTGCACTCCGGAATCCAAGTCTGCATGTATTTTGCAAACTTCTCCTGCGTTGCCGTTCTTAAATTGGCTTTGCGGTAGCCTGGGTTCCTGGAATCCCAAAGGCAGGGGAGTTCCCTATACTTTTCTATGAATCGCATGAGATTTTCAGCAATATTTAGCTGGTCAATCGTTTAAATTTCTTTCTAGAATAACAAAAAAAACAGAAAAACACTAGGCTCAGCTTTTACATTGTCAGAATAGGCGCACAATCTTTTGCGCTTCAAACACAGTGTCTCCTGCTTCTAAAATGGTGCCCAGCTCTGCCCCATTGTTTTTTAAAAGGAGGATTTTTCCTGCAGACCCTCTGTTTACATTTCAAATAAGTGGCATAAAAACAAGCAAAAGTAATGAGAGCATTCGTCAAGGCATCATTCATGTGTAGATATCATGCCCCTCAGCATTGATGAGATGATACACTGCCTAATTACCTCTGTCCAACAATCACAATCGTTGCCTGATCTGATACACAATAAAATAAAGAGTTTTTGGCAGTTTCAATATATATTTTGGAGATGTCTCCGAGCAGATAGAGAGACAAATTGCATGGGGGGCCCCAAGATAAATAATTGTGCAAGGGTACAATCAACATAAAAAAAACCCATCCCATGACTCAAGTCTCTAGGCCTCTGCTGGGCCCATTTTTCAGATTTTCCTTCGTTTCTGCCATTCCTCACTTCCGCTCGAGCAGACTCCTTGTAACAAACGTAATCACGTCGTTCTCCTTATATACCCAGTGCATGTGCCCCTCGTGATGTCTGCATCATGGGGTCGGACAGTCATGCCTGACACCCATGTCACTCGCCAACCAGCCAGCTGTCTCTGTACACGTTCTGTTTGAATTCTGTTGGGATGGAGCTTTGACGGTATATGTAGCTGTCGTGGCTGGCCCCGGGGTGTTTGGCACAGACGTGCCATATAAGGCATTGGGCATCGGATATCACCTGTACATTGATGGAATGCCACTGCTTACGATTGCGGTATATGTGCTCTGTGGCACGGGGGGGCCATAGTGCCACATGTGTGCAATCAATGGCCCAGACGGTGCGTGGGAATCCGGAAATTCTGTAGAAATCCTGCATTGCCTTCTGCCGCAGATGCTCATGGGTGGGTTTGATGATGTGGTGGGACATGCGTGTGAGGATTGCGGGGACAATCCCTCATTTGCATATTTGAATACAAAGTCAATGGGAGTGCCACAAATGCGTCCATCGTAAATATGCACCCACTCTACACCGGCATAGGCAAGTTACGTCGGTGGGATGAAGCCTGTTTTTAGGCGTATCTTAGTTTGTGGGTCCGGCGCACAGATACGACGGCGCATATTTTCACTTATGCGGCATATCTTGAGATACGTTGGCGCAAGTGCTTTGTGAATCCGGGCCTATAAATTTAACTCATACCATTCAATATACGCTTATTGCGATTTTTTTTTTTTACCAAAAATATGTAGAAGAATACATATTGGCCTAAACTGATGAAGAAACTATTATAATTTGTTTTTTAATTCGGGATATCTATTATAGCAAAAAGTAAAAAAGATTGGCCCGGATTCAGATACAATGGTGTATCTATCCGGGGGCGTAACGTATCTCAGATACGTTACGCTGCCGTAATTTAGGGCGCAAGTTCCGTATTCATAAAGAACTTGCGCCCTAAGTTACGGCGGCGTAACGTATGTGGTCTGGCGTAAGCCCGCCTAATTCAAATGTGGATGATGTGGGCGTGTTCTATTTAAATTTAGTGTGACCCCACGTATTTTACGTTTTTACGAACGGCGAATGCGCCGTTCGTGAAAGAATCCCAGTGCGTATGCTCGAAATTACGCCGCAAATCGTCATTGCTTTAGACGTGAACGTAACTTACGTACGGCCCTATTCAACGACTTGCGCAAACGACGTAAAATTTTCAAAATTAGACGCGGGAACGACGTCCATACTTAACATAGGATACGCCTCACATAGCAGGGGTAACTTTACGCCGGAAAAAGCCTAACGTAAACGACGTAAAAAAATGCGCCGAGAGGACGTACGTTTCTGAATCGGTGTATCTACCTAATTTGCATATTCCTCGCGTAAATCGACGGAAGCACCACCTAGCGGCCAGCGTAAATATACAACTAATATACGACGGCGTAAGAGACTTACGCCAGTCGGATCTTAGCCAAATTCCGGCGTATCTTGTTTTCTGAATACAGAAAAAGATACGCCGGAGCAACCTAGAAGTTACGCGGCGTATCAATAGATACGCCAGCGTAACTTCTTTATGAATCTACCCCATTGTGTTTTTTTTTTCAAAATTGTCGCTTTTCTTTTGTTTATAGTGCAAAAAAAAACACAGAGGTTATCAAATACCACCAAAAGAAAGCTCCATTTGTGGAAAAAAAAGGAAATTTTGTTTGGGTACAACATTGCACGTCCGTGCAATTGTAAATTAAAGCGACGCAGTGCCATATCGCAAAAAAAATACCTCCTTAAGTTCTCCCTGTATATAACCATATGCACATGTCCAAGTGAACGCCCACCAGAGAGCGCATGCAGAAAGATTCTGGTGCCTAGATGGTGGATAGTAGCATATGTTGAGTATTTTGGGATGGATTAACTTGGTGGGAGGCGCCCACTCGGATGAGTGTGGTAGGCTCTGGTGGGCATTCACTTGGACATGTGCATGTGGTTATATACAGAGAAAACTTGAGGAGGTCAGTCTACTATTGCTGTGGCTCTGAGAAAGACGGTCCTCCCTCAAAACACGTAAGCTATTTGAATGCCATCTGGTTCCTCCTAACACCCGGTCCAGGTTGCAGGTGTCTAGAGACATGGTTCCAATTGCTGGAGTACTGATAAGCCTTGTTTTATAACATTTGTTTGTGAGTATTACTCTTGTTACATTTTTTAATACATTTTATTTTGGTAATATACAAGGTCGGTGCGCCCACCTTTTCTTTCTATATGTTTCAGTTCTGGTCTGAAGAGGGCAGCAAGACCTTTGACATGCCAGATTTTATCCGAAGGGTTGACTACACCACCTACTCATAGACCAAGCCCCCGAGTGCAGGAGATAGTGTTGTGTTGTTGTTTACTACATAATATTGTGCATATGTCTGCAATTGAGATGTGTATAATATATACTGTGTGTGTGTGTGTGTGTGTGTATATATATATATATATATATATATATATATATATATATATATATATATATATGTGTGTTGAAGCTCACTATGTTTCTTTTATGTTCTGTTTTGTGAAATATTTGTCCTCCAGGGGCGGTGTGCGGTGTCTTTTCCCATCCTCACTCACTCTGCGCACAAAGGCCATCCACTGCGTTTCCTACATTGTGGCCGGGTTTTGTTATTGGGCACCTGTGACCGAGTATATACTCTGATGTCATTGTGCCTAGATGCGCCGTGGGCCACTGACGCGGGCCTCCATCACCGCAACGACACATCTGGTTCTCTCTCCATCGGACTGATGATATCAGGATGCCTTCATGTTGGCATCCCAGACACCCAGCCGCCATTGACATCTAGCCATTCGTGCTGAGGCGGTGTCGCGCGCCAGGGACTCAGTGGCACTCCCCCTCTCCTGCCCCTCCCAGAACCTCACTGGTACTGAGTTCTCAACATCATAGTTGCATCTATATATTGGTCATCAGTTTGGAGGCCTGCAATATGCTGTTCATGAGCACTCTCTAGGCTTAGCAGGTACAACGCTGCACCACAGGTAACCTTAAGAATATTTTTCCTTCTCAAGTGTATATGAAGTTCATTGAACTACTTCCCGTCCATACACTATGGATTGCAGTAACCCAGCTGTGCCCAATGATTTTTACTTTTTCAGTAATTATTATGTCATACTTTTTAGGCTAACAGCACTATATTGATGTGCAGTACGAACATCCTACTCCATACTGTGTGACTTTGAGGATTCAAGTCTCAATGTTTCAGTCCACTAAGCAGCAAAGGTCTGTACAGTGACTGACTAACAACTACATAATACAGAGTATAATGTCATTTTTGCTATCTGCTTTATCCATCTATTCTAATAGACATGCTTTTTTTTATTAGACACATTAACATGGTCAGCGTATATTGGTACTGTTGAATATATATTTAATTGTGAACTTAATCTAGGATGAATTTTCATATTTTCTGTTTTTGTCGATTACAGACATAAACACTCTTTACAATACCACTCACCCCTGATGAAGGATTAATGCTGTAACTTGAAACACGTTGGTTATACTCTTTCGCATGTGCTCACTCATTAGAGGAAGTGGTTTACTGTATGTCATGCTTTGTGCATCCATGTCTATTTGCCTCAATTGTGGTTTTATTATTATGTATTTCCTTATTGCTTTTTAACGTTTCTAGCTAAAATGTACTTTATTTAAAAACTGTTTGTTTTTAAGGGAGCCTTTGCCCTTTAAAGTACCATTAGAGGAAACGTTTTTCGTAGCTATACCATGAGAGTGCCATCCTGTTACATAGCCACCTCTGTTTCGAGTAGGGGGTTGGAACACACCATCCATAATCCACCTCGCTCATCCTCACTGCACCTACATTAGAGCAGCCACTCTTATCTCCTTCTCATAACTGTTCTGATAGAACCAGGGCTTTTTTTCAGGGGGAACTTGGGGGAACTCAGTTCCACCACCTCTGGCTCAGACCCTTTCGTGGATGCTCACCACAATCACTTGTAAACACAGAAGTCTGGTTTCTGTGTTTACAAGTGACAGCTCTGCACTTTGTGTGTAACCCCCCTGAACTCTGCACTCTGTATGTAATGCAATCCTGGCATTTCATGCCCCTTTAAGACCCTTCTACTGTTTGTGAAATCTGAACAGGGTCGTGGTTGAGTTCCTGCACCTATTTTCTGAGAAAAAAAGCTCTGGATAGAACACTTTTGAGGGCAGAAATAAAAAGCGATTGCAAACTGTTACAGTCCTGGTGCCCAAACCACTCTTTATCTCTGTAGCAATATAAGATTCATATTACAGATACTGTATTTGATTACTTTACACCTTTCTTTGCTAACTACAACAGAAAAGAAGAAGTCATATTCCCTGTTTTGTTTTTTATAAAAGTAAATTATCTTAAATGTCAGCTACAAATGTCTACAAATGTAATAATAAAGCAAGCAGCACACACAATAAGACAATGAAATACTAATTGTAATGTGCAAAATTTTAATGTATCATCTAATGTGGTTTTAATAAAAAAATAAATAAAATGAGGATATAGAAATTATTTCCAATATCTTGAGCGATAACAACTACAGAGATCAAATGATGTTCGTGCAAAGACAAACTGTGGCATATCATGGTTTACTATTGAGATGTACTCTTTCATTTAGTTTTTTTTATATCCATGATACTTCAACTAGAACAACAGTGACATCAAGTGTGCAGAGAGGGAACATCATTGACAGTATACAACAAAAAACATTGATTGTATATTAATAGAAGTAAACATGCTCTACTCCTAAATCATCCCTACTGTCCATATGTATTGTGTGCCTTTTCGTTAGTGTTGGTCAAATATGCTTTTTTTAATTAATGTGCAGTTTATGTGAACTGGCTGTAAATTGGCAAAAACCATAAACCTGAATCTGGATACCAAGTCAACGGTGACCAAATGTGGGTGAATTGCATACGCTGCACCCACCTTACTAAGTAATCCATGTCAATGATGGTGTCCAGTAGGGATGAGCCGAACACCCCTCCGGTTCGGTTCGCAGCAGAACATGCAAACAGGCAATACATTTATTCAAACTCGCGAACATCGTTGATGTTTATGGAACATGAACATGAAAAATCAAAAGTGCTAATTTTAAAGGTTATTATGCAAGTTATTGTCATAAAAAGTGTTTGGGGACATGTATCAATGCAAAAAAAAGTTTTAAAAACTGCATTTTTTTTCAGGAGCAGTGATTTTAATAATGCTTAGGCCTCATTTCCACTGGCGTTTTTACAGCCACTTGTGTTAGCCTTTTTTACAGCTTAAAAACGCCTGTCCATGTTTATTTTGTAAAAAAAAAAAAAAAAAAAGGAGCCGCAGTAGCGTTTTTGAGCGTTTTCGCGCATTTTTGAGCGTTTTTTAATGTCTGGCAATTTTACAGCTCTACTCTGGAGCTTCAGAACGCCCTGGTCCTGCGTTTTTTTTACTGCTCAAAAACGCCTATGCCATTTGCAGCTCAAAAACGCCTATGTGGGCATGATGCCATAGAATAACATGGACAGGCTTTTTTAAGCTGTAAAAAATGCTCAGAAAAGTGGCTGTAAAAACGTCAGTGGAAATGAAGCCTAAAAGTGAAATATTCCTTTACATTTTGTACCTGGGGTGTTTACAGTATAACACGGAAAAAAGGGGTAGTTGGCGCTGCTGGTGGCGGAGGGGATGCCAAGTGCAGAGAGAAAGGGGCAGGTCCCAAAAGACTTGGGCCCAGATTCACGTAGAATCGCGGCGGCGGCGTAACGTATCGTAGATACGTTACACCGCCGCAAGTTTTCATCGCAGTGCATGATTCTCAAAGCACTTGCTTGAAAACTTATGCTGGCGGCCTCCGGCGTAAGCCCGCGTAATTCAAAGGGGCGTGTGCCATTTGAATTAGGCGCGCTCCCGCGCCGGACCTACTGTGCATGCTCCGTTTTGAAATTCCCGCCGTGCTTTGCGTGAAGTGACGTAATTTTTTCGAACGGCGACGTGTGTAGCGTACTTTCGTATTCCCGGACGTCTTACGCAAGGAAAAAAAAATTCACATTTCGACGCGGGAACGACGGCCATACTTTATACAGCACATACGTGTGCTGTGTAAAGTTAGGGCAGAAAAAACGACGACTAACTTTGCGACGTAAACTAGACTAGCAGCGACGTAGCGAACGTGAAAAACCGGTGTGGATCACCGTAACTACTAATTTGCATACCCGACGCTGGTTTATGACACGAACTCCCCCCAGCAGCGGCCGAGGTATTGCATCCTAAGATCTGACAGTGTAATTCAATTAGACCTGTCGGATCTTAGGGCTAACTATGCGTAACTGATTCTATGAATCAGTCGCATAGTTACGAAGACCCTAAAACAGAGATACGACGGTGTATCAGGAGATACGCCGTCGTATCTCTTTTGTGAATCTGGGCCAAGGTGCCTGTGTCGGGTATCTTGTATTAGGGCCCTATCCAATAAATTATGGATTCACTATGGACACCCACTGGGTAAAAATTGGGTGTGTGGATACCCTATTAATAATAAGGGTGAAAAGATATTTATGTATATATGTGCCAAGAAATGGTGGCTACATCTGGATCACCAGCCTCCGCTGGTTTCCAGGTAACATGTGCCTTGTGAGGAAAAAAAAACCTAAAATGATAAATGTGTACGTTTTCTAATGCGCTGCTGTGTGCGAGGTCAGGGTCCTGTGCAGGCCATCAATAGGCTGTATGTATTGGTGATCAGTGCTGAGAGAAGAAACCTAGTGCACAAAGGTAACTAATCCTAATACTTCACAGGCAAAAATAAAAATAAAACAATTGAAAGTAAACTGTGTGAATAAAGAAATGAACTGTATAAAAATCAACCAGTTAGAATGGACAAAAACACACAATGGTGGGGGGGGTGTGCCACAGATGTGGAGACAATAAACTTTAAAAGTTTACTGCAAGTCCCATTAGTCCATGATACACTTGTACTGGGCTAACAGAGGTGGTTACAATAAACACAAATCTGCTGTCAGTATGCTCCTCTAGAGACATATAAATATGTGACTTTGGTGCTGGTCTCAGGTGGTCCAGTATAAGGTGACTTTGGTGCTCCCCCTCTTAGGCCCCCACTCACCAGATGTAGGTCCCCCAACTGGGGTGCAAAGCGATTGGTGGTGGTACCTTGCTTTTGGTTGATGAGCAAAACCTCCTGTTGGATTCCAGCTGATGTATGATGTCTGCCTCCCGTGCGACTCCTCAGAGACTGGAGCGCTGTCTATGGCGTCAGACTGCAGTGTGTCACTCAGAAGAAAAAAACAAGGTCCACATGGTGTAGTATATCAAATTTCCAGGAAATAATTTATTATAAAAAAGTTGGGCATAGAATGCACAACAACTGGTCTATCCAGAGCACTGGATTAGACCGGATTCAGACAAAAAATAGTAATGATCATAGGAAAAAATTAAAATAAAAAATAAATAAAATAACATAAAATTGTAAGCAGATGGTGGCCGTCTGTCCCAAGCGGGCTGGGAGTGCTGTCGGCTGGTGAACGCCGTGTACAGTCTCCTTAGCTTCCGAGGCGGCTAGGACGTGGCCGTGCGAGTTTTGCGAGCGTGTGTGCTGACGTGGAGATCACTTGACGCGCTTCGTCATCGGACGTTCTCAAAGGTGATTGGAGCACTGTACGCACACTCACTTTTTATCCACAGCGGCAAGTGCCTCCCTCCTCCCAAGGGGTGGGTGGAATAATTTGTATTTGGCAGTGGTTTAATTAATCCCATAGAGATGAGCAGTCCTTCCCCCCATTAACCCTTGGTGTAAGCGGAACTAGGGATGGGGTAATCACATACCGCTAAAAAGGGGAAAACTAAAGCGCTAGCCAATAACCCAAAGTGAAGGGTGGAAAATAAAACTATAAGATGAAAATATAAATTAATGCTGCTCAAATCTAAAATTGCAATAACAACAAATGAATAATTCGAATAAAGTGAATGATGAGCGCAAAAAACAATAGTGTAATAGAAAATTGAATAAATAAAAGTGAAACGTCCACTGTGAAAAAGTATCTCTTGTATAAAGAGAAAAACACACCAAAGTGATACACTTATTACTAACACTGTGTGAAATACAGTTACTGATGAGCGCAATGGATATGGATAATCCAGTGTATATGTGTAATCATGAACCTAAACAAAATAGAAAAAACAGTTGTGACAAAAGTTCATATGTGACAATTCCTATGTCAAGGAGTGATTGAATATCCCAAATGGTGACTGGGTGTCCGTGTACAGTGATGGGACAATCCTCATAAGCAGCTGAGCTCACGGAGCGCTTACCTCACCAACATGTAATGACAGCATGGTATCTCCTCAGATGGGATGTGTCCCGGGAAACGATTCCTCCTCAACTTTCTCCCTGTAGTGACAACAGCTGGGGGCCTGTAGATTGTAGAAACAGCGTCCTTCTAACTGTGTATGCTGCTACGGTCTTCACAAAGATGGAGGCTCCGTGTGCAAAAGCACTCAAGATGACCCAAAATAAACGGAAAAAACTCCAATAGTGAAGTAATTCTAGAAGGGTTTATTAAGGTCCACAGGGTAAAAACAAACAAGGTTCAGCTTAGCAGAGCCTGAACAAAACGAACAGCGAAAAAAACCGGCTGTGTGAACGGGCCGATACGTCACTTCCGGTCACGTCTTTAGATGCCTTACGCGTTGCGTCACGACACGTGACTTCATCAGAGGCTAGGGATTGGCTGAGCTGACTACACAGCAAAGCCGGAAATGCGATTGCGGCCATTTTGGAAACTGGTTGCCCTTAGGCAACACCGCGGCTATATTGCAATTGGGTAAAGCATATTGGAAAATGATGGCAAGTAATGGAATGTCACAGAACATGTACACAAACCAAATGTGCAGGTCCTTAAGGACCAATCATGAACCGGACTACCTGGTAATAAAAATTGGTACCATAAATTAAAATTAAAATGTCTTAAAATGACATTAAAACAAAGTCTAACCTGGCGAAAAAACGCTAAAGAGCAGGCATTAATACCAATTGTAGATCATGTCAAAGACAATGTTTACCAATACAATTAAGCTAAAAAAAACAAATGTAGTGTATTATATTAAAACATAATAGATATATTAACAGTTTATTATTAAAGTATGTTTAAAAAATATTTTAAAAAAATTTAAAATTATTTAAAAAGTATTTAAAAAAGGGGGGCTAATGAACAGTGGTGGACAGGACCACCCTCCTCATAGTTATTCTTCATGATTCTTCATGTGTGGGGAAATATTCAGCTTATAGTGACTAATGTATATGTAGATGGAGCGAAAACAGGATCTAGCAAAAAAGACTAGACCAGAGTGACGCCTCATTCCTTCGTCACAGACCTCCTTAATACAATAATACAGTCTCAATTAAAAATTGCTTAAAAAACAATTAACATCAGAGTCCACGTTAAGTCCATCAGGCACCAATGTGTGGAGGGTATGTATCCATTGAGACTCTTTTTGACTAATGGTCCTAACTAAATGGGCCCCCCTCCATGGTTTTTTGAATTTGTCAATGGCCCAAAAGGATAGGTGTCGTGGATCTTTGTGGTGGACCTCAGCAAAGTGTCTACTGACGCTATGCTAATCAAAACCTTTTAAGATATTCTTGATATGTTCCTTAATGCGGACCATTAATGGTCTTTTGGTTCTACCTACGTACTGGAGGTTACAAGTACATTGCAGTACATAAACCACACCCTCAGTGTGGCAACTGATAAAGTCCTTGATGGGGTACCACGTGTTGGTATAGGTCCCCAAAAACTCTGTTCTTTTAAGTTGTGGGCCTTTTGCATGCAAACAAGCAAAGCAGTACTTACATGGGACAAACCCTTTTGTATTAAAGAATGTGTAACCACTCTTCGGGGGAGGGTCTACTACATTTTTAACCAACAGATCTCTAATTGTGGGTGCTCTTTTGTAGATGATATTCGGCCTAGTTGGTAGAATACTTTTTAGATGTTTATCTGTTGTCAATACATGCCAGTGTTTTCTCAACACTTTCTCCACATCCTTGTGTTGGACATTATAGTCCAAAATAATAGCTGGTGCTTCTGCTTTCCGTTGCGTTTTAACGTTGCCTTGTAACATCGAATTCCTGTCAAGATCCGCCACTGTTTGTATTTGTTGTTGTATAAATTGTTCAGAGTATCCCTTCTTTTTAAACCGTTCTCCAATAAATTCAGCCTGAGTGCGAAAGTCTATCTCCTTTGTGCAGTTTCGTTTGATTCGAACTAGCTGTCCTTTTGGAATGTTCAGTAGCCAAAATCTATAATGGCAACTCTTTAGTGATAAGTAGCTATTCGTATCTACACTTTTAAAATGGGTCTTGGTTACCAACCTCTCTTTCGAGATCGTGATATCCAAATCCAAAAAATTGATGGACTTATCGCTCATATTTACCACTAATTTGATATTCTTATCGTTTGTATTAAGGCTTGAGAGAAAATCTTCTAGAGTGTCCTTGGTACCATTCCAAACAATCAATACATCATCAATGTATCTTTTATACATGATGAGTTGTGGTGGCGTGTTAGAATAGACCACACCTTCCTCCCACTCGGCCATAAATGCATTGGCCACCGATGGTGCAAATTTAGCCCCCATGGCTATACCCGTCTTTTGATTGTAGTAGGTTTGGTTATACCAAAAATAATTGGACTTGTCGCTACAGGGAGAAAGCTGAGGAGGAATCGTTTCCCGGGACACATCCCATCTGAGGAGATACCATGCTGTCATTACATGTTGGTGAGGTAAGCGCTCCGTGAGATCAGCTGCTTATGAGGATTGTCCCATCACTGTACACGGACACCCAGTCACCATTTGGGATATTCAATCACTCCTGTTTGACATAGGAATTGTCACATATGAACTTTTGTCACAACTGTTTTTTCTATTTTGTTTAGGTTCATGATTACACATATACACTGGATTATCCATATCCATTGCGCTCATCAGTCACTGTATTTCACACAGTGTTAGTAATAAGTGTATCACTTTGGTGTGTTTTTCTCTTTATACAAGAGATACTTTTTCACAGTGGACGTTTCACTTTTATTTATTCAATTTTCTATTACACTATTGTTTTTTGCGCTCATCATTCACTTTATTCGAATTATTCATTTGTTGTTATTGCAATTTTAGATTTGAGCAGCATTAATTTATATTTTCATCTTATAGTTTTATTTTCCACCCTTCACTTTGGGTTATTGGCTAGCGCTTTAGTTTTCCCCTTTTTATTTGTACACTACTTTATAACACCACTAGAGCAGCTGCCATGGAAACACTCTCCTATATGGAACACCGCCAGGTGAACTTAGATGAAGTTTTTAGTGTCACCAGCCTTCCCAGAGACACTGACCTTAATAGCCAATTCAGGTTATTGGCCCATAACATGGAAAGGAAGGTAAATCTCTGGTGGGATATACATACCTTTGATAGGTATATAAAAGAGAAAATTGTACCCAGAAGGCTGCGATGGGACGTTCCCCCCAATGACGGCCTTGTGGACAAACAATCCATAGATGAATGGTTTCATTTCTACAATGATAAAAGTTTAGAAGCGATCCATTTTCTTTTGAAACGCAAACAAAAAAGGATGCGCATGGTTGACACCACAATAAATGAAACCAAATTGAAACTAGAACCTTTCAAAGATTCTGCTGATTTTAAAAAATTGGCGACCCAATTAAACAAAAGTCTAGCTACCAAGGATTTAGAAGTCCAAAAGAGGAAAACCAAAAAATATCAACGAGATATAACGGACTACACAGCGGACCAGGTATTTAAATGGCAGGCAAAGAATTCTTCTTTATTACCTGCATCAACGCAATCTACACCCGAAAAAGAAGTGCAAGTACAAGATCCCACTTCAATTCGACCCATAAAGCATATGAGCTGGCAAGATCAAGGAGTAGTTGGTAAAAACCAACAGGAACAACAACATCCTCAGAGAAATGGTGAGGGATCTAACCAGCAAACACCTCACAATAATAGACAGAAAAAACCTTTTAAGAAACCTTTTAAAAAGAACAATTGGAACCGTCGAAATTCGGAAAGGGATCATAGGGATAATAGAGGATCTGTGTATCATCCACCACCTCCCAATCCTCCACCCTATCACCCCCAATACTATAATTATTCACAACGGAGTCCAGTTTCTACCTACAATCGCTATGAGTCCTTACGACCATATCAAGAGCACTACTATCCACCACATCACTATAATTATGACCCCCAAAGGTCTTTTTTAGACCGGGATCGGAGGGACTACTCACCAAGAAGATACCCTCAGGAAACTTATCGATCCCCGAGGAGACACAGACAAGAAAACCAATCACCATCAAGAAACATCAAGGAACCCCCCAGATCCCAGAGAAGACCAAGGGAGGCAAGGGTAACCCGCACACCAGAAGAAGAAAACGGGGATGTAGAGCGGGAAAGAGATCCCAAAAGAAAGAGATTGGAAAAGGAGAGGGGGTCTTTAACATAAGTGGCAAAATCTTGACTGCAGATGAACTAGCAGTATTGGATGTGGGCCTCAAACATGCACCTGTAAAAAATTTAAATAAGTTCGATACATATATTAACATTCAAAAATATATTAGAAAGATTAATATTAAAAAGTACTTCATAGGAAACCCATTGAAAGGTCCATCCTCCACATCCCCAGTAAGAAACGATATACAACACAGCACTTTACGCAACAATTCTGTGTTCAATCCTCAGGTTGGCAATAACCAACATATAGAGGTTTTTAAAAAATTAGTGCTACAAGATCTGGATCAGCTTAAATTGAAGAATGCCTCGGACCCTCCACATTTAAAAAGAGGGATACAAAGTCTAAAAAAGCGAAAAGATATTGTGATCCGCCCGGCGGACAAAGGGGGAGGGGTAGTTGTGCAGTCCAAAGAGCAATACCATGAAGAGTTACTTGGACAATTAACAGATGAAGAAACATACACAAAACTACCATTGTGAACTATAAAACACAATTAAAACAGCTGATTCGCTTAGGACTTAAAAGGGACATTTTAAATAAAAAAGAGGCTACTTTTCTGCTACCAGAAACCTGCAGAATCCCTGTCATCTATACCATTCCGAAATTACACAAGGACAAGATTAATCCTCCAGGTAGACCGATCGTTAACGGGATTGATTCCCTTACGGCAAGGATGGGTCAATATCTTGATTATTTTCTGCAGCCAGCTGTTCAGCAAACTAAATCGTATTTAAGGGACACAAAGCATGTCCTGCAGTTATTAGAGGAAGTACCTGTCTCAGAAGGCAATACAATAATAGCCTCTGCAGACGTGTCATCCCTGTACACAATCGTGAAACACCACCAAGCCTGTAGTGCCACTAAATGGCTTTTGAGAAATTACACCATTCTTCCATGTAGGCAGCGCAAATTCTTGATTAAGTGTTTAGAGTTCTGCTTAAAGTCCAATTATTTTTGGTATAACCAAACCTACTACAATCAAAAGACGGGTATAGCCATGGGGGCTAAATTTGCACCATCGGTGGCCAATGCATTTATGGCCGAGTGGGAGGAAGGTGTGGTCTATTCTAACACGCCACCACAACTCATCATGTATAAAAGATACATTGATGATGTATTGATTGTTTGGAATGGTACCAAGGACACTCTAGAAGATTTTCTCTCAAGCCTTAATACAAACGACAAGAATATCAAATTAGTGGTAAATATGAGCGATAAGTCCATCAATTTTTTGGATTTGGATATCACGATCTCGAAAGAGAGGTTGGTAACCAAGACCCATTTTAAAAGTGTAGATACGAATAGCTACTTATCACTAAAGAGTTGCCATTATAGATCTTGGCTACTGAACATTCCAAAAGGACAGCTAGTTCGGATCAAACGAAACTGCACAAAGGAGATAGACTTTCGCACTCAGGCTGAATTTATTGGAGAACGGTTTAAAAAGAAGGGATACTCTGAACAATTTATACAACAACAAATACAAACAGTGGCGGATCTTGACAGGAATTCGATGTTACAAGGCAACGTTAAAACGCAACGGAAAGCAGAAGCACCAGCTATTATATTGGACTATAATGTCCAACACAAGGATGTGGAGAAAGTGTTGAGAAAACACTGGCATGTATTGACAACAGATAAACATCTAAAAAGTATTCTACCAACTAGGCCGAATATCATCTACAAAAGAGCACCCACAATTAGAGATCTGTTGGTTAAAAATGTAGTAGACCCTCCCCCGAAGAGTGGTTACACATTCTTTAATACAAAAGGGTTTGTCCCATGTAAGTACTGCTTTGCTTGTTTGCATGCAAAAGGCCCACAACTTAAAAGAACAGAGTTTTTGGGGACCTATACCAACACGTGGTACCCCATCAAGGACTTTATCAGTTGCCACACTGAGGGTGTGGTTTATGTACTACAATGTGCTTGTAACCTCCAGTACGTAGGTAGAACCAAAAGACCATTAATGGTCCGCATTAAGGAACATATCAAGAATATCTTAAAAGGTTTTGATAAGCATAGCGTCAGTAGACACTTTGCTGAGGTCCACCACAAAGATCCACGACACCTATCCTTTTGGGCCATTGACAAATTCAAAAAACCATGGAGGGGGGCCCATTTAGTTAGGACCATTAGTCAAAAAGAGTCTCAATGGATACATACCCTCCACACATTGGTGCCTGATGGACTTAACGTGGACTTTGATGTTAATTGTTTTTTAAGCAATTTTTAATTGAGACTGTATTATTGTATTAAGGAGGTCTGTGACGAAGGAATGAGGCGTCACTCTGGTCTAGTCTTTTTTGCTAGATCCTGTTTTCGCTCCATATACATTAGTCACTATAAGCTGAATATTTCCCCACACATGAAGAATCATGAAGAATAACTATGAGGAGGGTGGTCCTGTCCACCACTGTTCATTAGCCCCCCTTTTTTAAATACTTTTTAAATAATTTTAAATTATTTTAAAATATTTTTTAAACATACTTTAATAATAAACTGTTAATATATCTATTATGTTTTAATATAATACACTACATTTGGGTTTTTTAGCTTAATTGTATTGGTAAACATTGTCTTTGACATGATCTACAATTGGTATTAATGCCTGCTCTTTAGCGGTTTTTCGCCAGGTTAGACTTTGTTTTAATGTCATTTTAAGACATTTTAATTTTAATTTATGGTACCAATTTTTATTACCAGGTAGTCCGGTTCATGATTGGTCCTTAAGGACCTGCACATTTGGTTTGTGTACATGTTCTGTGACATTCCATTACTTGCCATCATTTTCCAATATGCTTTACCCAATTGCAATATGGCCGCGGTGTTGCCTAAGGGCAACCAGTTTCCAAAATGGCTGCAATCGCATTTCCGGCATTGCTGTATAAAGGTGTAGTCAGCTCAGCCAATCCCTAGCCTCTGATGAAGTCACGTGTCGTGACGCAACGCGTAAGGCATCTAAAGACGTGACCGGAAGTGACGTATCGGCCCGTTCACACAGCCGGTTTTTTTCGCTGTTCGTTTTGTTCAGGCTCTGCTAAGCTGAACCTTGTTTGTTTTTACCCTGTGGACCTTAATAAACCCTTCTAGAATTACTTCACTATTGGGGTTTTTTCCGTTTATTTTGGGTCATCTTGAGTGCTTTTGCACACGGAGCCTCCATCTTTGTGAAGACCGTAGCAGCATACACAGTTAGAAGGACGCTGTTTCTACAATCTACAGGCCCCCAGCTGTTGTCACTACAGGGAGAAAGTTGAGGAGGAATCGTTTACCGGGACACATCCCATCTGAGGAGATACCATGCTGTCATTACATGTTGGTGAGGTAAGCGCTCCGTGAGCTCAGCTGCTTATGAGGATTGTCCCATCACTGTACACGGACACCCAGTCACCATTTGGGATATTCAATCACTCCTGTTTGACATAGGAATTGTCACATATGAACTTTTGTCACAACAGTTTTTTCTATTTTGTTTAGGTTCATGATTACACATATACACTGGATTATCCATATCCATTGCGCTCATCAGTCACCGTATTTCACACAGTGTTAGTAATAAGTGTATCACTTTGGTGTGTTTTTCTCTTTATACAAGAGATACTTTTTCACAGTGGACGTTTCACTTTTATTTATTCAATTTTCTATTACACTATTGTTTTTTGCGCTCATCATTCACTTTATTCGAATCACATACCGCTGTTAGAAACAATTTATTCAGTGACATTTCTAAAAAAGAGAAAGAAATCCTCTGGTGATATAGGCGATCTGGTATTGGTAATAAGACTTATAATGACACTGAGTGGGTCGGTAGGTAAACCACCACTCAAAATATACTATAAGGAGATACATATTCAGTGGTGAGGTAATACAAAAAACTTGATGGAAACCAACAGGCATTTGCCAAATTGGCACAAGCACAATGCTAGTTGAATGCTTGCAGATAAAATATCACGGAACGATCATAATATATGGGATAATCAGAGAGGACCTAATAGGAGCCCCCTAGTGGTGGTTAAGCATAATGTTTGCTAGTAGAGACCAATTCCAATAAGGAAACTGAATAAGATAACACTGAAACAATTGGGTAGTTGGTGCTTCTGGTGGCGGAGGGGATGCCAAGTGCAGAGAGAAAGGGGCGGATGCCAAAAGACAAGGTGCCTGTGTCGGGTATCCTATATTAGGGCCCAATCCAATAAATTATGGATTCCCTATGGACACCCACTGGGTAAAAATTGGGTGTGTGGATACCCTATTAATAATAAGGGTGAAAAGATATTTATCTATATATGTGCCAAGAAATGGTGGCTACATCTGGATCACCAGCCTCCGCTGGTTTCCAGGTAACATGTGCCGTGTGAGGAAAAACAGTATGCCTGTAAAGTAGCGCATTTTTCCCGTGTTTAGAAAATTCCCTGCACAAAATTACATTTCTAAAGGAAAAAAGTTTAAAACTGCTCTTGGCTATAATGTATTGTCGGGTCCCGTCAATACAGATAAAAGTCATTGCCAGGCCTTTTGGGTCTGGTATGAATATTAACCACTTAAGGACCGCCTCCTGCACATTTACGTCGGCAGAATGGCATGGCTGGGCACATGCACGTACAGGTACGTGCTGTGCTAGTACCCTGCCGTGGGTCGCAGGCCCGGTCCGAAGCTCCGAACCTCCAGGACCGCGGGACCCGCGGACCCGATCGCCGCTGGAGTCCCGCGATCGGTCCCCGAAGCTGATGAACTGGGAGAGCTGTATGTAAACACAGCTTCCCCGTTCTTCACTGTAGCGGCGGCATTGATCGTGTGATCCCTTTTATAGGGATATACAATCGATGACGTCACACCTACAGGCCCTTCAGGTTTGGTATGGATATTAAGGGGAACCCAGCGCCATTTTTTTTGTTAAATGGTGTAGGGTTCCCCCCTCAAAATCCATACCAGAGCCTCCAGCTCTGGTATGGATTTTAAGGGGAACCCCATGCCAAAATAAAACAAATGGCGTGGAATTCCCCCAAAAATCCATACCGGCACCTTATCCGAACACGCAACCTGGCAGGCCGCAGGAAAAGAGGAGGGATGAGAGAGAACCCCCCTCCTGAACCATACCAGGCCACATGCCCCCAACATGGGGGTGATATCCCCATGTTGATTGGGACAAGGTCCTCATCCCCACAACCCCTGGGGTTGTGGGGGTCTGCAGGTTGGGGGTTTATCAGAATCTGGAAGACCCTTTTAACAAAGGGGACCCCCAGATCCCACCCCCCCATGAGAATTGGTAACAGGGTATATTGTACCCCTACCATTTCACAAAAAAATTGTCAAAAATGTTAAAAAACACAGTTTGGGACAAGTAGTTTATTAAAAAGAAGAAAAAAAAATTCCAGCGATGGAAACCCACGTTGCACCAGAGGGGGGCGGGGTCACCCGTTCATGTCACTGGGTAACCCTGGCGTTTCCTCGTTGCGTCAGAGGGGGGGTGGGGTCACCCGCGCACTAAAGGGTGGCCCAGGTCACAGGACGGAAACAGCACTTCTCAAAATATGGGATGATGCTCTCAAAGCAGCAGACAAAGGAGAATCCTGTCTTCTGATACTGCTGAACCTTAGTGCCTTTGACACAGTAGACCACAAAATGTTGCTAACTCGTCTCACAGAAGTAGCTAGAGTTGCAGACTCGGATCTACCCTGGTTCACATAATTCCTGGAATATCGATCCCAGAGAGTGAAACTACGACCCTTTACTTCTGAAGAACGTACCATTTCATGCGGAGTCCCTCAAGGATCACCCCTCTCGCCTGTACTATTCAACATCTACCTCCAACCACTCCTCAAAATTATCAGTAATCAGGACCTACTCTACCATTCCTACACTGACGACACCCAACTTTACTTTTGCATCAGCAACAAAAAAGAACAATACCGCGGACTAGAACAATGCCTCACTTTGATAGACAACTGGATGACGGAGAGTCACCTCAAACTCAATGGATCCAAAACAGAGCTTCTTCTGCTTCACGCAAACCGAAAGACAAATTCTAGGACGACATGGATGCCACCCCCCATTTTGGTACAAACCATCACCCCAAGCACCAAAGTCAAAAGTCTTGGAGTCACCTTTGACATGACGATGGATGTACAAATAGGATCAGTAGTCAGGGGATCTCACCATCTTCTCCGCCTGCTATGAAGACTCATTCCCTTTGTCCTGAAAGAGGATACAACAGTAGTGGTTGGAACAATTATCCACTCCAGGCTCGATTATGCAAACTCCCTCTACCGCCGACTCCCAAAATACCAGATTGCTTGTCTACAAGTCGTCCAGAACACGGCAGCAAGACTGGTAACAGGAAAAAACCATGGGAATCAATCACTCTGTCCCTGAGGACCCTCCATTGGCTGATCATAAAGGACCGAGTCACATTGGACTCGCCCCCCAATATTTATGTGACAAAATAAAAGGCCCGCTACAAGTCCAAGGATTTGCAGTCCAAGGACTGCGACTGTGGAATGCGTTACCAACTAACATCTATACAGAAGTAAACCATCAGGCCTTCAGAAAAAAACTAAAGACCCACCTCTTCTGATGGCTAAAGAAGAAAATGGATACCAAGCGCCTTGAGGCCATTCAGTTTGCATTTGTAGCGCTATACAAGTTATTCACTCACTCACTCAATCACTCACTTAGCCCTCAGCTATATAATAGCTGTCAGGCTGGAGCGCGTAATTCATCGGGTGCCTCCTGTGGAGGCAGGATTGTGTCGGCGTCGTATCCTGGCTGGAGATAAAGAATGGATTTACATCGCTGGAGATCAAGAATGGATTACGTTGCTGGAATGTGTTTTTCTTTTTTTTTTCTTTTTAATAAAGGACTTGTCCCAAGCTGTGTACTGTGGTTTTTTAACATTTTTTACCTTTTTTTGTGAAATGGTATATAGGTCTGGTATGGATTTTTGGGGGAACCCCACGCCATTTTTTTAATTTTGGTGCAGGGTTCCCCTTAAAATCCATAGTAGACCTGAAGGGTCTGCTAAAAAATGGGTGCAGGATTCTCTTTAATATCCATACCAGACCTGAAGGGTCTGATATGGAATTTGGGGGGACCCCACACATTTTTTTTAGATTTTGGTTCGGGGTTCCCCTTAATATTCATACCAGACCCAAAGAGCCTGGTAATGGACTGGGGGGAACTCATGCTATTTTTTTCAATGACTTTCAATGACTTGCCGGGACCGACAATTCATTATAGCCACGTTTTAAATTACTTTTTTTCCTTTAGAAATGTGATTTTGTGCAGGGACTGTTATAAACACAGGAAACATGTGCTACTTTATAGGCATACTATAGACACCCCCAGGTACAAAATTTAAAGGAATATTTCACTTGTATTGCTTCACTTTAAACATTATTAAAATCACTGCTCTTGAAAAAACTGCAATTTTTAAAACTTTTTTTTTGCATTGATACATGTCCCCTGGGGCAGGACCCAGGTCCCCAAATACTTTTTATGACAATAACTTGCATATTTACCGCTTCAGCCCCGGACCATTTAGTTGGCCAAAGACCAGGCCACTTTTTGCGATTCGGCACTACGTCGTTTTAACTGACGTGCGACGTGGCTCCCAAACAAAATTGACGTCCTTTTTTTCCCACAAATAGAGCTTTCTTTTGGTGGTATTTAATCACCTCTGCGGTTTTTATTTTTTGCGCTATAAACAAAAAATCGAGTGACAATTTTGAAAAATGAATCAATATTTTTTACTTTTTGCTATAAAAAAATATCCCCAAAAAATATATATAAAAAAAAATCCTCAGTTTAGGCTGATATGTATTCTTTTACATATTTTTGGTAAAAAAAAATTGAAATAAGCGTTTATTGATTGGTTTGCTCAAAAGTTATAGCATCTACAAAATAGGGGATAGTTTTATGGCATTTTTATTAATATATTTTTTTTACTAGTAATGGCGTTGATCAGCGATTTTTATTGTGACTGCGACTTCATGGCAGACACATCTGACACTTTTGGGACCATTGTCATTTTTACAGCAAACAGTGCTATAAAAATGCACCGATTACTGTAAAAATGACACTGCCAGTAAAGGGGTTAACCACTAGGTGGCGCTGAAGGAGTTAAGTCAGTACTAGGGAGTGATTCTTACTGTTAGGGGGTGTTGCTATGAGTGACAAGTCACTGATGATCATTCCCGTTCACAGGGGGGAAAACCATCAGTGATATGTCACTAGGCAGAATAGGGGAATGCCTTGTTTACAATTACAAAGGCATCCTCCTGTTCTGCCTTTGCCAGCCGAACGGGAACATCGAGTTGCTGGGACCCACGAGCACACTCACGAGGCACGCGGCGGGTGTGCGCGCGCTCGCTGGGCGGAAAATTTAAAGGGACGTAAAGGTATGCCCATTTGCCTGCCCGGGGAACTAATGTGCACCTGTACTCACCTAGGATTGTAAATATCTGTTCAGCCCCTTATTGAGGGGGCTGCAAAATTTGAACATAATTCCCCCCGTTATCCTCACCTTTATAATGACCAATCAACAGCCTGATGATTTGCACATGCTACACTTTTGCTGCACTCGGTGCGCTTGAACATTGTAGATGTTCATTGTTCAATGACATCACTTGACTTAAAGCGTTTGTTAACCCCCAAAAATCCTGATCCTGTTTACTTAAAGCATGTTATACAGCACAGTGCTTGTGCTGTGTCATTTGGCTCCCCGTATACCCTAAAAAAACTGGCGGATCCTGCCTGGCTATACCCTCCCCCCTGCAAACAGACCACAATAATCATGGCTACTAAGCCCTGTGGTCTGTTTGCGTGATTCCGTCAGCCGCAGCTCTCCTGTCTGCAGCTCTCCCTGTGAGAGCAATCAGCTGTGCGCCTGGAGCAGGGCTTATATCGTTACAGATCGGCAGATTTTTTATATTACACAAGCACAGGGACACATGTTCTTATGATACAGAGGGAATAAAACGATTATATTACAGTGGCATAACAACCACTTTAACCACTTACGGAACGCCTGCCGCAT
Source organism: Rana temporaria (assembly GCF_905171775.1). NCBI lineage: Eukaryota > Metazoa > Chordata > Amphibia > Anura > Ranidae > Rana > Rana temporaria. The sequence continues at coordinate 122,727,953 of NC_053491.1, read as the reverse complement.
TTTAGTCAAAATACGATATCTGGGGTCTTTTTGACCCCAGATCTCATATTTAAGAGAACCTGTCATGCTTTTTTCTATTACAAGAGATGTTTACATTCCTTGTAATAGGAATAAAAGTGACCCAATTCTTATTTTTTTTTAAACAGTGTAAAAAAAACATAAAAAAAATAAGAAAAAAAAAACATTTTTAAATCGTCCTGAGGAGCTTGCGCGCAGATGCGAACGCATGCGTGAACAGCGCCCACATATGAAAACAGTGCTCAAACCACACATGTGAGGTATCGATCGTAAGAGTGAGAGCAATAATTCTAGCCCTAGACCTCATCTGTAACTCAAAACATGCAACCTGTAGAATTTTTTAAACGTTGCCTATGGAGATATTTAAGGGTAAAAGTTTGTCGCCATTCCACGAACGTGCGCAACTTTGAAGCGTGACTTCTTGGGTATCAATTTACTCAGCGTAACATTATCTTTCACAATATAAAAAACAATTGGGCTACCTTTACTGTTGTCTAATTTTTTAATTCAAAACTTTGGGTTTTTTTTCAAAAAAAGTGTGCTTGTAAGACCGCTGCGCAAATACAGTGTAACAAAGGGTATTGCAACGACTGCCATTTTATTCTCTATAATGTTAGAAAAAAATATATAATTTTTGAGTGTTCTAGGTATGTTTCTTGCAAAAAAAAACTCAGAAAGAGGCTTGATCCTTAAAGCGGAGTTCCACCCAGTGGAACTTCCGTTCATCAGATTCCTCCCCCCCCTCCAGTGACACAATTGGCACCTTTTCGGGGGAGGGGGGACAGAATCTCCTGCAGAGAATTTTTTGTTCAGATGAGGGAAATGCACGAGAAGCAAAAGTGACCGCATTTTCCTCTCCCTGGTGAATTTGTGATAAAACTGTACCTAAAGCAACAATGGAAGCATCACAACGAAACAATCATTGCTGCATTAGGTGAAAACCGAGGAAGTGTTGGTGCAGATGTTATGTGATGTTTTAAAAGAGAAGTATGGGTTGTTGTTTTTTTGAGCTATTCATACTTTCCTCGGTGGATACAGCATCAGAACGATGCTCCATCTGTCCCCCTGGCGTCTCTGCACTGAGAAACCCACCGATGGCTTGGTTCTCACTCCTCCCCGAGCTTCTGCTGTACTTCTCAGTAGTGTTGAGCAGAATATGCCATATTCGATTTCGCGATATATCTCGAATATATATTCGAATATTCGAGATATATTCGCTAAATTCGAATATTCGTGATATTTTATCGAAATTAAATGATTGCGATTTTTCGCTATTGCGAATGCGAAAATAATTGCGATTTTTTGATAACTGCGGTAGGAGCACTCTGATTGGCTCAGAATATTCGTGATATTTTATCGAAATATCGCAACATGCGAATGCGATATTTATTGCGCAATTTCGACAAATGCTGTAGGAGCACTCTGATTGGCTCAGAATATTCGTGATATTTTACAATACAAAATAATTGCGAATATTCGGCAAATGCGGAAGGAGCACTCTGATTGGCTCAGAATATTCTTGATATTTTACAATACAAAATAATTGCGAATATTCGGCAAATGCGGAAGGAGCACTCTGATTGGCTCAGAATATTCTTGATATTTTACAATACAAAATAATTGCGAATATTCGGCAAATGCGGAAGGAGCACTCTGATTGGCTCAGAATATTCTTGATATTTTACAATACAAAATAATTGCGAATATTCGGCAAATGCGGAAGGAGCACTCTGATTGGCTCAGAATATTCGTGATATTTTACAATACAAAATAAAAAGTGTTTTGCATTGGTGGTGATTCTTTACTCTATCCATCTGTCACAGCCATTTGTCAATCAAACACCTTGAAGATTGAACACGTTCATGCTGCATGCTTTGGACTTTTTTTCACTTCACATATCAAAGACATTTTTATGAAAGATTATTTTTCTATTATTGGGACTATATTTCTTTATATATTTGTTTCACTGTGTATTTCACAAGTTATTTGCGCTTGCTTATTTTATAATTTGCCCACATGTCTTGTCACTAGACATATTTTTTATTCTTGTAGAGCGACTCCATTTTCTGTCTTGTATTAATTTATGTTGTATAACATTTTTGAGTTGCTGCTGTATTCTCCCCTTTTTTAAGGTATGCGCAATTTTTTCCTTCTTACAAAAAATAATAATATCAAACATACAAATATTCATAACATACACATACACAAAGCCCCCCCCTTTTGCATCAGAGACAATCAGAGTTCTCCTACCACAGTTATCGAAAATTCGCAATCATTTTCGCATTCGCAATAGCGAAAAATCGCAATTTTTTTTTTTTCAATTTGGCAACATAAAAGGATCGCCTCAGCTTAGCTACTCGGCCCAGGGTCTCTAATCATACCAGCAATGCTTTTAGACGTCGATAGGATGTGATCTGTTTTAAAAATCAAATTGAAAAAATGCGAATATTCGGAATTGCGAATATTCACAGCGAAATTCGAAATATAGTGCGATTTCTCGAATATGCTATATTCGAGTCGAATATTCGCAATGCGAATATTCGTGAGCAACACTACTTCTCAGCACTCATTGGAGCGCTGAGCAGTGGAGGGGTGGGAAGCTGGCGTCTCAGCGCTCTGCTGAGACTACCATCAATCAGGGCAGCTGGCGAATCCCAACTTGGAAGTCGTGATGACACTTTAGACCGCTCTCCGCTGAAAACGGGTCGCAGGAGTGCAAAACGAATTGCACTCCTGTGACCCAGAGAAGTCTAGCCTAAAAACCTCAGGCTGGACTTCTCCTTTAAGGCCGGGTACACACGGACAAACATGTATGGTGAAAGCGGTCCGTCGGACCGTTTTCACCATACATGTCTGCCAGAGGGCTTCTGTACGATGGTTGTACACACCATCGTACAGAAGTCCGCGCGTAAACAATACGCGGGGCGTGTCCGCGGTGTCGCCGCGTCGATGACGCGGTGTCGCCGCGACAATGACGCGGCGACGTGGGCGGCCCGCCTTTAAAATGCTTCCACGCATGCGTCAAAGTCATTCGACGCATGCGAGGGACGGCGGGCGCCTGGACATGTACGGTAGGTCTGTACTGACGACCGTACATGTCCGAGCGGGCTGAATTCCAGCGGGCTGTTTTAAAACAAGTCCAGGAATATTTGTCTGCTGGGAAAAGGCCCGGCGGGCAAATGTTTGCTGGAATTCGGCCCGCTCGCGCCCACACACGACCAAACATGTCTGCTGAAACTGGCCTGCGGGCCAGTTTCAGCAGACATGTTTGGTCGTGAGTATGGGGCCTAAGGCAAGTACAGCCACAGAGCAGGCTTTTGTCTGCTGCCATTCCACATGCTTTTTGAGTAAGGCATGCATAGGTGTTGAGATTTTAAGATAGCCAGCTAGAAACCTTAAATAATAGATTGTGAATTCTAGAAATTAAGCATGCTCTGCTATAGTTTTTGGCTCAGTTAGTTCATGTATAGCATCTGTATTGGTTGTATACCCAGTGATGAGAACCTGTGGCCTACAAAGTCAACCTCAGTGCAACAAATACATTTTTCTTAATTTAGATTGAGGTTGTTTTCCATTTGACTGTGAAAAACTTTAGTAAGGATTGAATTGCATTGCTCCAGAGAGGGTGCATTGATATGGATATCATCCAAGTTTTTTGGAAACAGCTTGGAGCAAAGCACAGTCCAAAAGGCATGTGTTTAAAGAAGAAAAGTCCACAAAGTGTAATGAAAGGTCTTAAAGAATATGTAAACCCAACATTTCATATTTCTGATATATGTCTTCTGTACCATGTATTTGTATGAAAAATGATCATGTTATTTTTGTATTGCTTTCTTTGTGTGAAATCCCTGTTGTCCCTATTGGTCTCTTTGCTTTCCTATTAACCGCTTGCCGACCACCGCACAAACATTTACGTCGGCAGAATGGCATGGCTGTGCAAAGGGACGTACCTGTAGGTCCCTTTAAATTTGCCCCGAGGGCACGCACACGCTCCTGGCGCAAGCTCCGTGACCATGCCCACGGTACCTGCAGACTTGATGTCTGCCAGTGTCCCACGATCGTGTCACAGAGATGCAGAACAGGGAGATATCTGTGTAAACAAGGCATTTCCCTGTTCTGCCTTGTGACAGTACACTGATCTACTTCTCTCTGTCATCGGGAGCAGTGATCAGTGTCATGCCACTGGTAGCCCAGCCTCCACACAGTTAGAATCACTCCCTAGGACACACTTAACCCCTTCTTCGCCCCCTAGTGGTTAACCCCTTCCCTGCCAGTGTCATTTACACAGTAATCAGTGGATTTGTATAGCACTGATCGTTGTATAAATGACAATGGCCCCAAAATAGCGTCAAAAGTGTCCGATGTGTCTGCCATAATATATTTATTATAGCAAAAAGTTAAAAAAATATAGCTTTTTTTTTTTTTTTTTTTTAAATATAATGAGTTGATCAAATACCACCAAAACAAAGCTCTATTTGTGGGAAAAAGGACGTCCATTTTGTTTGGGAGCCACGTCTCACGACCGTGCAATTGTCAGTTAAAGCATCGCAGTGAGTGAGTGAGTGAGAAAATTATATAGCGCAACACATGCTAACTGAATCGCCTCTGGGCGCTTAGTATCTATTCCCTGAGTAAACTTTTTTTTCCCTCAGAAGAGATGGGTTTTGATCTTTCTTCTGAAGGCCAAGTAGTTCACCTCTAATTGGATGCTGGTTGGTAGAGCGTTCCACAGTCTAGGTCCTTGGACTGCAAATCTTCGTTCACCTTTGGACTTGTATCTGGCTTTGGGTATCTGGAGTAGATTTTGTTTGGTGGGTCGCAGAACGCGATTGGGGTTGTGAGCTTTTAGTTTAATATATAGATATTGGGGGGCATTTCCTTGGACACACTTATGTGTCAGACACAACGGCGGATCCAGGGGGGGGATCATTTTTTTTTTAAAACTGCTTTGCGGTGCCTGCAGCTGCCACTGCCGAGTCTCTCACTCTCTCTCTCTCTATCTCTCATCACCAGGGCCGGACTGGCCCAGCCTGGTAGGCTGTCTGTCCTGAGGCTGCTTTGAGCTGTAGCTGACTGCAGCGCGCCCCCTCTCTCCTGCGTGTATGACACCGGGCATCTCTCGCTGTGTGTGAGAGCTGGGTCTGTGTTCAGCTGTGCTGCCTGTGCTAGACCTGCTTGTGTGATAGTAGATGGAGATGGAACACTGATTGAATCAGTGTTTTGTCTATCACACAAGCCTGTCTAGGGGGGACCTTGCTAGAGCACACTGCCCTGTCGAACACAGACCTACAGCTCCTGTTTTTTCCATGACACACGTTGGGAGAGGAGATACCTGCTGTGTGTGATCGAGGCAATGCCATGGCGAGTGCCATGCACAGTGGGGCTTCATTCATATACAAAAGTGGGGCTGCATTCATATACAAAGTGGGGCTGCATTCATATACAAAAGTGGGGCTGAATTCATATACAAAGTGGGGCTGCATTCATATACAAGGTGGGGCTGCATTCATATACAAAGTGGGGCTGCATTAATATACAAAAGTGGGACTGCATTCATAGACAAAAGTGGGACTGCATTAATATACAAAAGTGGGGCTGCATTAATATACAAAAGTGGGACTGCATTCATATACAAAAATGGGACTGCATTCATAGACAAAAGTGGGACTGCATTCATAGACAAAAGTGGGACTGCATTCATAGACAAAAGTTGAGACTGCATTCATAGACAAAAGTGGGACTGCATTCATAGACAAAGTGGGACTGCATTCATAGACAAAAGTGGGGCTGCATTAATATACAAAAGTGGGGCTGCATTAATATACAAAAGTGGGGCTGCATTAATATACAAGTGGGGCTGCATTAATATACAAGTGGGGCTGCATTCATATACAAAGTGGGGCTGCATTAATATACAAAGTGGGGCGGGAGAGGAGATACCTGCTGTGTGTGATCGAGGCAATGCCATGGCGAGTGCCATGCACAGTGGGGCTTCATTCGTATACAAAAGTGGGGCTGCATTCATATACAAAGTGGGGCTGAATTCATATACAAGAGTGGGGCTGAATTCATATACAAAGTGGGGCTGCATTCATATACAAGGTGGGGCTGCATTCATATACAAAGTGGGGCTGCATTAATATACAAAAGTGGGACTGCATTCATAGACAAAAGTGGGACTGCATTAATATACAAAAGTGGGGCTGCATTAATATACAAAAGTGGGGCTGCATTCATAGACAAAAGTGAGAATGCATTCATAGACAAAAGTGGGACTGCATTCATATACAAAAATGGGACTGCATTCATAGACAAAAGTGGGACTGCATTCATAGACAAAAGTGGGACTGCATTCATAGACAAAGTGGGACTGCATTCATAGACAAAAGTGGGGCTGCATTAATATACAATAGTTGGGGCTGCATTAATATACACGTGGGGCTGCATTTATATACAAGTGGGGCTGCATTCATATACAAAGTGGGGCTGCATTAATATACAAAGTGGGGCTGCATTAATATACAAAAGTGGGACTGCATTCATATACAAAAGTGGGGCTGCTTTTATATACAAAAGTGGGGCTTCATTTATATACAAAAGTGGACTGCATTAATATACAAAAGTGGGGCTGCATTTATATACAATTGTGGGACTGCATTTATATACAAAAGTGGGGCTGCATTCATAAACAAAAGTGGGGCTGCATTCATAAACAAAAGTGGGGCTGCATTTATATATACAGCGGGGCTGCATTCATATACAAAAGTGGGACTGCATTAATATACAAAGTGGGACTGCATTCATATACAAAAGTGGGACTGCATTCATATACAAAAGTGGGACTGCATTCATATACAAAAGTGGGACTGCATTCATATACAAAAGTGGGACTGCATTCATACACAAAAGTGGGGCTGTATTTATATACAAAAGTGGGACTGCATTTATATACAAAAGTGGGACTGAATTTATATTCAAAAGTGGGGCTGCATTAATATACAGAAGTGGGGCTGCATTCATATACAAAAGTGGGGCTGCATTCATATACAAAAGTGGGGCTGCATTCATATACAAAGTGGGGCTGCATTCATATACAAAAGTGGGACTGAATTTATATACAAAAGTGGGGCTGCATTTATATACAAAAGTGGGGCTGCGTTCATATATACAGTGGGGCTGCATTCATATGTACAGTGAGGCTGCAATGATGGGCACTGAAACCATGTCTTCAGTCTCTGACCATTTATTGTACCATGTCTCCAGTCTCTGACCATCCCTTGTACCATGACCATCCCTTGTACCACATCTGCAGTCTCTGACCATCCCTTGTACCATGTCTGCAGTCTCTGACCATCTCTTGTACCATGTCTGCAGTCCCTGACCATCCTTGTACCATGTCTGCAGTCTCTGACCATCTCTTGTACCATGTCTGCAGTCTCCGACCATCTCTTGTACCATGTCTGCAGTCTCTGACCATCCCTTGTACCATGTCTGCAGTCTCTGACCATCTCTTGTACCATGTCTGCAGTCTCTGACCATCTCTTGTACCATTTCTACAGTCTCTGACCATCTCTTGTACCATGTTTGCAGTCTCTGACCATCCCTTGTACCACGTCTGCAGTCTCTGACCTTCTCCTGCATCATGTCTGCATTCTCTGACCATCTCTTGTACCACGTCTGCAGTCTCTGACCATCTCTTGTACCATGTCTGCAGTCCCTGATAATCGTCTACAAACTATGGGATAGATTTATGACATTTATATTTAAATATTTTTTACTAGTAATGGCGGCGATCATTGATTTTTTAGCGGTACTTCAACATTGCAGCAGACACACCGGACACCTAATTGAGTTCTGTAAGCAACACCTTGGCCCAGATTCAAGAAGCACTTGCGTGGGAGCAAGTGTGATTTGCGCCGCGCAAGTACTGATTTGCTCCCAGGCAAATTTGCGGCTGATTCTGTAAACCAGCTAAGCCTGAAATTCTGCCTTTTTCCCGCGCACGCAGCCTCGCTGCTCCGGCGCAATTCTTGCGCAATTTTGTGCGGGGTGTAACTTGCGCATTCATGTTATTCCCTCAGCTAATATGCAAATTAGGTACTGCCGATGATTCTGAAACATGCGCGTGTGATGCGCATCTTGCGCTGGAAGCGCGCAAGCTTTTTTCCCAGCGCAAACTTGCTCCTTCTAAAAGCAGGGGCAAGTTAGCAACAGATGGCCACATGTCAGCTGCAGGAGCACGCAACTTCAGCAGCACCTAGACAGACGAGCTGAACAAGCAGAGCACCCACATTTTCGGGACCTCACATCTGTGCACCAACATGCCAGGGGCAGCTATGGTTCTTGATATTCTATTGACTGAGCCGACTCGTAGGAGGGCACGGGAGAGGATTTACAGAGGGCGCTACAACCTTTTTGATATGAGTGATAATGAGGTGTATCGCATGTTTCGCTTCAGCCCTGAAGTCATCCTTGAGTTGGTAACAATCCTGCAGGATGACATCAGCAGCCCGACCCATCGGGGACAGGCATTGCAGCCACTGGTGAAGATAGTGGCAAGTGGCTCATTTCAGCGCACAGGTGGAAAGGTGGCGGGGATGTCCCAATCCAGCATGAGCAGGTGTGTGCACCAAGTGATCCCTGCAATACTCAGACGCATGGGCACACAATTTATCAAACCAACCACGCCTGACCTGCGGCAGAAGGCAATCAGTGATTTTTATGAAATAGCCAGATTCCCACGCACTGTGGGTGCAATAGATTGTACCCATGTGGCACTACGCCCCCCCGGCACCTCGAGCATATCTACTGCAACAGGAAGCATTGGCATTCGATAAATGTGCAGGTGATTGTGGATGCACATGGCCTCATATGGCATGTCCGTGCCAAACACCCAGGGTCAAGCCATGACAGTTTTATTTACCGACACAGCCCCATCCCAACCGAGTTTGACCAGAACATGTATGGAGACAGCTGGCTGATTGGTGAGTGACATGGGTGTCAGGTATGACTGCCCCCCCATGATGCAGACATCACAAGGGGCACATGCACGACAAACATCCTCCTGTCTTTTCCCTTCCAGGTGACGCAGCATATGCCCTGGGACCTCACATGATGACCCCATTTCGTAACCCTCAAACACCAGGAGAGGAAAGATTTAACGAAGCCCATGCACGTACCCGTGCGGTGGTGGAGCGCACATTTGGCATCCTTAAATCTCGATTCAGATGTCTGGATAAATCAGGGGGGACCCTGTTGTATTCACCCAACTTTGTGTGCCAAATCATCGGGGCATGTTGTATTCTCCACAATTTTGCTGAGAGAAGGGGCATGCACATTGAGCTACGCAATGACCTTACCCCCGAACCACGCAATCCCCCCCCCAAAAAAACACTACCGGATCTTCTGAGGGAAGAGCAATCCGGAATGGTCTTGTGGAACGTCTCTTTGCACATTAAACACACCCTGATCTTGTCACAAGTATAATGCATGTATGCACACCACTGTGGTCCCTAGCACACACACGACACATGCACCCCAAATTGGATTAGACCCAACAATACCACATGGTATTAGGGAGCAGCAACGCCGCGTCAAGGCTCCAATTATGTTGCTGTCCATTCATACACCTTTCACATGGCAGAGGGTGACACCCCTTTTCCAGCAGGAGTGCCACCCCCCCCCATTCACACACCAGTCACACTGTAGTATACACTCCTCACCGTGTGTAGGGACTGCAAATAAATATAAAAGCTCATATTCTGAGCATATATTAGAAAAAAATAGCTCATATTCTGAGCATATAATAATTGTTCAAATTATATTCATTTTTTTTTCTTCTTTGGGCCAAGGGTTCCCCGGCTCCGGCTCCTCAATCTCCGTGGTGCGGAGGAGGCATGGGGTGGGGATGGAGGGGGGGGAGGAGCATCAACCCCTACTTCCAGACTCCTCGCAGGTGGTGGCTGCATGCCCTCCATGGCGTTGGCCAGGCGGGCGAGGATGGTGTTGGTCTGGCCCAACATCCGCATTTGGCGGGTGGTGGTGTTCCGCTGATGACGGCGGGTAACTCTCCCCTCCTCCCGCACTGCAGCGGTGTTGGCCTGCACAGCAGCGGTGTTGGCCTCCACCGCAGCTGCCATGCTGCTGACCTCAGCGGTTAATAAAGCGGGGGCGTTCTGCTGAGCCACCAAGCAGGTGACTATGGCCTTGGAGTTGCCACTTAATTCATCCAGGCTCCGTGAGACATGTTTGTCCCGGTCTGCATGCAGGGTGAGGGCATGCTGCACAGAGGTGGAGGTGGATGCCATGCTGTCCGCCATACGTTTTACATCTCCCACCATGGCCCCTATATGGCGGCTCTGCAGGGCCTGCTCCTCCAGCAGACCCTGACGGAGGCTGGAGGGTATATCCCTGGTTTTGAACAGAGCCTTCCTGGGAGGAGAGGCTCGGGCACGGACAGAGGGAGAAGGGGAGGGGTCCACAATGGAGGGGCTTGCCCTGGAGGGGGATGACGTGCTGGCCGGGGGGGTGGTGGGTTGATCAGGGATGGTGGTATCCTCCTGAAGGGAGCCAGAGTCCTCCTGGATGATGAAAAAGGACTCCTCCTCCAAAACCACTTCCTCCACCATACTTGTCCCCGGTAGGATCTCCTCCTGTACCAGCATTGCCATAATGTCCATGGGGCCTGACTGGACCCCTGGCTCAGGTATGGATGGCGTGGGTGGCCCCGCAGCCGAAGACGGCCCAGCTTCATCATCCTCATCACCACCTGTGGATGACACCAAAACTAAAAATTTTGCTGGTGCAACACACTGCTCACATGTTCACTTCTACCCCCTCCCATGATGCACAGCAGATATGAAACAAAAATAATAGTTCCATGTTCACTTCTACCCCCAAATATGTTCACTTCTACCCCCTCCCATGATGCACAGCAGATATGAAACAAAAATAATAGTTCCATGTTCACTTCTACCCCCAAATATGTTCACTTCTACCCCCTCCCATGATGCACAGCAGATATGAAACAAAATAACTTACCAGTCCCCAAGTTCCCAACAGTGGAGTCGTACCCTGCAAGTCCCTCCACCTGCTCCTGCACTAGAGTTTGGGCAATAATCTCCTCCTCCTGATTTAGTCGGATCTTACATCGTGGTCCACCTCCCGTGCCACCGGTATGTTTGCGGATAAGAGCCAGTTTCTCCCGGACCCTGCGCCTCATGTCATTTAGTTTTTTCTGGATGTCATCCCAGGAACGCTCTTGATTACCCAGGGCATTGATGTCCAGGGTTATGGCTTCATAGATAGCCCTCCTTTGGGCAACGGTGGTGTTTGGCCGCTGGGCACCATATATGACTTCTTTATGGCGCTGGAGTGCAGCAATTAGGATGTCCATCTCCGCAGCCACAAAGTTGGCCTTTCTTTTTTAGTTCCTTTGGGAGGTGCCATCTCTTCAAAATGGGCTAAATTTCCTTGCTCAGGGGGGGTTGGAAAAAGCAGGATGAAATTCAGCAAAGAACCTGCGCAAGTCTGCTCCTATTTATTTGCTCAGTGCAAGCAGCTGAGCAGGATTTGCCCTGAAAGTATGATAGGCGCAGTTTGACGCATGCGCAGACGGAAGCGCCATAACTGCGCATGCGCGCGCATGCGCGCGCCCAGCGCAAACCTCTGCTGAGCCGAAAAATGCTCATTTACATAGGGGCACACCCACTTTCACTTGCGCGGCCTTGCGCCCTCAGCTTTGCCTTAAACAGGAGCAAATTAACTGAACAAACGATTCCTGAATCAGGTGGCAATTTGGCTAAATTGCCCCAGCGCAGAGAAATTCAGCTGAGCAGCTCATGTGTAAGTAATGGGCAAATCTACCTGAATCTGGGCCCTTATTTTCTGGCAGTGCCCCTCCCGAGACTAGACTCTGGATCCGCCCTTGGTCAGACAGAGTGCCTTGAAAGTGATTCTGTCTTTTACTGGCAACCAATGAAGGGATCTCAGTGAAGGTGAGATTGAATCCCATGGTTTTTTCCCAGTCACAAGTCGAGCGGCCGTATTTTGAACGACTTGTAGATGAGTGATTTGGTATTTAGGGAATCTGAGATAGAGGAAATTTGCATAGTCAAGTCTGGAGTTGATAATTGTTCCCACCACGACTGCTATGTCTTCTTTTGGGATAAAGGGAATGAGTCTATAAAGTTGGCGCAGCAGATGGTGCGATCCGCTGACTACTGACCCTATTTGTGCATCCATTGTCATGTAGGTGTCGAGAATGACTCCTAGACTTTTGACTTTGGTGCTAGGGGTGATGATTTTACCCAGAATGGGCGGGGGTGTCCATGTTGTTGGGGGTTGATTCTTTCGATTGGCGTGAAACAGAAGAAGTTCTGTTTTCGAACCGTTTAGTTTAAGATAACTCTTCGTCATCCAATTTTCTATTAAAGTAAGGCATTTCACTAGTCCGAGATAATGATCCTTTTTGTTGCAGATGCGAAAATACAGTTGTGTGTCATCTGCATAAGAATGGTTAAGTAACTTCTGGTTACTGATGATTTCAAAAAGAGGGCGGAGATAGATATTGAACGGGCGACAAAGGGGATCCCTGAGGGACTCTGCATGACACCGTGCATTTTTCAGAAGTGAAAGGACCACTGTTTGTGATCGGTTTTACAGGAAGGAGGAGAACCAAGATAAATCACATTCCGCGACTTTGGCTACTTTAGCTAGCCGAGTCAGTAATAATTCGCAGTCTACAGTATCAAAAGCTGCACTTAGGTCTAGCAGTATCAGAAGACAAGATTCTCCTTCATCTGCTGCCTCGAGAGCGTCATCCCATATTTTGAGAAGTACTGTTTCTGTCCCGTGACCAGGACAGAAACCCGATTGAAACGGATTGAGTAGTTTATGGGTGTCTAAATGATGTTGTAGCTGTTGTACAACTTCTTTCTCCATTACCTTGGAGAAGACATTTAGGCCTGTTATGGGTCGACGGTGGTTTGGGTCTTTGGGGTCTTTTTTAGAATTGGTTTGATTATGCCTTCTTTCAGCAAGGTTGGCACCATGCCCTCCTTGAATGATTGGTTTATGAGCTGTGTGATAGCCGGTGCCACAATATCGGCACATTCTTTCAGCAGTTTAGTGGGGAAGATATCGTTAGGCGCTGTGCTATTTCGCAGAGTACCGATGATATTTTTAGTGGCATCGATGGAAATGGGTTTTAGAGTGAAATTAGTTGATTGCGACGGATTTATGTGGGTAGTAGGTTTGTGATTTAGGGTGGGGTTGATGGAGGTTCTGTTTTGCTGAATACTTTCACGGATTTTTTCAATTTTGTTAATGAAATAATCCGATAATTTGTTGCAAAATTCTTGTGAATCAGAATTCGGGGCCTCTAGACAGACTGGGTTCATGGTCCGGGTGACTAGATTGAAGAGTTCCCGGGGGCGGTTTAGGGCATTTGCGATGATATTGGAAAAAAAAATGTTTTGGGCTTTAAAGATTTCTTTATGGTATTTCTTAGTTGTTACCTTATAAATAGTGTGTTTTTTCTCTGTAGAGCTTCTTTTTCAAGCTGCTTCCGCCCTTCTGCGCTCTTGTTTCAACAACGACAGCTGGTCGTTAAACCAGCTGGAGTTGTTTTTCCGGATGCACGTTTTGCGTTTTGGCGCTACTAAGTCGGCTGACTGTAGTAGAGCCTTGTAAAGTGTTTCTGTGGCTGTTTGATGTTGTTGGATTGTTTTTATTTTGTTCCCTAATGTGGTTTTAAAGAGTTCCGAGTGGAGCTTCTTCTGAGATCTAGTCCAGTGTGTTGTCAGGTTTTATCGTTTTTTTTAGGGGGCATTTTTAGTAATTATGAATTTAATTGCATGATGATCAGTCCATGGTTGCAGCTCATTTTCCAGAATGTTGATTTCCAAATCTTGTCTAAAATTAGATTGAGCATGTGACCTGAAGCATGTGTGGGCCCACATACTAGTTTCTGCAGCCCTAATCCTTCCAAATGGTCAATGCAGGCGTCGGCAACGGGGTCCTGTGAGGAGTTGGCCCAGAGGTTGAAATCCATGAGCAGCAGGAGGTGTTTGATGTTTAGGGTATAGGTGGAGATGAATTCTGTCAATGACGTGAGGAGGTGCGTTTTTGGTCCAGGTGGTCTATAGCAGAGTAGTATGTGAACGGTGTCCTGGGGACTTGTTTGCAGTTGCAGAGTGAGGATTTCCATGAATGGAAGTGAGTTCTGAAGGTCTGGTTTAGTGATCGAGAGGTGAGTTTTGTGGATCACCGCCAAGCCTCCACCTCTTTGCCCCACTCTGTTTTCTGTTAGAATGCGATAACTCTCTGGCACCAGTTCTCCTAGAATGGTGTTACAGTCGGCTGTTAGCCAGCTTTCAGTGATAAAGAGGCAGTCTAAATCATGTTGTACGATGAAATTATGGATTTCTTGTCGGTGTTTTACTGCCGCTCTTGTGTTGACTAAAGCGCATGATATGTGCTTTGGCTGGGGTGAATACGTTTGATTTTTAACTGTTGATCGTCGATCGATTCTTAACAGTTGCTCACGTCTTAGAGTTTTTTTGGTGATGGCTGGTAATATTGAGGCGGATGGCTTTAGGCCCCAAATGGTTTCTGCGGAGTATCTCAAATTAGCCATAGTCGCAGAAACACAGGGGAAGGTGATGGTGGTTAGATGTTAATCGGGGGGGGGTATTCAATGCCGATGGCAAAGGAAGATTCCGGGTGGGTCCCCAACCCGCTAAAACCATCCCTCTCTGTTTGATTCAGAGGAAGGCGGAAAAAAATCCTAGCCGTGCGTTGCCAATCTGCAGCGACAGGGAGAAAAAAATCCTTCCTGATCCCTCAGGGCCGATCGGGCGAACCCTGGATTTATACCTGTTGGGGCTAATGAAAAGGGGGGGAGTGGGGAGGGGTATACCCCTGAGTACACAGGTAGGAGCCAATTCCCAGCTTTTAGGCTGTGGAAGGGGAGTAGGGGTAAGTGCCCAGGGATATCCCTGTTGCTGGGGTTTAGCAAGATGGCTGCCGACTGGGACTAGGCCCGAGCCGGGGGCTGTGCAGCTCGGCAAGTCTGGTCGTATGGTGAGGAGGCTCTGGGCACCGAGGAAGGATGATGGAGAACCTCCTGGGGCGAGGGGGGTTTTGTGAAAGTTTTAGGGGGATTAATCTGGTGCAGGTGCGGTGCGCCTCTAGGCCGCAGCTGAAACCGCGGACTTTCTTAAGACGTGGTCGCCACCAAACTTCCCGCAAAATAGTGTGGGGCAAGGTGGAAGTTATGGATGGCGGGATCTGTGGGGGGAGATGACGGGTAGAATGCTCCGATCACGGCTGGGGGTGTGGGGGGATCCAAAAGGTCTGGCCGGCACTGACACTATCCTGGGCCACATCCGTGGCTTGTCCTAAAAAGGACGGCCATAAACTGACCCAGGGGAGGCGGATAGCCCTGAGTACCAGGGCCTTACCTTGTGAGGCTCTGAGGAGATGATGCCTGCGGGAGAAAGAGGGAGGCCAAAGGGGAAGGAAGAGCACTGGTCCTGGGTGCTGTAGCAGGGAAGCTAGGAGAACCCTGCCTGTCTGGCACTAGGAGCCACATGTCCTACTTCTAGGAGCGAGCGCCGATTACTAACTAGCACCAGTTCTAGCCCTGGGAGTGAGAGCAGATTTGTCGTGCAGTCTCTCCGTGGAGCTTCCTAGCAATGACTGATTGGATGGATCCAGTAAAACAGTGCAGTGCCCAATTGCAAAAAGTTCTCTGGTCAGGAAGGGGGTAAATTCTTCAGGGGCTGAAGTAGTTAAAAACAAACCACACTAGGCAGGAGAACACACCGTGGTCAGTTCTCTAGCTATGCCGGGAACTCAGCCTGCTCTCCTCCAATGATCAGACATGTCTGTACAAACCCCCTGTACAGTCTTAAATTTAGGACGGCATAGATTCAGAGTTACGTCGGCGTATCTACTGATACGCCGGCCTAAAGCTTTCTGAATACAGCTATTAGCCTTCAACCAAATGTTAAATTTGAGGCATCTAAAGACCACCTGATGCAAGATATTGATTACCAACCAAGAACTAGAGGAGAGACAGTTCACTGCATACAGCACACCCTTGTTATCAGTTTACACCAAGATACACCTATTAGCAAACTCAGATGCCCACAACTCCAAAGCCACCAAGATCGGAAACAATTCTAAAATACAACGTTCTTGGTAGCTCCTGAACTCACCCAAGACTCTGGCCAGGTCGAACAGCACCAATGCATTCTCCAGATGGCACCAAAGCATTTGGAGCCAGCCGCATCTGTGAACAAACAGAATTCCTGTGTTACAACAAATTCAGCCTGAAAAAAGGACCTACCATTATAACAGTCAAGAAAACTAGAACAAACCATCAAATCCTCTTTAATTGTTATTCTAACATGATCCAGTGGAGATTTCAAGCCAGATATAGCTAGGTAGAGCTGACATGAAAAAATCCTGCCAGCTGGCATGATTCTACAGGCAAAGGCCAGGACACCCAAAGGTGACTGCATCTCTTTCAGAAGTATCTTCTTTTTTTGCAACACTGTCGTGATCAACCATTTCAATTTACTTTATTTCGACACTGGCAAGCAAAATTCCATCCTGCGGGTATCCATTTCAATGCCCAAAAATTCCAACGTCGTTCTGGGCAAGCAAGTCTTTTCGTCAGCCAGAAGGACACCAAAATCAAGAGACATAGCTTGAAAGGCCAGCAACAAATCCGAACAAAGCCTAGAATCTGATGGACCAACAAATAAAAAGTCGTCCAGATAGTGAACTATATTATCCGACCACGACCGAACCCAATAAGGAATGTGGAGAATGCTTCGAAATACGAGCAAGACAATAAACATCCCATTGGGAGACACATGTAGAAAAAGTACTGTCTTTTAAAATAAAAACCCAACGTGTTAAAGGCTGCTGGGGAAACGGGCAAGAGCCGAAAAGCTGATTTTATGTCAGCCTTTGCCAACATTGCCTCTGGGCCAAACATCCCGATCTTACCAATTGCTTCCTCAAGTGTGGCATAAGAAACTGAACATAAATTTCCATCAATAGCATCGTTTAATGAATCACCTTTAGGAAAGGGTAGATGGTGTAAAAATAGGAAATTCATTAGGTTCCAGCCTGCGCACTACTCCTAAAGGGAAAATCCGAAAATTACAAAAAGGGGGTGCTCAAAGGGCCCCCCAATCCTTCCTTCCCCCAGTTCTTTACTGGTCTACTGATTTCAAATCCCCCACCAATTTACACCCGGCTCTCAAAAAAGAAGGTAATGGAAATCCTTGAGCAAATCTCTCATTGAGCAAACATGCCTTTTTCCTGTTTGGGTAGATGTCCAGCCACGGGTGCATTCTTTCCAGTCTCACTGGAGTGCAGGCTTTTGGAAAAAATATGCTGTGCCTGACTAGGACCTGTAGTTGCATTCCGTTTAAAACATTTTGCCACTGGGTGTGCCCCTGCACAGATTGAACATTAATGCCTGTATTTGCATTTATTATTCCAGCGGCATTGACTATTATTAAATGCGAAACAGCAGCCTTTTCTAAAGGCCACAGTTGAAGGGTTAACCAAGGGTTGTCTAGGTGCTACCTGCTTCTGTGGCAATATCAAATTGAGCCACAGGCCTACGTCTTTCATTCCCCACCTAAGTGATGGGTGAATAAACAATTTCTGACAAAAGTATTCGTCATAATAAAACCAACCCAGGCCACCAAAATGTTTGTATGCCTCTAATATATGATCCAGATGCTGGAAAAGTCCCCCACACTGTTCTGGGTGCTTCTCCGCCATTATACCAGAATAAATGCAAAAGGCTGGCAGCCAATTGTTAAAGGACCTAGGGATCAACCTATGTCTCTCCTCTTCGCCTTTCTCCTCGCCCCTCTTGTCAGATCTAACCAGGAAATCCTTATGAGCAGGCAGGAGAGAGAGAATATCTATATATTCCCCTTTCCAGATTTTTTACTTAATTTCTGCATTTAAATGATATCCTAAAGGGGACATCTCACAGGGCATGACATCTTTCATATAAGTCTCAGGCACATTAACTTTAGCATGCGCAGCTGTATGTAATGGCTCGGGGGCTAACCTGTCAGGCTGTATACCAACATTCAACAGATTACTTTGTTGTGAGGATAAACTGACAGGAAGAGTAGACAGTACAGCAGCAGTAGATGAAACAGAAGGGTTAACTGGCATAGAGACCAGCGAAGTTGGAGAAACAGCAGGAGCTGACACTTTTGACAAAGATTGTATCAAAAAGGACAGTGAACCAACTAAACCAGATAATACAGTCAATTGGCTTAACTCACAAACTGCTGGAGGCTGCAACAACTGCTGCTGAGTCACCTGCTCCAGCAGTAACGAAGAGTCTGGGACTTGTAGTGCCTGCCCAACCTGTTGGGGCACCTTTGCTCGTTGAGTGCCTTGCTGTGATGTTACAACATGCTGCCTGGGAGATTGCAGTGCAGACTCTCTCTTCCTTGTGTCCTGTGTGGGCTGCTGGAGCTGGCCACGCAGTCCGCTTCTCCCCGCTGGCGACTGCAAACAAGTCCGCCTCTTCTTGCTGCCGCGGCGGCCCTGTGACGTCACGCCGCCTCCATCTTCCCCGGCTGTCCTGGTGGCATACGAGCCGCTTCAGCTTCTTCCGCAGCCTGACCTTCACGCTCTGGAGGCATGCTCCTCCTCGCTCTCACACACAGGGCTGGCTCAGGCACTCCCCACCCTGTACTGTTGTCATCAGTCTGCTCACCGCCCACCGCCAAGCCGCCTCCCTCTTGCTCCACAAACTGTGTCTCTTCCTCTGGAGCTGACGCCAGGCAATGTCTCAGCCATGCCTCTCCTCCTGAGCCACCAGCCTTCTCCAGCAGCTGCATCACTAAGGCTTCCATCAGGTAGGAGAAACAGCAATCTTGAGCTCAAATCTTCTTTGCTGTCCACCGCAAAAGAGGAAGAACACCCGCACCTGCTGGCCCTTTTAAAACCTATCCCCTCACTTCCAGAAATTTCCCTGGACCCTCATTGGTTCTTTCTGACTAGCTCTATTCTAGCCCCTTAAAGAGGCAGGCACTAACTACACTTAACCACAACTACCTAAATAACCATTTTTTTTTATTTGAGCTAGGGAGGCCGCAATCTTAGAAAAGTGGTCCCATAGTGTTACCCCTTTTTTTATTCTTTGCAAAGTGAAGTTTTACCTCATTTACTAAGCTCTGGAGCAGGTGTGCTTGCAGTGCACAGTATATTTGCCTGTAGTATATTTGCCTTTAGTAAATCAACCCCTTTGAGTCTGGCCAGATCAGTGTATGCACCAGGAAAACATGTACCATCTGCATAAGCCTTTGTACATGACTTTCCACTTTGACACACATGTGCACAGGTGAGATTGACAATGCTGAGCCTGGAAAATGTTCATTATTCTACACACCCTCACATGTGGTCTTACTTATTAAATTAGGACCACTTTTATTTTCATATTTAGCTTCTGAAAGGTCAAAAGTAATTTAAAGTAGAAAATGTTATTACAGGGTCACTAAAGGATTTTTTTGCTAAATAGCTTCCTTTACCTTACTTCAGTCCTGGTTTCATGTCCTCATTGTTCGTTTTTGCTTTGATGTTGCTGTAATTCCTCTCTGTTCTGGACACTTCCTGGTTGTCTGTTTCCTGATCACCACAGTACTGGAAGATTTCTCACTGTGGTGACTAATCAAGGAGGTATGTCTATAACCCCTCAGCACCAATCCAGTTTCGTTTTGCAAAACCTTCACTGCCCTCTATTGGCTCTTTGTCTCTGTACATCAGAGAACCAGGAAACAACAGCAAAAACAAAACGAAACTGTAGGTACATTATATGATTGTTTTTTATCTATATTTAATCATTTTTAAAAGGAATCAGTTAACTATTATGTCTTTATACCCTGTAAACAGTCATTTCAGCAAAAACATTTTTTTCCTTTAGTGACCCTTTAAGTACAAATGTTGTTAAGGTTGTATAGACTGCTTTCTTTTAGGGACTGACAGAACCAATTAGCCTCTAAACGTAAACATTGATGTAAAAGACAAAAAAATTATCTGACTATTGATTATTTTTTCCAGTTTTAAGAATTTATTAGAAAACATGCTGTGATATCATCTCTAAGCTGCCAAGAGCATGACAAGAAGGTAGAGAAGCAATTAATGGTTATGAGGACAGCTCAGTTCTCATACCTTCATTGATGGACACAGTTGTTGTATTCAGCCAGTTCCTCGTCTTTGAACCACAAGGCAATTTCTTTCTTGGCACTTTCCACAGAGTCACTGCAGTGACAAATGTTCCTTCCAACCTCTATGCAGAAGTCTACTCTCATGGTACCAGTGTTCTATTGATTTGTGTCCTCTGTCGAATAGTGCCCACATCATAGGAGGCTTTTTTCAACGGGAGATACCATTTCACAGGCACAATTAAAAGCTATGCAGAGGGACACCATAGTTGTTAGATTGAGCCTCTCTGTTACAGGTGGGTTGTTGGTGTGTTGAAGGGTGGGTTTTGTCTGTGTTGCAACCCACCCTTACACACAGGGAAAACCTGCCATTCAACACACCAAACCTGCCCTGCAACACTGACAAAACCGGACCCTGAGCCCAATGTATACCTGCCCCGCAACAGAGAGGCACAATATGAAAAATACTGTGTCTCTCCACTGTTTGCATAGCATTCAATTATGGCTATCAAATGGTATCTCCGGTCAAAAAAATGCATCCTACAATGTGCGCATGCGCTATGGTGACGTCACGCTGGCTGATCAGAAAATCAGCTGGGGTGCTGTACCATTCTGCACCTGCGCAGGCACTTTTCGACGGAGGGCACAATTTGACAGAAAACCGGGTCAACTGGGTTGGCCTCTCCAAGCAAGATACAAAAGGTTTTCACCACATTCATATCCTGCCAGACAATGGCGACCATGGGGCCAGAATGCATGTACTCCATTAGTCATTTGAAGAAGGGACGGTCCTTAAGGTCAATGTAGTGCTGTTGCAAGTGCTCTTTACTGTCCTGCATAAACTTTATAGCCACCAACTGGAAGCTTTTCTGCGCAAAGTGTTTGATCATATCTCTGATTAGTTCTCTCTGGACACTATCTGATTTGATAGCAATGAAGGCACATTCATTGTTGGCCGCCATCCCTGCTCACTTCCACCCTGGAAAACTAGAAGAGAAAGACTAGAAAGATTAGAACAAATATTAGCTGACAGATTAAATGTACTGGGAAATTAACATTTCAGATTTTTCCAAAACAATTACTTATTATGGAATTATAATCATGTTTACAAAAGTCCTTAAAAAAGGTGTGAAAAATTTGGTTAATTAGTTACAGAGTTATAGCTGACACTATTTTTTTTCTTCTGTTTTTATTTTCCTTCGGGGTGTTAGGGTGTGACAATACAGTTGCCAGCTTGTAGAGGATGTGTGGTATATTTGCATTTTATGGATTCCTACTTTTTATCTGAAAGGTGCAAACAACAATTGCACCACTAGATGTCTCTAGAATACTGATCAATGTTTTCTACATTATGGAGCTGTTTCCTTCAATTTTATATTGCAATTTACCATTTTTTGTTTGTTTTTTAGGTAAACCAAATGCCTCCATATTATTACAGCTGGTTCCAGCATTGCTTTTATGAATCTTACTTTGTAAAAGTGTTCTTTTGAGCATTTGTTTTAATATGTGTACTTATAAAATAGTAATCTATCTCTATGCCTGTATTTCTAGAATAATTATATATGAAACTCATAGGTAATATACAAAGATCCAAAGAAATTGGGGATTTTGACAACATTTATTAACCTCTAACTGGCCAAATAGGTGAGAAAGATGCACCCAAATAATTCCAGGTGTGGGGATGTTATGGTTAGCAATGGGGAATGATTGTCTGGTACTGTCATTAGAAGTCATTTTCTATATTTGACATGCTGCAGAAGATACCTGAATGAGAACAGATAGAGTTTGTTAAGGTGTGAGCACAGGACATCAATCATGATAACAGCTCAAACAGTATGCAGCATAAATTGTTCCATAGACCCTGTCATAACCTGCTTGGAAAGGGCAAAGAGGCAGCAGGACAGGTGTCCTAAATTGTGTAAGACTGTTATGCCGCCTACACAAAATCGGAATTTCCGACAAGAAAACCATTGTTTTTTTGCCGACGGAACGTTGGCTCAAACTTGTGTTGCATACACACGGTCACAGAAATGTTGTCGGAAATTCCGCGGTGACGAACAACACTATGACGAGCCGAGAAAAATTAAGTTCAATGATTCCGAGCATGCGTAGGATTTTTGTGCATCAGAATCGCATACAGACGATCGGAATTTCCGACAAGAACTTTTCCAGTTGGAAAATTTGAGAACCAGCTCTCAATTTTTTGCTGTTGGAAATTCCAACAGAAAATGTCCGATGGGGCCTACACATGGTCGGAATTTCTGACCAAAAGCTCACATCGTATCCATTATAGTGGATGTGTGGCCGCTGACATTCCCTGCTACTTCCAATTAATCGAGACAATTCTTTTGTATGTACAATGAATACAATCATCTTCAAGGAAAATTACCCTGGATCATTAACACTGTGTGCTCTGGAGAGGTTTTCTGCTTTTCCTAATAGGCACTACAAGATTCTGTTGTGTATAACTCCCATTAGGGGAATACCAGAATATCACGATAATAGAAAGACAGATTTAGTATGCAACATCATTATACATGATTCTTTTTTGCAAGAGTCAAAACTATTGCAATTATTGGGTTTAGTAACAATTATAATTTTCTCGTCCTTTGTCAGATTCATGTGCCTGATGACAACTGTGTTGTAGCACATGCCTTTTAATAACACTTTACTGTAACCAGCTAAAAGCCTGTATGTCAAATTGACAATTGGAAAATACAATTGTACTCGTACACCTCCTCTGCAGGTTGCAGGGATATCACGATCTCCAAACGGATCTCTCAATGAAGGAACTCACATGGAGGGAAGGTTTTACAAGTGATATGAATGGAGAGAAAAGAAAGGCTTCATAGTGCAGTGACGTAGTAAAATAGATTCTTTATTCCACTTGCTGGAGATAAATCACTGACATCTAAAAGGCTTTTGGCAACAAAGTAAAAAGTCCGGGTGAAAAAAGTGCAAACCAGCTTCGGCTCTGGCCGATCAGCTGGGAGCGTGGTGACGTCAGCTACTGATGCTCCACCCGACGCTGTGTTTCTCCCTATTGGGCATCAATGGGGAACGCTCCCCGGAGATCGTGATATCCCTGCAACCTGCAGAGGAGGAAGAGGAGGAAGAGGTGTACGAGTGAGCATCCCATCCAGCTGATGATTGAAGCGTACAGTGCCTGAATGATCTTTGGATCTGGTAAGTGGCTATTCACTTATTTGTTGAAGTACAGTATTGAAGGCATCCTTTTGTTGGGTTGGTCGGTTCAAGCATCACATTTTTCCTGGGAAGGAACACACGCATGTGGGATGATCTCATAGGACTATATGTTCTCGAGCCTTAGGATTGTATCACTCAGTTGATTATTCTATTTATTTATCAGGATTCAATCACCTGTATTTTATTGTTTTGGTTGCGCACTTATTTGTTGTATTTTTACAGTTTTGCACAACCACACAATTGTCAGTTAAATAACACAGTGCCGTATTGCAAAAAATGGCCTGATTGTGAAGGGAGGTAAATCTTCTAGAGGTCAAGTGGTTAAGGTGGCCATAGATGGATCAAAATTTGACCAGTTCAGCAGGGACCAGTGGAATTTCAATTATGTGTGCATAAAAAATTAATCCAGTCCTTCCAAAACTAAAAGTGATCTACTGATTAACTTCTGTTCAATCGCTGTGTTGGATAAAAGCTGCTCGATCAGCAGCTGCAGCCAATGCTTCCAACTCAAATCTGTGTATTCTGGCAGCAGGAAAGTTTCCTCGCTGTAAGGCCCCGTACACACGACCAAGTTTCTTGGCAGAATTCAGCCAGAAACTCGATCGGAGCTGAATTCTGCCGAGAAACCCGGCCGTGTGTACACTTTCGGCCGAGGAAGCCGACGAGTTCCTCGTCGAGCCAAATAGAGAACATGTTCTCTCTTTCCTCATTGTTCAATGAGGAAAGTTGGCTCGCCGAGATCCTCGGCGGCTTCACACAGAACTCGACGAGCAAAACGATGAGTTTTGCCCGTCGAGTTCCTCGGACGTGTGTACGGGGCTTCAGAATACAATAGCGGAGGAGGAATCTAGTGGAGGATTCCCCATCCACCTCAAATGTACAGTATGGATAAGGAAGATTTTTTTTTCATTCGACTCACTGGCTAAACAAAAAACTGAACCATGTATGGCTAGATTTATCAGATGGCATATTCTTAGCTTTATAAATATTAAAGTAGAAATTCTACCTCCTTCTAAAAATGTTTTTAGCTTTTTGTTCATCCAAAGCACACTTACATGCTCATTTAATCCCATGTTGTCATCAATTAAACAGTTATGCCGCATACACACGACCGTTTTTCATGACAAAAAAAAAGCAATTTTTTAAATTGGTCGTAAAAAGGCTCCAGAGCATTTTTCTCAATGAGAAAAATGGGCGTTAAAAATTTAGAACCTGCTCTATTTTTTCTCGTCGTTTTTCACGTCGTTGTTTTTTTCGCATCGTGTGTATGTTTTAACGAGGGAGCAAGAATCAAGTTATGAGACAGAGAAATTAGCATAAGCAGTCCAAAGGGTGACGCCATTCGAACTTAACCTTTATAGTGCTGTCGTACGTGTTGTACGTCACCGTGCTTTGCTCAAGCATTTTTTTTTTCAGGATCGTGTGTATGCAAGGCAAGCTTGAGAGGAATCATGTAGAGAAAAACGTTTTTTTAAATGACATGAATAATGGTCGTGTGTACGCGGCATTACTCTTCTGCTTTATACCCTGTAAACAGTCATTTCAGCAAAAACATTTTTTTCCTTTAGTGACCCTTTAAGTACAAATGTTGTTAAGGTTGTATAGACTGCTTTCTTTTAGGGACTGACAGAACCAATTAGCCTCTAAACGTAAACATTGATGTAAAAGACAAAAAAATTATCTGACTATTGATTATTTTTTCCAGTTTTAAGAATTTATTAGAAAACATGCTGTGATATCATCTCTAAGCTGCCAAGAGCATGACAAGAAGGTAGAGAAGCAATTACTGGTTATGAGGACAGCTCAGTTCTCATACCTTCATTGATGGACACAGTTGTTGTATTCAGCCAGTTCCTCGTCTTTGAACCACAAGGCAATTTCTTTCTTGGCACTTTCCACAGAGTCACTGCAGTGACAAATGTTCCTTCCAACCTCTATGCAGAAGTCTACTCTCATGGTACCAGTGTTCTATTGATTTGTGTCCTCTGTCGAATAGTGCCCACATCATAGGAGGCTTTTTTCAACGGGAGATACCATTTCACAGGCACAATTAAAAGCTATGCAGAGGGACACCATAGTTGTTAGATTGAGCCTCTCTGTTACAGGTGGGTTGTTGGTGTGTTGAAGGGTGGGTTTTGTCTGTGTTGCAACCCACCCTTACACACAGGGAAAACCTGCCATTCAACACACCAAACCTGCCCTGCAACACTGACAAAACCGGACCCTGAGCCCAATGTATACCTGCCCCGCAACAGAGAGGCACAATATGAAAAATACTGTGTCTCTCCACTGTTTGCATAGCATTCAATTATGGCTATCAAATGGTATCTCCGGTCAAAAAAATGCATCCTACAATGTGCGCATGCGCTATGGTGACGTCACGCTGGCTGATCAGAAAATCAGCTGGGGTGCTGTACCATTCTGCACCTGCGCAGGCACTTTTCGACGGAGGGCACAATTTGACAGAAAACCGGGTCAACTGGGTTGGCCTCTCCAAGCAAGATACAAAAGGTTTTCACCACATTCATATCCTGCCAGACAATGGCGACCATGGGGCCAGAATGCATGTACTCCATTAGTCATTTGAAGAAGGGACGGTCCTTAAGGTCAATGTAGTGCTGTTGCAAGTGCTCTTTACTGTCCTGCATAAACTTTATAGCCACCAACTGGAAGCTTTTCTGCGCAAAGTGTTTGATCATATCTCTGATTAGTTCTCTCTGGACACTATCTGATTTGATAGCAATGAAGGCACATTCATTGTTGGCTGCCATCCCTGCTCACTTCCACCCTGGAAAACTAGAAGAGAAAGACTAGAAAGATTAGAACAAATATTAGCTGACAGATTAAATGTACTGGGAAATTAACATTTCAGATTTTTCCAAAACAATTACTTATTATGGAATTATAATCATGTTTACAAAAGTCCTTAAAAAAGGTGTGAAAAATTTGGTTAATTAGTTACAGAGTTATAGCTGACACTATTTTTTTTCTTCTGTTTTTATTTTCCTTCGGGGTGTTAGGGTGTGACAATACAGTTGCCAGCTTGTAGAGGATGTGTGGTATATTTGCATTTTATGGATTCCTACTTTTTATCTGAAAGGTGCAAACAACAATTGCACCACTAGATGTCTCTAGAATACTGATCAATGTTTTCTACATTATGGAGCTGTTTCCTTCAATTTTATATTGCAATTTACCATTTTTTGTTTGTTTTTTAGGTAAACCAAATGCCTCCATATTATTACAGCTGGTTCCAGCATTGCTTTTATGAATCTTACTTTGTAAAAGTGTTCTTTTGAGCATTTGTTTTAATATGTGTACTTATAAAATAGTAATCTATCTCTATGCCTGTATTTCTAGAATAATTATATATGAAACTCATAGGTAATATACAAAGATCCAAAGAAATTGGGGATTTTGACAACATTTATTAACCTCTAACTGGCCAAATAGGTGAGAAAGATGCACCCAAATAATTCCAGGTGTGGGGATGTTATGGTTAGCAATGGGGAATGATTGTCTGGTACTGTCATTAGAAGTCATTTTCTATATTTGACATGCTGCAGAAGATACCTGAATGAGAACAGATAGAGTTTGTTAAGGTGTGAGCACGGGACATCAATCATGATAACAGCTCAAACAGTATGCAGCATAAATTGTTCCATAGACCCTGTCATAACCTGCTTGGAAAGGGCAAAGAGGCAGCAGGACAGGTGTCCTAAATTGTGTAAGACTGTTATGCCGCCTACACAAAATCGGAATTTCCGACAAGAAAACCATTGTTTTTTTGCCGACGGAACGTTGGCTCAAACTTGTGTTGCATACACACGGTCACAGAAATGTTGTCGGAAATTCCGCGGTGACGAACAACACTATGACGAGCCGAGAAAAATTAAGTTCAATGATTCCGAGCATGCGTAGGATTTTTGTGCATCAGAATCGCATACAGACGATCGGAATTTCCGACAAGAACTTTTCCAGTTGGAAAATTTGAGAACCAGCTCTCAATTTTTTGCTGTTGGAAATTCCAACAGAAAATGTCCGATGGGGCCTACACATGGTCGGAATTTCTGACCAAAAGCTCACATCGTATCCATTATAGTGGATGTGTGGCCGCTGACATTCCCTGCTACTTCCAATTAATCGAGACAATTCTTTTGTATGTACAATGAATACAATCATCTTCAAGGAAAATTACCCTGGATCATTAACACTGTGTGCTCTGGAGAGGTTTTCTGCTTTTCCTAATAGGCACTACAAGATTCTGTTGTGTATAACTCCCATTAGGGGAATACCAGAATATCACGATAATAGAAAGACAGATTTAGTATGCAACATCATTATACATGATTCTTTTTTGCAAGAGTCAAAACTATTGCAATTATTGGGTTTAGTAACAATTATAATTTTCTCGTCCTTTGTCAGATTCATGTGCCTGATGACAACTGTGTTGTAGCACATGCCTTTTAATAACACTTTACTGTAACCAGCTAAAAGCCTGTATGTCAAATTGACAATTGGAAAATATACGTTTGTATCCACCCAGGATGCTCTTTGTTCTGAGTGAGGCTGGGTTCATACTAGTCGGATGCGAGAAACCCTAGAACTCCTGTGTGGGTTCCCGCATTGCACCAGAATTGCAGGCGGTTCACACTGACATCTGAGAACCACTGTGGGTGTCAATGTAAAGTTAGTGCCACCCCCAGATTGGTTCGCAGATTGCAGTGTGAACTGTCAACTGGTACAGGAATGTTACAGGAATCAGATTGCATGGGTGTGAACACCTATGTGATCCGATTCCAGTGCAGACTAAAGAAAAGGTCCTGCACCATTTTGGTGCGAATGCGGTGCGATTTCAGCAATACAATTGTTATAGCTGAATTTGCATTGCACAGACATCACAGCCTGATAAGGCAGTACAACCAGCCCTCCTGTACTGGGCCCAGCCTCATCAGTTCAGAAGGGGGACCCAGGCACCTGTTGAGCAGGAGGTCTGACTGTACTGTCTTTGTTGTCTGCCTGTAAATTACTGGCTCCTTCCTTCCTGTGCAGCTGAGGCTATTGAGAAAGGGACTGATACATCTATTTCCTGATTCACTTTTGTATGGGGGAAGGGGGCCCTGTCAGGTAAGCTGTATGGGGCTCTGTGATTTCTAACAGCAGCCCTGTGCACAGAAATGTAGCGTGAATCACATGCAATGTCTGTGATCGCACCAGTAATTCCTTGGCTAGGCACACAGTTAACGCTTTGATCACCTTAAATGTTTAACCCCTTCCCAGCTAGTATCCTTAGTACAGTGACTGTACATATTTTTAGCACTGATTCCTGTATTAGTGTTATTAGTTCCCCAAAGTGTCAAAAGTGTCAGCTGGTGTCTGATTATCTGCCGCAATATCACAGTCCTGCTATAATACGCTGATCACAGCCATTACTAGTATAAATACAATATATCCCAACGTTTGCATAAATCAGTCAATATTCGCTTCGATGGTTGTTTTTACCAAAAACATGTAGCAGAATACATATTGGCCTAAATTTCTGAAGACATTCGTTTTTTTACTTTTTTTTAATTGGATATGTTTTATAGCAGAAAGTATATATATTTTTATTTTTTTACAAACATTTTGGCCTTTTTTGCTTATAGTGAAAAAAAAAAGCAGTGGTGCTCAAATACCACCAAAATAAGGCTCTTTTGTTACATACATTTTATTTGGGTACAGTTTTGCACAGTGTAACAAGAACGATCCGCGCTACCCCTGATATACAAAAAGTGAAAGTGATATAAAAAACACACCTGTAAATGCAAAGCAATAATAATTGCGTAACTAAAATTAAAAAATGGTATTTGATAGTGGTGCTGCACCTAAATAAAAACCTGAATATGAGGCTCAATAAACATGAAAAAATACAACAAATAAGTGCACAACCAAAACAATAAAATACAGGTGATTGAGTCCTGATAAATAAATAGAATAATCAACTGAGTGATACAATCCTAAGGCTCGAGAACATATAGTCCTATGAGATCATCCCACATGCATGTGTTCCTTCCCAGGGAAAATTTGATGCTTGAACCGACCAACCCAACAAAAGGATGCCTTCAAAACTATCCTTCAACAAATAAGTGAATAGCCGCTTACCAGATCCAAAGATCATTCAGGCACTGTACGCTTCAATCATCAGCTGGATGGGATGCTCACTCGTACACCTCCTCTGCAGGTTGCAGGGATATCACGATCTCCAAACGGATCTCTCAATGAAGGAACTCACATGGAGGGAAGGTTTTACAAGTGATATGAATGGAGAGAAAAGAAAGGCTTCATAGTGCAGTGACGTAGTAAAATAGATTCTTTATTCCACTTGCTGGAGATAAATCACTGACATCTAAAAGGCTTTTGGCAACAAAGTAAAAAGTCCGGGTGAAAAAAGTGCAAACCAGCTTCGGCTCTGGCCGATCAGCTGGGAGCGTGGTGACGTCAGCTACTGATGCTCCACCCGACGCTGTGTTTCTCCCTATTGGGCATCAATGGGGAACGCTCCCCGGAGATCGTGATATCCCTGCAACCTGCAGAGGAGGAAGAGGAGGAAGAGGTGTACGAGTGAGCATCCCATCCAGCTGATGATTGAAGCGTACAGTGCCTGAATGATCTTTGGATCTGGTAAGTGGCTATTCACTTATTTGTTGAAGTACAGTATTGAAGGCATCCTTTTGTTGGGTTGGTCGGTTCAAGCATCACATTTTTCCTGGGAAGGAACACACGCATGTGGGATGATCTCATAGGACTATATGTTCTCGAGCCTTAGGATTGTATCACTCAGTTGATTATTCTATTTATTTATCAGGATTCAATCACCTGTATTTTATTGTTTTGGTTGCGCACTTATTTGTTGTATTTTTACAGTTTTGCACAACCACACAATTGTCAGTTAAATAACACAGTGCCGTATTGCAAAAAATGGCCTGATTGTGAAGGGAGGTAAATCTTCTAGAGGTCAAGTGGTTAAGGTGGCCATAGATGGATCAAAATTTGACCAGTTCAGCAGGGACCAGTGGAATTTCAATTATGTGTGCATAAAAAATTAATCCAGTCCTTCCAAAACTAAAAGTGATCTACTGATTAACTTCTGTTCAATCGCTGTGTTGGATAAAAGCTGCTCGATCAGCAGCTGCAGCCAATGCTTCCAACTCAAATCTGTGTATTCTGGCAGCAGGAAAGTTTCCTCGCTGTAAGGCCCCGTACACACGACCAAGTTTCTTGGCAGAATTCAGCCAGAAACTCGATCGGAGCTGAATTCTGCCGAGAAACCCGGCCGTGTGTACACTTTCGGCCGAGGAAGCCGACGAGTTCCTCGTCGAGCCAAATAGAGAACATGTTCTCTCTTTCCTCATTGTTCAATGAGGAAAGTTGGCTCGCCGAGATCCTCGGCGGCTTCACACAGAACTCGACGAGCAAAACGATGAGTTTTGCCCGTCGAGTTCCTCGGACGTGTGTACGGGGCTTCAGAATACAATAGCGGAGGAGGAATCTAGTGGAGGATTCCCCATCCACCTCAAATGTACAGTATGGATAAGGAAGATTTTTTTTTCATTCGACTCACTGGCTAAACAAAAAACTGAACCATGTATGGCTAGATTTATCAGATGGCATATTCTTAGCTTTATAAATATTAAAGTAGAAATTCTACCTCCTTCTAAAAATGTTTTTAGCTTTTTGTTCATCCAAAGCACACTTACATGCTCATTTAATCCCATGTTGTCATCAATTAAACAGTTATGCCGCATACACACGACCGTTTTTCATGACAAAAAAAAAGCAATTTTTTAAATTGGTCGTAAAAAGGCTCCAGAGCATTTTTCTCAATGAGAAAAATGGGCGTTAAAAATTTAGAACCTGCTCTATTTTTTCTCGTCGTTTTTCACGTCGTTGTTTTTTTCGCATCGTGTGTATGTTTTAACGAGGGAGCAAGAATCAAGTTATGAGACAGAGAAATTAGCATAAGCAGTCCAAAGGGTGACGCCATTCGAACTTAACCTTTATAGTGCTGTCGTACGTGTTGTACGTCACCGTGCTTTGCTCAAGCATTTTTTTTTTCAGGATCGTGTGTATGCAAGGCAAGCTTGAGAGGAATCATGTAGAGAAAAACGTTTTTTTAAATGACATGAATAATGGTCGTGTGTACGCGGCATTACTCTTCTGCTGTTCCACACCGCCACCTTTCTTTTTAAAGTCATCGAGATCTGGCTGTCTGCCCCACAACCTTACAGCCAGTGCCCTTTTCTTGCATCACCAGATCTCCCCTTACCTTGTTAACTGTGTACCACTGTGGTGTCTGTGTTTCTGTTAAATATTGTACCTGCAGAATGATGGCATAAATGTTATCATTCATCTTTTCAGGAGCAGGATATCCCG
Source organism: Rana temporaria (assembly GCF_905171775.1). NCBI lineage: Eukaryota > Metazoa > Chordata > Amphibia > Anura > Ranidae > Rana > Rana temporaria. The sequence continues at coordinate 122,696,097 of NC_053491.1, read as the reverse complement.
AGACGTGCTTTCTGTACTGAATCTGTTGCCTCCTGAGATATGTAACATGGAATGAAAAAAATAAAATAAAGTGTGAATAGACTAATTTCTTGCTGTGCCTATTGTATTATGACAGCCACCACAGGAAGCTGTCAGAATACCTGAACAGTGGCCATATCTGATTGGATGTAGCCTTTGTTCTGGCTCCTTCAAGTCTTCAACAGAAAGGTGACAGGTGGGTGACAAGGCCACCCAAGTATCACATTTCAGCTTGTTCCTGTTGAACCAGATGAAACTCACCTAGTGTATAGCCAGGGAAGAATGGAGGCCAAACAAGCCCAAAAAAAAGTTAAATATGAACACAGATATAAAAAAAAGTCTGCTTTTTAATAGTGTGGAGTGGGAGGATTTGAATGTGTGAGCTGGAAGGCCTGTAAAATATACTGGATATTACAGAAATTAAGGTGTATATACTATATACAATAATATATATATATATATATATATATATATATATATATATATATATATATATATATATATATATATATATATTTTAAGAAGCTTTTCTCATATATCCTGATATAAATAAGACAGTAATATTGACCATATTATCCTCTATACAGTATACACTAGTTCTGTATATATATATATATATATATATATAATATATACACATACACACAGCACTAGTATATACTGTATAGCGGATAATATGGTCAATATTACTGTCTTATTTATATCAGGATATATAAGAAAAGCTACTTAAAGAAATTAGAAAAAAAACATTTTACAACTATTATGTGTTTAGTGAAAAATGTTAATAATTGTATATTGTGTTAAAGGTTATAATTGAAATTAAGTTCCTTGCAGCTTTGAAGCACTGGGAACACACATTTTAGTGCAGTGTGGTTTTTGCTAGCCAACTGTAAGCAATGGAATGGTGCCTTATCTGATGTAACTCTTCTTCAAAAAGAGTAACTCTAGAGCCTCCTGGAAAACTGGTTATAGGTAAACGGAACCCTGTGAGGATAAAACTGAAAACTGATATTGCTAATTTTCTTTAAAGATGTAGTCTGTGAGGCTATCATCCTAAATCTAGTTTCACTGCTAAGCAAGTCGATGACCTGGAGAAAATACAAGGGATCAAAATTTCGATGTTCACACCTTACTGGCTGCTTGCTTGTTCCTGGTAAGTGACATTCTAGGCAGTGGAACAATGATGATTACAACCCTGGATACGCTTACATAAGTCTGTTTTTGGCAGGTTAACCTAAATGCTCACATGATGCTTAAATAATGCGAAAAGAAAGAAAAAGCAAACGTGCAATGCATTTTTAATTGCACACAAAGAATCTAATGCCGCGTACACACGATCGGAATTTCCGATGGAATAGAATCCAATGGAATTTTCCGTCGGAATTTAGATGAAGCTGACTTCCATCAGTCTTGCTTACACACTGTCAGACTAAATTCCGACTGTCCAAAGAGCGGTGACATAAAACACGACGACGAGCCGAGAAAAATGAAGTTCAATGCTTCCGAGCATGCGTCGACTTGATTCTGAGCATGCGTGGGTCTTTTCTCTGTCGGAGTTGCACACAGACGATAGGAATTTCCTATCGTTTTTTTTCCATCGAAAAAAAAATAAAACATGTTCTATTTCTAAAAACCGAAGTAAAAAAGTCTGATCGGAATTTCTGATGAAAAAAGTCAGATCGTGTGTACGCGGCATAAGGTGCTTTCCTGGCATCTTCTCATACTCATACGTACTGTACATTAATACACTTTTTTTGCTACAATGACACGTGTGCTGAGCATTTAGTACCATTATTTTATTTTATTCAAAACAGATTTTATTGAGAAATAAAACAGGGAAGGAAACAATAAAGCATTATTGGCAGTTAGGCATTATATAATCAAAAAGGTTTGTTCCTACAATACTTCCAGGGAACATCTTCAGCAGCATTGCAAGTATGCAAAAAGGAAAGCTTTCATAGGTTATATGGAAAATGTTCATTTCATAATATTATATGGAAAATGACATTATAGTTTAATGCATAATAAAGCCCTAATTGATTTTGAGTCTTTTATTTTTTCTTTCCACAAGATTGCTTTAGGATCCCAAAAGGAGATCAAGGATTTCATAGGATTTCATAATTACCCATTGTTTGTGAGTTTTTTTGGTGGAACCAGTCTAAGATTTGTGCAAGCAGACCTATTTTATGGTAAAAATCTGAAAGGCTAGTCCCAGCTTCTTCTATGCAGCTAAGCGTAAAAGTTCAATATTTCGCTCTATGGAGAATGATGAAGATATCATTTATAAAAAAATGCTTTGCGTAGGTGGATGAGGAAATTGTTTTTGTAACTATAAATTGTATTAAATTGTTAACATGTATAAAACAAAGACAAACAGGAAAATATTCTATCAAAATCAAGTTTTACAATCGGTGTACCAATCAAGTTTTAAGATATAGAGGCAAGACAGTAAAATAGCCCTTTCAGTTTTAACCTCAATAATACCACCAAGACATAGATTATAGATAGATTGTGTGATATGGTAGCTTAATTGGAATGCTGGTTAATACCAAGGGAGATTATGAAGATTGTCAAGGCAGTATGAGTATGTATATTATGTCAGGTAACCAGTTTTGGACTTGTGTTGTCCTAAGCCAAGAGGAGTCGTATTGTAAAATAAAGGAAGGTAAATAAGAGCTCTGGAAAATACAGGCTCTCCTCACTTAAAGCGGAGGTTCACCCTTTAAAACATTTTTTGACATCACACAAAGCCGCGCCATCCTACCGACACAATGCCGGTGTTTTTTTTTTTTGTCAGCACATACCTCTTAATCCCGATTTTCACCTCACGGCGATCCCGCGGGAGTGGGCGTTCCCAAGCACTGCCTGTGATTGACAGGCTTCCGAACGGCGCATACTGCGCATCACAGGTTGCCGGAAAAACCCGAACGTCGGTGCGGCTCTATACGGCGCCTGCGCACCGACGTTCGGGTTCTATCGGCAACCTGTGACGCGCAGTATGCGACTTTGTGTGATGTCAAAAAATGTTTTAAAGGATGAACCTCCGCTTTAACGACTAGGTTTCGTTCCAACGACCAGGTAATTAAAGCGGAGGTCCATACAAAAAGTGAACCTCCACTTTTCGGAACCCTTCCCCCCTCCGGTGTCACATTTGGCACCTTTCAGGGGAGAGGGGGTGCAGAATCCTGTATTATACAAGTATTTGCACCCACTTGCGGGAATAGACTGCAGCTGAGAGTAATGCCCCTTTGTGTCACCCCCCTCTGTCTTCTGGGAAACACACTGGTCCCAGGAGACAGCGGGGACCAGTGAGGCACCCCACGCGGCTCGCGCATGCACAGTAGGGCGCAATGCTTCACTTCCTAATTCCCTCACCCAGGATGGCAGAGGGGGCAGCTGACAGATGAGCGATTGCTCGGTCTTGGCTGCCGACATCGTGGGCGTGCTGGACAGGTAAGTGTCCATTTTTTAAGTCAGCAGCTGCGGTATTTGTAGCTGCTGGTTTTAAAAAAAAAACTTGGGTGGACCTCCACTTTAAAAAAATTGTTCACTACAGGAGGAGCCACAAGTAATTAATATTTTAAGCATTCCTAACTACTGTACTGTATTGTGAAAATAAGGTCTAAACACAAAACTCCAGCTCAAAAACATTTTAATTTGCAGAAGTATAGAACACAAACTAAAATTCTGCAATGTACGGTGCAATACAATGATGTACAGCGCGTTGTTCGGGTGGGGAGAGCTGGTCGTAAGTCCGATCAGTCACTAAACAGGTAAGTCGTTAAACAAGAAGTATCTGTAAAAATCTAGGTACTTCTAGGTGCTTCTGGGGTTAGGAAACACAGGTGCACTCACGATAGCCATGCACTTCTATGATCCTTGAACCATATTTTCCAGTGGGACTGAAATTTAGAAATTCAGAATAAAGACCTCCTGTAGGTAAGGAGCATTTATGGATTTCCATTTCCTTGCAATTGATAGATGAGCTGCTATAACGGCATGAGTGAGAAATGCTTGTATAAATAAATATTTGTGGGCCAAGTGTCCAATCCTAAGGGGATGGGGACTTTTTGAAATAAATACAGTCATTTTGATAAAGTGTCCAACTTAAGAACATAATGGCCCGGATTCACAAAGCACTTACACCGACGTATCTTGATATACGCCGCGTAAGTGTAACTATGCGCCGTCGTATCTGTGCGCCGTGCCCACAGAACTAGATATGCCTGAAAATAGGCTTCATCCGACCGACGTAACTTTCCTACGCCGGGGGAATCTTGGGCACATATTTACGCTGGCCGCCTCATTGTAAATATGCAAATGAGGGAGATACGTCGATTCACGAACGTAGTTGCGCCCGGCGCATAATATACACGGTTTGCGTAAGGCTTACGTCCGGCGTATAGTTATTCCCCATCTATGAGGCGCAACTCAAGCAAAGGTATGGACCAGGGAACAGCCGTTGTATTTTACGTCGTTTACGTAGTAGTACGTGAATAGGGCTGGGCGTAGGTTACGTTCACGTCGTAGGCAGTGATCCGTCGTATCTTAGGGAGTAGTTCCGACGTGATTCTGTGCATGCGCACTGGGTTGCATCCACGGGACGGCGCATGCGCCGTACGTTATTCGTATCTTTATGACGCTCAGTCCATCATTTACATGGGGTCACGCCTCATTAGCATGGCTCACACCCACTTCCACCTACGCTGGCTTACGCCGAGGAAACCCAGCGTAGATTTGGGGGCGAGTGCTTTGTGAATCCAGTGCTTGCATCTGTGCGCTGCGTCGGTGTAGCGTATATTAGATACGCTACGCTTGCATAAATATGCGCCAATATATGTGAATCCGGGCCAATGTCAGCATAATGTCAGGGTCATCCAGCTCTGTATGTCAGATTAGGAGGAATTAATTGGAGAAATCCATTGGGATTTTTATTTCTGGATATTTTAATGAAGATTGTTGCTAAACTATAGGGGTAGAGGGAGATGCATTCAGGAGTTCCAATTTAAAGGGAATTACTTTAAAGTACAGGGCCATTCATTTTTAAAAGGTCCTCAACATGTGGTGATTGGCCAAAGAACATGCTGCATATTTTTTCTTCTATATCAAAAGGGAACTTATGCATGGCAGGTGCATTTGTTTTGGAAGTTTCACAAAAATTGATTAGCAGTGCAATGTTCTTACATAGAGGGGGATATGTATCAAGCAAATTAGTAACACAATTAGTCACAAATCAAGTTATATCTGTTTCTTTCACGAAAATCCTCATGACAGGTTTATAGACCTGTGTATCCGTGTTCCTGGGCAGCCTAGTGCATCAGTTTGCAAAGTTAGGAAACAGATTTATTACTTAAGATGAGAAAAACTTTAATGATAAACCGATGCATAATTAAGAAGTGGTAAAAGACACGTTTCATAAAGTCTGCAATGTGATTTTAGAGCAGCCAAAGGAAGACTTTATGAAGCCTCGTACACACGACCGAGGAACTCGACGGACGAAACACATAGTTTTCCTCGTCGAGTTCCTTGTTAGGCTGTCGAGGAACTCGACAAGGCAAGTTTCTCCATTCCCGTCGAGAAAAAAGAAGACATGCTCTCTTTTTGGCTCGACGGAATCCTCGACAGTTTCCTCGTCGAAAAATGTACACACGACCGGTTTCCTCGACAAAAAAAAAATCCCAGCAAGTTTCTTGCTGGTTTTTGCCGAGAAACTCGTTCGTGTGTACGAGGCCTGTCTCAGAATGTAACCTTGTACTAAATCTGTCTCATCATGCGTTCCACTGCTCCTACTTAGCATTGCTTTGCCATGAGACAGAATTGCTAAATGTCCCCCAGGGGCTTTTTGTGCCAAGCTTGAATGTGCATGATAATGATTGTCAACATGCATTATAACAAACATGTAAAGAAACTACAAAGGTTCTTTGATATTTTCTTTAGAGGATGATAATTTGTTTTCAAGAAATAAAAGCTTATGTCTGTATTCATCACATCATAGTTTGTATTTTGTATTGTGCATTAGTAAATCTACACAATCTAAAAAAATTATAATCATATTTTACAAGCCAAGTAGTTTTGATGCAAAAAATGCATTTAGTTGGCTCTGATCTGGTATAGCACAGAGATGGTAAAATGTCACTGTATTTATTTACACAATTGTGCACATGCACAAATATGGCCACAAGAGGTCACTAATGTATAAGAAACAAAACCAAAATGCTGCATAGTTATTTTGTTTTGTTCATGTATGGGAAGTAAAAATTCTATGTACAGTTTAGCCATTGATAGAGTGACATGATCAAATACACGTGATGATAATGATTATCTTTCAAATGATCTCTGTCACATTATTTTCAAATCTTAGTATGGTAGTTGTAATAGTGGTACAATGACTGCACAGTGTTAGCAAAAGTCTACATGCTAATATTAATTAAGAGGTGGGGCCAGCAAGTATTTCATATTCAGCTTTATATTACAAAATATAACTAATCGTATCTGATCATATTTTGTGTAAGGAAGCTTTAAAAAAATCGGTCTAAGGTTTATCCAGATGTTACTATTATTTTATGTGCATGCTGGATACATAAGAGTGTGCAGCTCCTTTGTTATATTGGTTCCACATTCACACTAAAATATTCATCTAATTGGAGGAGGCTGCATTCATTGAATACTGCCCTGCAAGGATGTTGGTTTGTACTAGAGACACTGAAAACAGAAGCCATGTGCTTCCTTTGACACTCTTCTGGAATTTGCCAGCAGTGCTTTATTGAGTACATAGAGCCATTCACACAAATCAATACTCCATCATACCTTACACATAGCTCCCAACTGTCCCTGATTTTGAGGGACTGTCCCTGATTTGGAACAATGTCCCTCTTTCCTCCTCATTTGTCCCTAATCTATATAGTTGTCAGTGGCGTCAGCACGTGATTAGAGCCAAAGACTCCAATAGGCTTCAAAAAATGGTGGGCTCGGGGCGCAGAGCACTGCGCTTCGAGCAGGGGCAGATTCAGGGGGGCAACAGGAAAACAATTTTGTGACAGGCAGGGTGGTGGATCAGTTAGCGGGCCGGTGGGTGAACTGGCGGATCAGTTAGCAGACCAGTGGGTGAGACAGTGGATCAGTTAGCAGGGCCGGTGGGGGATCAGTCAGTGTGCCAGCGGGTGGATCTGTCAGCATGCCGGCGGGTGTGTGACCAAACAGGCCAGTCGGCAGGTGAGCGGGCGGGCGGGGGAGCAGAGAGATGACATCATCTCTCACCACCCTTCTTGCATTACCACTCTCCTGCCCTCACTGTGCAGCCTTAGGTAGCAGAGAGATTACATCATCTCTCTGCTGCCTGCCTTCACGCTGGGACACAGCAAGTGAAAATCTGCACCGTGTAGCAGGCAAGTGACACAGCAAGTGACAATCTGCATTTGGTGGCAAGGTGATGTGGCAAGTGACACAGCAAGTGTAATCTGCATCTGGTGGCAAGGTGATGTGGCAAATGACACAGCAAGTGACAATCTGCAACTAATGGCAGGTGACGTAGCAAGTGACAATCCGCACCTTGTAGCAGGCAAGTGACACAGCAAGTGACAAACCGCAACGTGTGGCAGGTGACGTGGCAAGTGACAATCCGCACCTTATAGCAAGCAAGTGACAATCCACAATGTGTGGCAGATGATGTGGCAAGTGACAATCCACAGCGTGTGGCAGGTGATGGAGTAAGTGACAATGCGCAACTTGTGGCAGGTAATGTGGGAAGCGACAATCCGCAGCGTGTGGCAAGTGAAATCCGCAACTTGTGGCAAGATAAAATCTGTAGCTTGTGGCTGGTAACGTCACAACCGTCAATCCGCAACTTGTGGCAGGTAATGTGGCAAGGCAAAATCAACAACTTGTGGCAGGTGACGTGGCAAGGCAAAATCCGCAACTTGTGGCAGGTGACAATCAGCATCTTGTGGCAGGCGACGGTGGCAATTGACACAAATTGGGCTCCCACTGATTCTGCATTAGGGTAAGGTGAACTATTTTATTTTATATTCCAATATAATAATAAAAATAATGCGATTCAATCATCCTGATACCGTAACAACAATGGTGACATGATGATTGAAGTGCCAACATTAGCCATTTCCCAGATAAATTGCCTGCAAAAAACATATTTTCTGGCAGTGCCCCTCCTGAGACTAGGCTCTGGAACCGCCCCTGGCTCAAAAGCCCACCTAGATGCTGAACCTCCTCCTGGCCAATCAGGAAGCGGGTCCTGAGACCCATCACCCAATTGGATGAAAGGACAGGCCTAGGAGGAGGAGGGAGGAGACACAGCCAAAGCTGCTGTGATGCAGAGGAGGAGGAGGAGATGCTGCCCGCTGCCCATTCCCCATAGGAGCACTGCCTGCCCACAACCTAGATAGGGTAAGTGCAGGACTGAATGACCGACCGACCCGCTAGAAGCCTCCAATAGGAGGGAGGAGGAGCTGGTGAATGTGCCTCACCACCAGCTGACCTGGGGGGTGGTTATTTGCCACCCCCCAAAAAAAGAAACACCAGACGCCGCTAATAGTTGTATATAAAATGCACTTTTAAACAGTGTTTGCCAGTGCTAAAGCTTTTATCCAATTTCTAAATTACTGCATTAGTAAATGTCAAAAGCCAGTATAAAGCAATAATAGTGGTAAAAAAAGCACTTGGGGGTTTAACTAATATTTTTGTTTTTTTATATTTCTCATTTAAGGGGGTGTTGCACGGGTATGTGTCTTATGCCTACACACTTTGCCAATAGGTATCCCTGGTTCCCATTTCAAAAAGTTTTGATGTATGCTAACAGTCTAATGTCTGTAAAACACAAAGGGGGGAATTTACAAAAACTGGTGCACTCAGAATCCGGTGCAGCTGTGCATGGTAGCCAATCAACTTCTAACTTCAGCTTGTTCAATTAAGTTTAATAAAATCAATAAAAAGTCAATAAAACCTGGAAGCTGATTGGCTTCCATGTAGAGCTGCACCAGATTTTGCACGCTCACATTTTAGTATATCTCTCTCATATCCTAGTAGTCAATATGGTTAGAAGCCAATTTGTCCTTGCTGGGATTTAAAACATAGCTTTACTAACCACTTCATACCAAAAAAAAAAAAAAAAGCAACATGGTGATTTAATAAAGCATGTACACTTGACTATTGTTTTGAGATTTAATTTAACTACCCACTCAACATGAACATACATTTTGAAACATGGACGTCTCCCTTGAACAGTCAAAATACAATTTCATATGAAAATTATGTATTTTGAATTAAAAAATAAATGCTAAATGTCATCAAATTACAAAATAAAACACTTTTATTGTTCTTATAATGGAACATGTCCTAATATACAGTACGGAAACCCTGCTTAGCAGTACAATTTTTACCCTTATGACTTAATTGAAGCATAAAATGTTACTTGAGAATGTAACTTCCCGCTGATAACATCTTTGTTCAATGTCTTTCAAAACAGTTTCCTTTTAAGTGCAAGAAAGTTTCCCACTAGTTAACGTGCACTGTGTCACATTAATAACCACTGCTTGACTGTACATATAACTTGTATATTTGAAAATCCTTTGTAAAGATACATTATTAAATAACTTTTTTTCCAAGTGAGAAAAGTATTACTGTTTGGAAAATAATTTGTTTTTTTTTTGATATTATGTCTAAAATTATTTTATTATTATCATTATTTATTATTTAAGGTACTTATATAGCGCTGTCAATTTACACAGTGCTTTACATATACATTGCACATTCACATCAGTCCCTACCCTCAAGGATCATAGGGCCAGATTCACGTAGAGCGGGCGCAGCGTAACGTAACCGGTTTACGCTACACCGCCGCAAGTTTTCCGATTTAGTGCCCGATCCACAAAGCATTTACCTGAAAATTTGCAGCGGTGTATCGTAAACAGGTCCGGCGCAAGGCGGCCCAATTCAAATGGGGCGGGTACCATTTAAATTAGGCGCACTCCCGCACCGGACGTACTGTGCATGCTCCCGTCGCAAATTTCCCGACGTGGTTTGCGCAAAATTACGACGCGCCTACGTTTTGTGAATCGCATCGTGAAAAAAAGACTTACGCCAGGAAAAATAAAAAATTTAAAAAAAATTCAAAAGCGACGTGGGAAAGACAGGCATACTTTAATATGGTGGAGTACTTTTACACCATGTTAAAGGTGCCCTATCTTTGCGACGGAAATCTAACACTTGCGACGCCGTAACAACGGGAAAAATCTTCGTGGATCGCCGTAACTCTTAATTTGCATACCCGATGCTGGTTTACGACGCAAAAGCCCCCCAGCAGCGGCCGCGGTACTGCATCCTAAGATCCGACAGTGTAAAACAATTACACCTGTCGGATCTTCTGGCTATCTATGCGTAACTGATTCTATGAATCAGTCGCATAGATAGAAACAGAGATACGACGGCGTATCAGGAGATACGCCGTCGTATCTCTTTGTGAATCTGGCCCTTAAAATCTAAGGTCCCTAACTCACATTCATATACTAGGGCCAATTTAGACAGAAGCCAATGAACCTACCAGCATGTCTTTGGATTTTACTGGGCATATTAGCAGATCTATAATAAATAAAATTAGAAAAATACAAGTTTGTAACTAATTATTTGCTGTCTGAATAAGCTTGTATTCTTGGGGGAAATTTACAAAAAAAAAAGGAACACTCAAAATCTGGTGCAGCTGTGCATGGTAGCACAATCAATTTCTAAGCCCAGATTCGCACTGGGTACGATTTGAGATGCGATTTCACATGTAAAATCGCATCTCAAATCAGCGGCATTTGCCGGCAATTGTTGGCAATGGCACCGTCCTAATCGGTGCGACGCCGCATCTGCGGCTCTGCACTGATTTCAAAAAGTAGTTCCTGTACTTCTTTTTTTGTGATTTTGGGCCGCGATTTACATTGACATCTGTGCAGAATCCTGCACAGATATCTCTTAAATCGCGGCCGAAATCGGGACTGCCAGCGGGAGTGAACTTGTTCAGCTGAACTCGCACGGCTTTACTCCTGAAGCCCAGTGTGAACCTGGGCTGACTTCAGCTTGTTCAATTAAGCTTTGACAATAAAACCTTGAAGTTGACTGGCTTCTCTGCAGAGCTGCACCAGATTTTGCACCATGCAGTTTTAGTGAATAACCCCTAGAGTCTAAAACGACATCTAGTTAGAATTGAGAAAGCAGTTGATATACCGTTTTTATTCCCTCAACCCCCCCCCCCCCACATACACACACACACACTTTCCCATATGAAACCGTTACATTTCTGTAATCAAATATATATATATATATATATATATATATATATATATATATATATATATATACTGTGTATATATATATATATATATATATATATATATATATATATTTTTTTTTTTTTCAGTTCAGTTCTGGTTTTTTTTTTCAGTTTTTGTGGATTATTTTATTGACAATTACACAAATTAAGTTTGACAGACAGAAGTTTCTTTAGGTTGTGTTTGATACTGCTGTTTTTTTTTTTTGTTAGTTTTTTCACTATATAAAGGAAAAAATACCTTATTTTCTATCTTAAAACTGGTCAAATAAATAATCTTTCTTTATAAATTATGGCCCATAATGCATTATGCTACATTTCATTGGTAAAACAAATATTGTAAGTACATTATTTGGTCTTTGTGAGAGTTATAGAGTCTACCAGCTATTGTTTATATGTTTTAAAATGATAAACCCTGATGTTGTGACTGCCTTTTGTGTTTCTGAAGACCCACAATGTCTGCACTCTAAAAAACAACCCCCCAAAGATCTCATTTGTTGCCACTAGTTTTTTTCCCCAACAAAGTTGTAATTTTCTTCTTACACACAGCATAGGAATACTTAATGACACCCCTAAACACATATTATTCTGAATATGTGAATATCAGATTTTATTTTTTTCTTCTGCTTCCTAGCAACATATAGGTGGACCTTCAGAGTTTTAAAGTGCATTAATTATGCATCTGATTTGCTGACTACCTATCACTAGAGATGAACCAAACAGCCCTGGGTTCATTTCAGCAGGGGTTCAGTGTGCTGTTTTTTTTTTTTTTTTTTTTTTAAAGAAGTTTTTTTATAATTTTCAATCCTTTAAGGGCTCTTTCATACGGGCGGCGGCCCGTTCAGGTCCGCCTGACAGTTTTTTTTGCGGACCTGAACGGGCGCTCCATGCTCATCTATGGAGCCGCGGATGTCAGCGGTGACATGCCCGCTGACATCCAACCCGCTCCGATCCGCCAAAGTGTGACGGAGGAAAAACCTACTTTTCCATCCGTCTGGCGGATCGGATCGGGTGAACACAGACAAACGGTCCATGTTCATCCGATCCCCTCATAGGGGAGAGCGGAGAAAAGACAGGTCAGTCCCTGCACAGTGTGCGGGGACCGCCCTGTCATCCGCCGGCTCAGCGGGGATCAACGGAGAGATCCCCGCTGAGCAAGCAGAGGTTCATGGGGCGGATCATTACTGATTTGCCCCGTGTGAAAGGGGCCTAAGTCTGGTATGAATATTAGGTATGTACATCAAACGAAAAAAAAAAAGTGGGAGGTCCCCCAGGAAATCCATACCAGAACTATAGGGTTTGGTATGGATTTAAGGGGAACTTTGAGGTCCCCTTAACCCCCCTGGTGGTATTCTCGAGTCTGGCTCGGGGTAAGATTTCTTTACCAAAAGCGGTATCCCCGTGCCAGACTCGGGAATGCCTCGCAGCAGCCACAGATAAAGTTACTTACCTTGTCCCTGGATCCTGCGATGCCTCCCCGCTGTGTGAGCGAGCGGCGTCCTCGCTCGATACACACAGTGTCCCTGTGTGCCGCCGATCTCCATTCCCTGCGACGTTACGATGCACGGGGGAGGAGAACGGCGCCAAATTCAAAAAAGTAAATAAACACATTACATACAGTATACTGCAATCTTATAGATTACAGTACTGTATGTAAAAAATACACAACCCCTTTGTCCCTAGTGGTCTGCCCAGTGTTCTGCATGTACTTTTATAAAATAAAAACTGTTCTTTCTGCCTGCAAACTGTAGATTGTCCATAGCAACCAAAAGTGTTCCTTTATGTCAAAAGTGCTTTTAGACCAGCTAGAAAACAGCGATAATAAATTATAATCACTTGCAGAATTGAGCGATAGCGATTTGTGGGGAAATTCGTCATAAAAAAATAAAAGTAATGACTGCGACAATTCTGCAACTGAGCAAATTTCAGTGTTTTTGATTTGATTAAATTATTGAATAATTTTTATTATAATTACATTATTATTTGTTATAATTATTTATAGTTATTTATTATATTATAATTTATGCTTGAGATGTCTACTAGACTCTTGTTTGGACAGATTTAAGTGAGTTATTCCTAAGAATTACAGGCCTACAATGTAAAACGCCAAATTTCCATGTAAAATAATGGTACCGCTTTCAGCACCTAAAATCTGAAATAATCATACCGCCAGGGAGGTTAACAGCTTGCCGACCGCCCACTGCCATTTTACGGCGGCAGGTCGGCTCGGCTGCACAAAATCACGTTAATCACATAATATAACGTGATTTTGCTTTGCGGCCACTAGGGCCCCCTGCTCGCCCCTGGTGCTGATGCGAGTGCCCGGTGGGCGTGATCACCGCCGGGCACCCGTGATTGCTTATGACAGAGCAAGAATCGGGAGCTGTGTGTGTAAACACACAGCTCCCGGTTCTTTCAGGAGGAGAAATGACTGATCATATGTTAATACAATATATGAACAGCGATCTGTCATTTCCCTAGTCAGTCCCACCCCCCTTCAGTTAGAACACACTTTAGGGAACATAATTAACCCCTTGATCGCCCCCTAGTGTTAACCCCTCCCCTGCCAGTGACATCTTTACAGTAATCATTGCATTTTTATAGCACTGATCGCTATAAAAATGCCAATGGTCCCAAAAATGTGTCAAAAGTGTCCGATGTGTCCGCCATAAGGGCGCAGTACCGATAAAAATTGCAGATTGCCGCCATTACTAGTTAAAAAAAAATATTAATAAAAATGCCATAAAACTATCCCCTACTTTATAGACGCTATAACTTTTGCGCAAACCAATCAATAAACGCTTATTTATGAAAAATATGTAGAAGAATACGTATCGGCCTAAACTGAGGAAAAAAAAAAGTTTTTTTATATATTTTGGGGGATATTTAATATAGCAAAAAGTAAAAAATATTCATTTTTTTTTCAAAATTGTCTCTCTATTTTTGTTTATAGCGCAAAAAATAAAAACCACAGAGGTGATTAAATACCACCAAAAGAAAGCTCTATTTGTGGGGAAAAAAGGACGTCAATTTGTTTGTTTGCACGACCGCGCAATTGTCAGTTAAAGCGACGCAGTGCTGAATCGCAAAAAGTGTCCCGGTCATTAACCAGCAAAATGGTCCGGTCCTGAAGTGGTTAAAAAATCCAGACCCTTAATTTGAGCATGCAGCCTGGCTGGCCAGGACATGGGTATGTGCATGTGCCCCCTCTTTACGTATGCCAGACTACATGCCCTCAACATGGGGTGGTACTGGCAAAAGAAGAAACGTATATGGACAGCCGCACTCCAGTAAGTCTAAAAAAGACGTGCCCTTTATTGGGTAAAAAGAAAATGCACTACAAAAAACAGCATACAGTGGGAAATAAACAGCTGACGCGTTTCACATTGAACCTCAATGCTTAGTCATAGCTATAAATGAAACAAAATAATTCAAATATATATACACAGTGATCTAAAATCCCTGTTTGGCCCGCCCAACATGTGATTGGTTCCCGCAAATTACTGGAATCTCAAACACATGCTGGGAAGTAGACATGTGCACAGCAAAAATTTTCGTTTATTTCTGTTTCGTTTCTGTTCGTTTATCGTGATTCGTAACGAGTTGTAATTTCGTAAGACGTTAGTTATCGTATTCGTACTCTTTAGTATTTTCGTAACACTCTTTTTTCCGTTTCCGTTTTTTTCTGTTAGTTTATTTTTTGTTGAATCGAGATTCGTATTTTCGTTATATTTTGTATTCTGCTGCGTTCGTATTTTTAAAATTATTTTATTTGTTTCTTCGTTTTTACGTTAGTTTAATTTTCGTTGTTTTGCTATTCGTATTTACATAATATTTTCCATCATGTCGCATTTGTATTTTCGTAAGAAATATATTTCCGTTGCTTTATGATCATTCGTATTTTCGTGTCTAATTTCCTTTGATTGTAAAAACTTACTTTTGTAGATTTTATTGCATTCGTAATTCTGTTAGAATACATTTTACGTTTATTCGACACACTACTCGTCGTAATTGTGTAATTCATACTTTACTGTGATTGACTTGACTGTCTTAGTTAGCACACACCCTGTCTAGAATGAAGTCTGACGTAGAAGAAAACTAAAATATGTCAGATATTACAAATACAAATCTAGAAATTAGATGCACTGCCGTCTAACACAGAAAAAGACACAAGGAGCCAGGAGGTAATGAGAAAGAAGCTCATTGGGGGAAGGAACAAACCTCTTCAGAGGAAAGGGACAGCGCTCAGTGGCTATTGGTCAATGTCCATAAATATTTCAGTACTAACGAAAGCTAATTTACATTATTTTGTATTTTCCGAAGATTCGTAATTTATTTTTCGTTAGTTTTGATTTTCGTTTTTTATTCTTTGTTCAGCATTTCGGTTGTTTTCTTTTCGGTTTTCGAATATTAGTAAGTTTGCATTTTCGTTCATTTTGTTTTTCGTAATTTTTTTTTTTTTGGGGTTCGGTATTTTCGTTGTTTCTATGTTTTCGTTTCTTTCATCTTTCGTATCTTCGTTGTTTTTCATATTCGTTATTTTGAAAATATCGTTATTCGTTATTAATTGCGCTAAACCGTTCGTTCATTCGTATGTTAACGAATCAACTAAAATAACAAAAATTGACGGAAAACGTATTCGTAACTTAAAAAATTGCACATGCCTACTGGGAAGGGCAATTAACAAAACAGACATCTATACATAATGAAGTGATAAAAAACATGTGAAAAACATGACCAATATGACAAAATTATTATCATTGACTAAATAAAGTACAATGCAATAGTGAATAAAAGTATGTATATGCAATACAGTGTATCTGCACATGTCTAATGTGAAGTATGCAAAGTATATAAATGTGCTCAAAAGGTGATATTGATCTGGAAAAATAATAATGATGGACTTGTGAAACATAAGAGGTGAAGTCGAATATAGAGAGGATATATATGTGTGTCCCATAGAATATAGGATTGGTAAATGTTTGTGGTAAAAAAAAGATATGTCAGAAACATAAAAATCCTTACTATGTGGCATATGATGCCGTTTAGCATAAAAAAGACAAGAACAAGATTGTGTTAAAACAAAAATATATAATTTTGTGATATAATTGAATTAATATAGTGTGTAAAAAATTGTATATATATAATTAATGTTATAATATGTTGAAAGAAAAAAACACAACAAGGATATTGTATGGTACATAACTAGGGGAAGATAACCCTATAGTTATATGTGCATATATACAAGCATCTAATACTGTATGCTGTAAAGAGAACCGACTAAGCGGTAAGTAGTATATGCGCAAAAATAAAAATGTATATAAAAAGGGAAATACCAAAAAATATCTTTAAAGCATATGTAATTTCTATATAAAAAACGTTTTTTTCATTTTTTAAAATATAAAATAAAAATAGAATCCTCATAATCAGTATATGCAGTGAAGTAATTGAATACTGTAATAATGTAAAAATCGCAATGGCCCAATGGTATGTAAATGGAGATGTCACCCTGTGGATAAATATCCACAAGGATGGCAAAGGCTTAATAGCCATAGGGCTAGCAAAGGCCAAGACACATACATATATAAGCACCATAAGCAGATACACCATAAGGGGAGACCCATTTAGACATCCCGTGACCTCAACAGATAATGGAAGGTGTGTTTTATGTGTATATATATACACACATATGTAAGGATGTGTGCACACATGATGGTGGCCAACACAGAAAAGGGGCCTATGGACGTGAGTATATAACATGGGGTTACACAAAATAGAACCCCTTTGAAATGAAAGTTAAGTCCAATATGATGACAATGTATAATAGTAAAACATGTGGACACACACGTGCGCAAATGAAAAGTAAGCGCACGTGTGTGGCGCATAAATATACGCATAACATGGATACATAATAGACTAGACCAAATTCATAAAACATAAAGTTTATATATTTGATGGACCACATCTAAAAATGAAGGAGCAAAAGGACTAGTAAATGACACAAGGGATGAGGTTTGATGAAACAACATCTGTTGAATGAAGACCTATTCATTGTCATGGAAATAAAGACAAATTTAAATGAACAAAGTTAGATACTGTATACAAATATATATATCCATGGCAGTGAAGGTCATGTAAAACATCTCACTGAATAATCAATCAAAAAAAATGAGATACATCCCATTCAAAATTGAGTCCCCTAGGAATTCTTGTATGGAGAGAAAATATCCAAAAAAACTCTCTTCTGCATAGGTTCTTCAACTTGTCCCCCCCTCTAATAGGTGTGGTGATTTTTTCTATACCTTGAACAGTGAGGCTGGATATGTCTTTAGAGTGTGTAATGTTCCAGTGTCTGGCCACATTGGTGTCATGATCACGGGAACATCACTAAAAGAAATAGTGTGTGGGCACATCCTGGGCACACCATCAACGCGGTACCCTATGGCCAATTTCTCAGACTTAAACGCCTGTGCAGCTCACCTGAGAATTTTTCCTTGGAGGCCAATAAAATGTCACACAGGTTTGTGAAAAGAGGTTGCCCTATTAAAATTATCAACAGAGCTCTATCTAGAGCCAGCACTATACCTAGGGATTCTCTTTTGAGCAATACTTGCATTTCCACCCAAAAATCACACACTATTTATTTTAGTGATGTTCCCGTCTTCTCCACTCCATATAGTTCTGAATTCAATAAGATTAAGTCTATCATTAACACATATTTACCTATACTGTATAATGACAGGTCACAGCGTTAAGCTGGACCAACATGGGCGAGCTCAAAGGGGACACGACAGTTCTCCTCGCCCTGTCTTCTTTATTTTGCAGGTTCGGGCCGCCGCTGGCAGCAACAGCTACAGATTAGCTGGCTGAAGGAGCGAGCTGATTGGCTGAGCGCCGCCGAGCCTCCCGCGCTGCGAGGCTATATCAAGGTCCCGGAGCGGCGGGAAGCAGTCAGCTTCCAGTCAGCGAGCAGCGCCCACCCTCCCGCCCCCTTTTTTCAGCTTAAGTCATGATGTTGTCCAAGTTGGGGAGTAGTCTTCCAGCTTTGCTGGATGGACACCAGTTATTGTAATATACATCTTAGCCAAGATGGCTTATTTATTTATTTATTTAATTATTCATTTTAATAAATTTGTAACCCCCCGTTTATGGATAACACCGTGGCCGAATTATACCACTAATAAAAGAGTGTTGGATTATATTTGTGTAGTGTTGTTTATTTAATTACCTTTGTGCTAGCCCATGATACCACTTACCAACACATTTTGGAGAAAGGAATTAGGACAGTTTCTCGTAGAGCTCCCACACTTGGTGGCAAGTTGTCTCCAAGTCTATTCCAGAGTCAAAACACGAACACAAACTGGTTACAGTTCCAGGGTACTTTCAGATGTGGGGTCACAGGATGTAGATATTGCAAGCTTATCAAAACTGGACAACATGTCCATTCCCACTCTTGTGAGAAAAGTTTTGCAATCAAACATTTTATAAATTGTAATACTAAATTTGTCATATACGTCTTTGGCTGCAGCACATGTAAACTTCAGTATGTGGGTCGTATTACCCGCAGACTGAAAAACAGATTACGTGATCATCTGTATGATATTGTCAAAGATCATGACACCAATGTGGCCAGACACTGGAACATTACACACTCTAAAGACATATCCAGCCTCACTGTTCAAGGTATAGAAAAAATCACCACACCTATTAGAGGGGGGGACAAGTTCAAGAACCTATGAAGAAGAGAGTTTTTTTGGATATTTTCTCTCCATACAAGAATTCCTAGGGGACTCAATTTTGAATGGGATGTATCTCATTTTTATGATTGATTATTCAGTGAGATGTTTTACATGACCTTCACTGCCATGGATATATATATTTGTATATCTAACTTTGTTCATTTAAATTTTTCTTTATTTCCATGACAATGAATAGGTCTTCATTCAACAGATGTTGTTTCATCGAACCTCATCCCTTGTGTGATTTACTAGTCCTTTTGCTCCTTCATTTTTAGATGTGGTCCATCAAATATATATACCTTATGTTTTATGAATTTGGTCTAGTCTATTATGTATCCATGTTATGCGTATATTTATGCGCCACACACGTGCGCTTACTTTTCATTTGCGCGCATGTGTGTCCACATGTTTTACTATTATACATTGTTATCATATTGGACTTAACTTTCATTTCAAAGGGGTTCTATTTTGTGTAACCTCATGTTATATACTCACGTCCATAGGCCCCTTTTCTGTGTTGGCCACCATCATGTGTGCACACATCCTTAAATATGTGTATATATATATACATAAAACACACCTTCCATTATCTGTTGAGGTCACGGGATATCTAAATGGGTCTCCCCTTATGGTGTATCTGCTTATGGTGCTTATATATGTATGTGTCTTGGCCTTTGCTAGCCCTATGGCTATTAAGCCTTTGCCATCCTTGTGGTTATTTATCCACAGGGTGACATCTCCATTTACATACCATTGGGCCATTGCGATTTTTACATTATTACAGTATTCAATTACTTCACTGCATATACTGATTATGAGGATTATATTTTTATTTTATATTTTAAAAAATGAAAAAAACGTTTTTTATATAGAAATTACATATGCTTTAAAGATATTTTTTGGTATTTCCCTTTTTATATAAATTTTTATTTTTGCGCATATACTACTTACCGCTTAGTCTTTCTCTTTACAGCATACAGTATTAGATGCTTGTATATATGCACATATAACTATAGGGTTATCTTCCCCTAGTTATGTACCATACAATATCCTTGTTGTGTTTTTTTCTTTCAACATATTATAACATTAATTATATATATATACAATTTTTTACACACTATATTAATTCAATTATATCACAAAATTATATATTTTTGTTTTAACACGATCTTGTTCTTGTCTTTTTTATGCTAAACGGCATCATATGCCACATAAAGTGGGGTATGCCTGTAGTTATCAAGTTTGATAAAGCAGCATGATCCTGAGACTCACCTCCCAGATTTTGAGAAGAAGCTGCATCAAATTGTACTTGACACTGCGCTGCTGGTACTGGGACAGGTAAAGGTAGATCAGCTTGACCTGTATGACAAAAAACATCAGAGGCAGCAGAGCAAGTATTAGAATCAGAATCAACAGGCAGTAATGCAACAGAACAGTTAACATTTGCAAAGCCTCTTTTTATAGGAGCCCGTTTGCCTTTATTAAGTAGGGAAGGAGCTTTTTTAGCACCCTTATTCCGCGTATACACGCTCGGACATTCCGACATCAAAACCGTGGATTTTTTTCCGACAGATGTTGGCTTAAACTTGTCTTGCATACACACAGTAGCACAAATGTTGTCGGGAATTCCGATCGCCAAGACCGCGGTCATGTACAACATGTACAACGGCACTAGAAAAGGGAAGTTCAATACCAAGTGTGCCACCCTTTGGGCTCCTTCTGCTAATCTCGTGTAAGAAGAAGTTTGGTGAGAGACGATTTGCGCTTTTCAGGCTTCGTGTTTTTCAGTCCGTTACTGCTCTTCAGAAATAATAAAGAAATCAGTTTGTCAGAACTCTGTGTGAATATCAGCAGCAAAACAACTTCATTATTCTAGCATTATAAAGATGAAGAGAATGTGCTGCATTAAAAGATTTAAAAAATTGCAGCCTGACGAATGTGCTATCTCCATTACGAATGCTAGTTCTACCAGACCGATTGCTTCCTCCTTGTACTTGATTCAGAGCCTGCGTGGAATTTTGTGCTTCGGATTGTCTACACATGCTCGGAATTTACGAGAATGGAACGTGTTGTTTGAAAATTTGAGAACCAGCTCTCAAATTTTTGTTGTCGGAAATTCCAACAGCAAATGTCTGATGGAGCCTACACATGGTCGGAATTTCCGACAAAAAGCTCCCATCGAACATTTGTTTCGGAAATTCCGAGCGTGTGTATGCGGCATTAACCTTTTAACTCATTCCAGGCAGTGATTGGGAATTGAACCTGTGACTCTTCTTCAATTTGGCAGATAGAGACCTGCCAGATCATTCTGCGCTTGTACTTGCAGCAGTTGCATTCTCAAGATCAAGAGTGTTATGAAGAGGGGGAGCCGATGACGCAGTAGGGCGGGCAGAAGAAAGAACAGGAAGCGGAGGAAGCAGATGAGCATCCAACGTCAGTGATGGGAGAAATTGTATGGGAACCAGAGGCGGAGCCACTGCAGGAAGGCACATCAGAGCGGGGGGCACAGCTACATCAACTTCCTTAGCAATGGAGGAGAGAGAGATAGGCAGCGCTTCATCCACTCATTCCGGCCGGGTGCCGCTGCTCGATCCATCAGCTGACGCAGGTAAAATTCCATGCTGAGGAGTGCAGAGAGCGTGTCTTATGTCACCGCCGCTCTGCTGATAACTGTATTCATCCACTCTTATTTATAGGCACTCCAGGATCCCAACTGTCACAGGGCTCGTGCATATAGGTAAGTAACCAATTATTTTAAAACTTTGTCCTATAATTTTTTATATATTTTTTATTTATTAAAACTTTAATCCTCATCCCTCAGTCTGTCTCATTTCCATTTGATAAGTAACTAATTGTTCCCCCTCTCCTATTCTAGCAACATCCTGGGAGTATTCTATCCAGGCTTCAGGAGGGACGTAAATGGCCCACACCTATAGAAAAGACACTATTCAACTTTAGTCAGCGTTGCACAGTCTGTGTTTATCAACAGATACCCATTATCTGCATAGGCAGTTCTTTGGTAAAGATGAACAAACCCTTTAACAAAATCACTCCAGTTCTCCTGGGCATCAAGCACTCTGTTTTCCAAAGCTCCAAGAGAACAGGAAAAAAGGAGAAACTTGTGGTTATTTGTAACTTACTGTACATTGACCCTTTGGGGCAGTTACATCTATTCATCCATTCCACATTGAATCATTTATTGCAAAAACCATGTCAAGGAATAACATTGTTAAGCAAAATCACCTTCTTAATTTTAGTGCAGCTCCTATAGTGCAACTCAATCAAGTTTATTTACTTAAGGCAAATAGACAGGTGTAGCTTAAATTTGTAAAGGATACCCAATCAGAAGCAAGAAAAAAAATGACTTGCACATGATTAGATGATGGAAATGAGCAGGGCTTTGCCGCATTCACTAAGCTCTGGGGAAAAATATTGCAACTGCTCTTGCAAAGTACACAGTTTTTTTGCCTTTAGTAAATCAACCCCAGTGCTAGAAAACCATGATAGTAGCTGATCTATTGAATTCATATTCTAATTCTCATGACACCATTGTTAATTGGTGCATTTATTTAACAGTTCTGTAGTAATTTCTCATAAGCCTTTCACAATATCTGGACCTCCTACTGATGCATTGGAGGTATGGAAGAGCAAGGCTTATATTTTGAGAGTGAATTCCTCCTTCTTGAAACTGTGGAATGTTGCATGGCTACCCAGTTAGTACCTGTATTGGTCCCTTTAAGGCTGTAAGCCTACAACCTCCAACTTTAAAAGATTTATATTCCATCTAAAGTTATAGAGCACAACATGGTTTACTTTAAAACAAATGGCCCTCTTTCTCTAACATTACAGAGACTTGGCCAGCAAACAACAATAATGAAATATGCAAGAATTTTATGATGAGGTTAATTTTAACTACACTGGAGAATAGAGAAAAGAATGTAAAAATGAAAAATATATTATTGACAAAGTTGAGGTGTACAAAACACTGTCATTGGTTTAAATAATGAGTTCTCTCTTAGTGGGGCTTTCCATGGAAATAACATGAAGGGGTATATCTCGTCCTGATCTCACATGACTAAAATAAATGCTGACAGTAGGTTACATGCTGTACTTTTGACCCTTCATTCTGCTCAATTAAAGAGTAATGAATGAATGAAAACTTATATAGCACAGCACATGCAAATTTAATCGCCTCTGGGCGCTTGTTGTTCCTGTCTCCTTTGGTATCAAAAGAGATGAGTCTTGATCTTTCTCCTGAATGCTAAGTGATTCTCCTCCAACCGAATGCTGGTTGGTAAAGCGTTCCATAGTCTAGGCCCTTGGACCGCGAATCTCCTTTCTCCTTTGGACTTGTATCTGGCTTTGGGCATCTGGAGGAAATTTTGATTGGTGGAACGCAGAACGCGATTGGGTTTATGAGCTTTTATTTTTTCCGCATAGATAATGGGGAGCATTCCCATAGATACATCTATGCGTTAGACAGAGTGCTTTAAAAGTGATTCTGTCTTTTACTGGTAACCAGTGAAGGGCTCTCAGTGAAGGTGAGATTGATTCCCAAGGTTTTTTCCCAGTCACAAGTCTAGCGGCCGTATTTTGAACGACTTGTAGACGAGCGATTTGGTACTTGGGGAGTCCGAGGTAAAGGGCATTTGCATAGTCCAATCTTGAGTTTACAATAGCTCCCACCACGACCGCTATGTCTTCCTTGGGAATAAAAGGAGTAAGTCTGCGTAGTAGGCGCAGCAGATGGTGAGATCCGCTGACTACTGACCATATTTGTGCGTCCAATGTCATGTGAGAGTCAAAGATGACCCCGAGACTTTTGACTTTGGCGCTAGGGGTGATGATTTTGCCCAGAATGGGCGGGGGGGGTCCAAGTTGTTGTAGGTTGATTCATACGCTTGGTGTGAAACAGGAGAAGTTCTGTTTTCTCTCCGTTGAGTTTAAGATAACTCTTTGTCATCCAGTCCTCTATCAAAGAGAGGCATGTCTCTAGATTGAGGTGATGATCCTTTTTATTGCAAATGCGGAAATATAGTTGCGTGTCGTCTGCATATGAGTGGTAGAGCAGTTTTTGACTGCTAATAATCTCAAAAAGAGGGCGAAGATAGATGTTGAATAACACCGGCGACAGGGGGATCCTTGAGGGACTCCGCACGATACCGTGCGTTTCTCAGAAGTGAAAGGTCCTAACTTCACTATTTGCGATCGGTTTTCCAAAAAAGAGGAGAACCAAGATAAATCGCCTTCTGCGACTCTGGCTACTTCAGCTAGCCGAGTCAATAAAAGCTTGTGGTCTACTGTGTCGAAGGCTGTGCTCAGGTCCAACAGAACCAGCAGACAAGATTCTCCTTCATCTGCGGCCTCGAGAGCGTCGTCCCATATTTTGAGCAATGCGGTTTCTGTCCCGTGTCCAGGCCGGAATCCCGATTGAAATGGGTCAAGTAGGTTGTGGGTATCTAGATGATGTTGCAGCTGTTGTACCACTACTTTTTCCATTACCTTTGAGAGTACATTTAGACCTGTTATTGGACGACGGTGGAGTGGGTCCTTGGGGTCCAGGTTGAGTTTCTTCAAGATGGGTCGAATTATACCCTCCTTCAACTGGGAGGGCACTATGCCTTCCCTGAAGGATTGGTTGATAAGCTGCGTGATAGGAGGTGCCAGGATGTCGGCGCATTCCTTCAGCAGTTTAGTGGGGATGATATCATTCGGCGCGGTGCTGTTACGCAGAGTACCGATGATATTTTTAGTGGCATGGATAGAGATAGGTTCCAGCGTGAACTTACCTGGTTGTGGTGAATTACTGCAGGTATTGTGTAAATCATTACGGGGAGAGTTGAGGGGGGAATTATTTTGCTGAATGCTTTGTCGGATCCCCTCGATTTTATTAATGAAGTAATCCGACAATTCACTGCAAAATTCTTGTGAGTCCGAATTGGGGGCTTCAAGGCATCTTGGATTCATGGTCTAAGTGACCAATTTAAAGAGTTCGCGTGGGCGATTAAGGGCGCTGTTGATAGCCTCGGAAAAATAGTTTTTCTTGGCTTTGAAGATTTCTTTGTGGTATTTTCTTGTTGTTGCTTTGTAGACGATAAGGTTCTCATCTGAAGAGCTTCTTTTCCAGGCGGCTTCCGCCCTTCTACGCTCTTGCTTCAGTAATGCCAGTTGGTTATTGAACCAGCTGGAGTTATTTTTCCGGATGCGGGTTTTACGTTTCGGCGCTATTAAGTCGGCTGACTGTAATAGGGCTGTGTTTATGGTATCCAGCGTTTCTTCAGCCGTTTGATGCGGCTGAATTGTATTTATTTTTTTCCTTAACGTGGTTTTGAAGAGTTCCGAGTGGAGCTTCTTCTGACATCTAGTCCAGTGTCTTGTCACTAGATTTGATGTTTTAGTTAAGGGTGGGAAATCGGAAATAATGAATTTAATTGCATGGTGATCTGTCCATGGCAATGGTTCATTTTCGAAGATTTTTATTTCCAGATCTTGTCTGAAAATAAGATCGAGTGTGTGACCTGAAGCATGTGTGGGCCCACATACTAGTTGTTGTAGCCCTAATCCTTCGAAGTGATCAATGCAGGCGTCGGCAACGGGGTCTTGCGGGGAGTTGGCCCAGAGATTGAAGTCCCCGAGCAGCAAAAGGTGTTTGCTGTTAAGGCTATAGGTGGAGATAAAGTCTGTCAATGATGGGAGAAACTGCGATTTTGGGCCAGGTGGCCTATAGCAGAGTAGAATCCGGACGGTCTCCTGGGAGTTTGTTTGTAGTTGCAGGGTAAGGGTTTCCATAAATGGAAGAGGGTTTTGAAGGACAGGTTTAGTGATTGCAAGATGAGTCTTATGGATCACCGCCAGTCCTCCTCCTCTTTGCCCTATTCTGTTTTCAGTTATGATACAATAGTTTTCTGGCACCAGTTCTCCGAGAATGGTGTTACAGTCAGCTGTAAGCCAGCTCTCTGTAATAAAGAGGCAGTCTAAAGCATATTGTAGAATGAAATCATGGATTTCCAGTCGGTGTTTTACTGCCGATCTTGTGTTGATCAAAGCACACGATATATGCTTAGGCTGGGGTAAACGGCTGAGATTTTTGATAGTCGATCGTCGATCGATTCTCAAAAGTCGCTCAGTTCTTAGGGCTTTTTTAGTGATGGCTGGTAGTATTGCGGCAAATTGTCTCAGATCCCCAATGGTTTCTGCAGAATATTGCAGATTAACCATAGTCGCCAAACACCAGGGGGAGGAGGGAGGGGGGATTAATCAAGGATTAACTTAATCCTCGATCCTGACTTGGTCCAGAGGAAGGCAAAAAAACCCTGGTTGTGCTACGCCAATATGCTACAACAGGGAAAAAAATTCCTTCCTGACCCCTTGAGAGGCAATCGGGCGAACCCTGGATCAAGTACAAATGGTATTTGAGAGAGGGGGAGTGGGGCTAGGGTGTTGCAAGATGGCCACCACTCCGGCTGCAAAGAGCCAAGGTGGTGACCTCGAGGGGGGGGCAGGGGGGGGATAGCCAACTGGTAGTTATTGAGTTAGGAGATGGTGGTAGGTGACCCAATTACAAGGGGGTAGCAGGCTGGTATCTGGAGGGGAAGAGTGGGGAGCCACTCGGTCGTGGCGATGAAGGGAGGGGGATGGGGCCCTACCTATCTACATCCCGTGGGCCACACGTCCTACTCCTAGGAAGCGTGCGCCGGTAGCTGCCGGGATGCAGTTCTGGCCCTAGGGAAGAGGGGGGTCCTGCTGGTGTCAGGGGGGATTGATGTGCAGCTGGCAGGTGAATGGTGTATCGGGGGGGGGGCGCCAAGCCGGGGAATACAGAGTAGCCGCCGGGGGCTCTCGGTATATCAAGAGTTCCAACTTTATTAGCTGCAAGCTTGTTCTGTATCAGTGATTGGAAAAAATAATGAAGACTCCTGTCTTACCTCCTGTTTCAAACTCCAGGTTTTTAACTCCGGCACTTTTGATCAAAGAATGCACTTCTGGTCAGAGAATGCACATGTGAGGCCACCATCAACTGGGAGCCAGCTCCTCTGGGAGCTGGTACAGCCACTTTATACTCACCTGTGAAGACCTGTGAACAAACCCACACCTGTGAACAATTAAACCCTCCCCTTAATTAGCAGAGAGGAAAAAGAAAAAAAGCTGTTTAAAAAGTGTCAGAGAAAAAGAGGGGAAAAAAATCCACCCTTGCAAACAGAAGCAGTTGATAGCAAACTCCAGGTTTTTAACTCCGGCACTTTTGATCAAAGAATGCACTTCTGGTCAGAGAATGCACATGTGAGGCCACCATCAACTGGGAGCAAGATCAGGAACATCTTCTAGGGAGATATTGATCAAGTTGAAAAAATTACCCAATGTCATAACAAGTTACTCTAAGGCCCCGTACACACGACCGAACATGTCTGCTGAAACTGGTCCGCGGACCAGTTTCAGCAGACATGTTCGGTCGTGTGTAGGCCCGAGCGGACAGGATTCCAGCGTACATTTGCCCGCCGGGCCTTTTTCCAGCAGGCAAATATTTCTGAACTTGTTTTAAAACAGCCCGCTGGAATCCTGTCCGCTCGGACATGTTCGGTCGTCTGTACAGACCTACCGTACATGACCGAGCGCCCGCCATCCCTCGCATGCGTTGAATGACTTTGACGCATGCGTGGAAGCATTGAACTGGCAGGGCCGCCCACGTCGCCGCGTCATCGTCGCGGCGAAGGCGCGGCCACGCCCCGCGTATTGTTTACGCGCGGATTTCTGTATGATGGTGAGTACAGCCACCATACAGAAATCCCCGGGCAGACATGTACGGTGAAAACGGTCCGGCGGATCGGTTTCATCGTACATGTTTGCTCGTCTGTACACGGCCTAAGTGCCCGAGGCTCCAATTTTTTCCCTTTAAGGCCTAGTACACACGAGAGGATTTCCACGGATTTGGATCCGATGGAGTGTACTCACCATCGGATCGAAATCCGCGCCGAAATCCCCTCGCGATGACGTGTGCGCGACGCTGTCATAAAAGGAATTCCACGCATGCGTCGAATCATTACGACGCATGCGGGGGATCCCTTCCGGCGGATCGATCCGGTGAGTCTGTACAGACCACCGGATCGATCCGCGGGAGCCAATTCAAGCGGATAGATTTGTAGACATGTCTACAAATTTTTATCTGCTGGAATTGGGAATAAATAAATATCCGCAGGAATGTACACACCATAGAATCTATCCGCTGAAACCGATCCGCTGAGATTTTTCAGCGGATGGATTCTATCGTGTGTACGGGGCCTAACACTACAGCAAAAGGCATGTAATGCTTGAAATCAGCATATAAGATTTATTATGCCCTGTACACACAATCGGATATCTGATGGAATCTAATCCGATGGATATTTTCGTCAGATATCCGATGAAACTGACTTTCATCAGTCTTGCCTACACACCATCAGTCAAAAATCTGACCATGTCCAACGCGGTGACGTAAAACACTACGACGTGCTGAGAAAAATTAAGTTCAATGCTTTCGAGCATGTGTCGACTTGATTCTGAGCATGCATGGATTTTTCTCCGATGGAGTTCCACACAGACAATCATTTTTTTCTATCAGTTTTTTATCCATAGGAAAATTTTAAAACATGTTCTATTTTTTTTCTCCGTTTTCATCAGACTAACCGATCGTGTGTACAGGGCTTTAGTGCCCCATGATGTCTCTTATAATGTTTTACAGCAAAAACTGAAAGTCTCATTTTCAAATTGAAGTCATTAAATGTTTCATTGCAAGTGATTAGCTTTGAATTCTCATTACAGAACAATTTCCAACTATGTATATTAACATTAAGCACAACGTAGAATAGCAGATCAAATTGAAGTAATTTAGTGTCATTATTATATATATATATATATATATATATATATATATATATATATATATATATATATATATATATATATAAATATATATATACTAGGGATGAGCCGAACACCCCCCCCGTTCGGTTTGCACCAGAATCTTTGCGCGAACATTTAGAACCCCATTGACGTCAAAGGGACTTGAACGTTCAAATTCAAAAGTGCTCATTTTATTGTCGGAAAACGGGTTTGAAAACCCGGGTCTTGCCCCAGGTAACATGTATCAATGGAAAAAAAAGTTTTAAAAATTGTTGTTTTTTCTGGAGCATTGATTTTAATGATGCTAAATTAATTTAAATATCGTACCTGCTGGGAGTCTATAGTATGCCTGTGAGCAGGGGCAGACTGACAACTCATGGGGGCCCCAGGCAATAGGAGAATATGGGGCCACACAGTATACACACAGACATACAGTATACATACACAGTATACACACACAATATACACACAGTATACATACACACCCTGAAAAGGTCCTGGAGAGGCGGGGCAGCTATAAACTTTGGATTCTTTGTTAAAACACAGGGTTTACATACTGTCCCTTGTTTTACTGAGGCTGGCAACCCTGATGGGGCCCCCTAGTGGCATGGGGCCCTCGGGCAGTGCCCGAGTGACCAAATGGTCAGTCCGCCCCTGCCTGTGAGGTGGCACATGTTTAGAACTGTCCATGCACAAAATGAGATTACTATAAGAAAAAAGTAATTTAAAACTGCTTGCGGCTTTAATGTAATGTCTGGTCCCTGCAATATGGATGAAAATCATTGAGAAAAATAGCATGGTTTTCCCCCCACTCCCCCAGGTCATTACAAGCGCACCTTTTTCAAGCTCTGTGTGATTCTTTTCCACCTAGCCACGGCTTCAGCACGGAAACGCGTTGCTGTCTGGCCCTCCGTAGTGATGTCATCTTCCCCCACCACAACACAGCGTCCCAGAGTGTGTTCCAGCCCTCTCCTTGAGCACCGTGTACCTCAATCAGGCAACGCCGGAGCTCACGAGTAGCTGCTTCCTCCTACACTACAACAGCACAGTGTAAAAAGACAGGGGACACTAACAAACGTGGATGGCTTTGACCGATCACAGGACCACATCCGTATGCCTGTACTTCCATACCTACATGTGAGTGCTTAATGTGAATTTTTTCATTAAAAGTCTGCAGTTTTACTAAGTGGCGCCTGTTCTGTTTGTTTCTTCTTTTCATGTTTTTGGACCATTGCTTCAGCTCCCAACGCAAGGCTGCCTGGTATCATAGACTGCTTCTCACTAAAAGCTTGCATAGCTTATAGGACTTATACTCTGGATGATTTATATATCTGTTTCCTGTATGCGCCATCATTGTTATTATTAACGTCCCTGTTAATGCCTGCTGGACCATGAGTCAGCGGTAATATGCACCTTAACACTGACCTGTCCAGCGAGGCATGGACATTGCCTTCCACATGGTGGTAAAGACCCGGAATGGCCTTCTGTGAGAAAAAGTGGCGTTTGGGAACTTGCCACTGAGGTACCGCACATTCCACAAACTCACGGAAGGGGGCAGAATCTACCAACTGAAAAGGCAGCAGTTGAAGTGCAAGCAATTTAGCGGCGCTGCAGCAGCTGGGGCAGGGAAATATGCCTGGTACAATTTGCCATCGGTGTACCAATAGTACATTGCCCGCATGTACTAGGCTGTGACACACCTAATTCTACACCTTCAGACCTATCAGTGCAGGCTTCAGAGAGGACTGAGGGTATAGTGGGTTGGAGATCCCAGCAGATGAGGAGCAAGAAGAGGTCAGCTTTGTTCTTTGGTGTGGGTCTTTGAGGTACGCTTGCCAACGAACTGCATGGCAGGTCGACATATGTCTGGTCAAGCATGTGGTGCCTAAGCGGGTGATGTTTTGGCCACGCGAGATACGCTTGAGACATATGTTGCAAATCGCAGCGGTGCGATCTGATGCACTCGTCTCAAGAAAGGCCCACACCAAATAACTTTTGGAATAACAGCAGCGCCCTGCACATGCGTAGCTCTGCGTTGTGATGCAGTCGCTGTGCTGCCCTTAAGCTGGCCCCTGGAAGGCATCCTGCCTCGCTGGAGATGTGCCTGTGCCTCCTCCTCCTCCTCTCTCCTATCAGGCACCCACGTAGAGTCTGTGACCTCATCATCCCCTCCCTCCTCATCACTGTAGAAACCCTGGCAGTATGCTGCAGCTGGGGGAACATGACTGCCAGATTGCTGTCCTTCTTGGGCACCCCCTCTCTCTGGGCTCACGTTACTGCCATCCTCTAGCTGTGTACCATCATCGGAGCCTTCAGAACGCTGCGCATCCTCATGCAGCATGTACCCAACACTGTGGTCAAACAGTTCGGGGGACTCATCAGGAGGACATGGTGGGGCTAGGGAAGGAGTGACTGATGCCATTGAGCTGAGGGAAGAGGACGCCTTGGCAGCTGCTTTGCCAGACAAAGTACCCTAAGCCTGGGTGAGAGAGGATGAGGACGGCTTGGTCATCCACTCTACCAAGTCTTCGGCATGTTGCGACTCAACACGGCCAGCTGCCGAAAACAAGGACAAACGTGTCCAACGGCCACGTGCTGATGAGGATGCACCGTGTCCACGACCAGCACTGTTGCCTCTAGACGCAGAGCCTGCTTGCCCTTGTGACTCTCTGCCTTTCCTTGTTGTCCTTCCAGACATACTAATGGCCTGCAGAGGACAAAGGCAGTACACACACCTCATAGCTTTAGGTGCAAACTGCAGAGGACAAAGGCAGTACACACACTACGTATCTTTAGGTGCAAACTGAAGAGGACACGGGCAGTACACACCACGTAGCTTTAGGTGCAAACTGCAGAGGACATGGGCAGTACGCACCAAGTAGCTTTAGGTGAAAACTGCAGAGGACAAAGGCAGTACACACCACGTAGCTTTATGGTGCACACTGCAGAGGACACAGGCAGTACACACTATGTAGCTTTAGGTGCAAACTGCAGAGGACACGGGCAGTACACACCAAGTAGCTTTAGGTGCAAACTACAGAGGACAAAGGCAGTACACACACCACGTAGCTTTATGGTGCACACTGCAGAGGACACAGACAATACACCACGTGAGAATACTGCAGCTAGCACAATCACCTACCTGCCAGTAAATTAGGAAGAGCTGATCTAGCTAAACTATACAGTGTATAAATATATGTACAACACCTGGGATGCATATATATCCTCTACACACTGTAACTTTAACTGACTAGCCTGCCTGCTCTATCTACCTAGAAAAAATGACTCTCTCTCTCTGTCTCTAACCACCGCCGCCACACACTACACAAGGCCGACCTGCAGGCGGCCTTTTATAGTGTGGGGCGTGTACTAAACCCCCTGAGCCATAATTGGCCAAAGCATGCTGTGATTGGCCAAGCATGCTGGTCATAGTGCATGCTTGGCCAATCATCAGCCAGCAATGCACTGCGATGCCGCAGTGAATTATGGGCCGTGATGCGCCACTCGAATTTTAGCACGAACGGCCCGTAACGTTCGTATTTCGACGAACTGTCGAACATACGATGTTCGTGTCAAACGTGAGTTCGACTCGAACACGAAGCTCATCCCTAATATATATATATATGTATTATATTCACTTGTAGATACAGGAACACAAAGGAAATTTGTTGTAGCGTGGGGAGAACAATTGATCTTAATTTCTCAATAAGAAAACATTTAAACTATTTTTTTGAGCATGCGTGGAAAAATTTAGAACATGTTCTAGTTTTTTACAACGATGGAAAAAAGTCAGATGGGGCCAACAAAAAAGTCCTCATTATTATATCAGAAATCAGCGGCAAGGAGACCAGACACGTAGTTACATCGAGCAACTGAGACCAAACAAACAATGTATATATCCTTAAAGTGATATTTATTATTTGGGAAAACACACCAATAAACATACACAGCAACCAGTGAAAACATAAACCACTCCAGCAAACAAGAAACAAATAACGAATAAAACTACTAACTACAGGCATACCCCACTTTTAAGTACACAATGGGACCAGAGCATGTATGTAAAACGAAAATGTACTTAAAGTGAAACAATACCTTTTTTCACTTCTAGGGTGTAGTGGGGGGGTCAGGGGCTGTAGTGGGGGTGTCCGAAGCTGTAGTTGAGGTCTCAGGGGCTGTAGTGGGGGTGTCAGGGGCACACCGGAACAGGGCGGGCTATGCTCTCGGAGCTTCAGCTCCTTCTACTGCAGCTGCAAAATGTCTGTACAGTACTTGTCAGGCACTTACGGGTATGTCCTTACTCGCGAGTGTATGTAAAGTGAGTGTACTTAAAGCGGGGTATGCCTGTATATACAATATATGTACAATATAAGGCACAAAAGTAACAGGGATGCAAGGAAGGGAATCACAACTGGGTACAAGAACAGGAAGCAGGAAGGATCTTCCATTAAGGTAACGACCATGTAGCCTCACACCTGAACAAGAGCAGCAGTCACTACACCACAACCCTACACAGCCAGTACAGACAAGGAACTTCCAGTTACACCACTCACAGAGCCAGCTTGTCCCACTGGACCGAGAATGAGCAGAAGCCAAGGAGTTAGAACTACCAGGAACGAAGACCACATAAACAAATTAATTGAAATGCAAACAAGACTAAACAGAAAGGTATAAGTGACTGGAAGCCTTAGACCGTGTACACACGATCAGTCCATCCCATGAGAACGGTCCGAAGGACCGTTGTCATCGGTTAACCGATGAACCTGACTGATGGTCCGTCGCGCCTACACACCATCGGTTAAAAAATGAAGTTCAATGCTTCAAAGCATGCGTCCACTTGATTCTGAGCATGCAGGGGTTTTTAACCGATGCTTTTACATACTAACGATCGGTTTTGACCTATCGGTTAGGCGTCCATCGGTTCAATTTTAAAACAAATTCTAATTTTTTTGACCGAAGGTTAAATAACCTATGGGGCCTACACACGATCAGTTTCGATTGATGAAAACGGTCCTTCAGACCGTTCTCCTCTGGCGATCCTATTGTGTGTACGCGGCCTAATTCAACAACACAGACACGCTGTGTATCATCATAACCACCCCCCAAGTTTTTCCAGTGAAAATAAATATTTTATTGCAAAATGCAAACCCTATAGTTCAACAAAAAGCCATACCATATTAAGCAAAACAAAAGACCCAAATTACCAGTAAAAAACAGCCTCCCACCGCACTGCGGCAAACGATCAGCACTACACCTCCATCAAATTAGTACCACAGACTGCAGATCTCATGGCAACGTAAAAGCTCAGAAACAAAACTAAACAAGGCATACGTCATCCTACAAACCTGCAATTGAAAGGTTCTATAAAGGATTCCCCAGACCAAAGTGCGCCTCACACTCCCAGGTAAGTCAAATACAATGACCTGGTGCCCGAGCACATACATAAGCTTCCCCAGCATGGCCAAAGTATCAGACAGAAACCCCAAGAAGCTAAACACCAAGGAAGGCCCTCTGTCTTGTCACCAACCAGCAGAACAAAGTGACGAACAGTAGCCAACAGCACTCTACAACAATTAGAAGCAACAGGAAATGTTCACAGAATTATTCAAGTAGGGTATGATGAAATAATACCAGACACCCCTTTCCTTGAAATGAAAAGTTTTGAACAATGCACAAGCAGGCAGTAATCGATAAAAATGAACCCTGCCATGGGCCTCCAAAGAAATTGAGCCTGTCAGAATGAACTGGAGGCAACCCAAAAACAGAGTTGATCAGTTTATACCAACATGACTACCCGATCACAATTCTGGACCCACCGTACCGCTGTATAGAATGGTGCATGTGAAACCGAACACATACTGTCAAAGTGCCCTAAGAGAAGACAGGTTGCATATTAGCCATAAGTTGTCAGGTTCCTATTGATGGGTGACCCCAAAAGGTGGAACCACCAAAATCCCCAAGGGCGGGGAGTAAACAAGGAACACCATTTGTGTGTTTGTGAAGTAAATTGCGCTAACTTATATTTATATAAATATTTTACCACGACTGATCCTGTGAACTTGTTACTCAAAAAACAAAAAGTATGTACATGTGTCTATGGTTATTAATTAATGTGCAAACAATCAACAAATAGTGTGCAATAAATACACATACAGTGCCCTGTGCCAAACTATAACATATGAATCTCTCAATCCATCAAAAAATGTGATATAAATCCAAAAAGATTTCAAATATGCTACTGTTACAATCCACAGATTGAATCTGCCCCAAGAAAGCAAGAAAAATGTATTGTATATGAAAAAAAAAATATATATATATATAACATATATGTGCTAAGAAAGTCCTTAATAGATAATTTCTTGCAGTGATGCCCAGCTATGTTTCCACCTTCACTGCAAATAGTGCCTACACCGTCACCGGATAAAATGGCCACTCACCAGATGGACCCAGAAATCTGCCTTTGGTTCATATGGATAACCACTCCCTCTCTCAGGTTTATCAGCAATCAGTCCCAATGCTTTGGTTGTAGTCTCGTTCTATATCCTCTCATGTAACATATAAAAGACTATCATGGTGTAGTATATCAAAGAATTTATTATGATTAAAACATATATAGTTATTCCACTCACATGTAAAAGTGAAACCGAACACATACTGTGAAAGTGCCCTAAGAGAAGACAGGTTGCATATTAGCCGTAAGTTGTCAGGTTCCTCTTGATGGGTGACCCCAAAAGGTGGAACCACCAAAATATCCAAAGGTAAACAAGGACCACCATTTGCCTCAAAGCAACCTCCTTATACCCCTTTCCTAAACAACATTGTGGTACAAAGTCGCCGACCTCACTCCACAGATCGTCCCATAGCTCTACTAACGCACAGAACAAAAGAGTGGGCACTCCTGCCTAAATTGACACCTCAATGCAAGCAGACATATTTCTAAAATACACAGCCAGCAATACCCCATTGGTCCCAAATTATTGTATTCTGGCCTCCGACGAAATGTTTCATTATCTCACAACCAAGCCAGTCCCTCGTAGTCGCGAGGATTCTATCCAATCCAGAAAAATATAGCAGAAAAATGCTCCAGGGTCTCCTCTCCAATAACACTAGACAGAATAGCAAACATCTGCGGTCAGTCCAACAAATTATCTAGCCGCCAAATAAACATTCACCATCCTCACCAATCCAAAGTTTCCATTTGAACCTCCAGTTTCAGATGTGCTCCTAATGGGTCCTAAAAACATCCGTACACTCCACACTTTCCGGAATCCTCTAACATTATCCTATCCATATACGTGTCGCTACAATCCATCTGTCCCCCATCCATGGCCCAGCAACCTCTGCTGTACCAAAATAAATGCAGCCAGAGCCAAAAGCAAAGGATTGTTCCCCATTACGACAACACACCCACACCCACTCATTAACCTCTTATCCACCGCCTGGAGGCAGACCCTGTTGTTCTGGGTGGACATCATATGACGTTGCGCCCTTTTAATCCACTAGGGGGCGCGCAAGCCTGCCGCATCACTGGGGAACGGGTGCCCATGCCCGGTGGCCGTGATCGCCGCCGGGCACCCGCGATTGCCCAGTAACTGAGCAGGAACATGGAACTGTGTGTGTGTATCTATGACCACGACATAAATTAAAGCTTTAAAAATAAATTTAAAGTTTAGATGGGCCTCAAATACCTGGGCACGTTGATTTCACCTAAATTGGACCAAACCTTTGAGTTGAATTCTCCACCTCTACTGAGTAGAGTGAAAGTCTTACTTTCTAAATGCCATCAAGGCCTTTTCTCTTGGTTCGGTAGATGTAACATAACAAAAATGTAAATATTGGCTAAATTTTCCTACCCGTTCATATACCCCCAGAATTCTTTAAACAGACTAATAAGATGATAACTGAATTCATTTGGGCCCATTCATTCGGTCAGGAGCCTTCTATGGAGGAGGTTGTATTGTTCGTAGCAGCAGGTAGTGGCGAGTAGCGCGGGTCTGGATTGTGAAAGGATTTACATCGCGGACAACGGTTGTGGGGATGAGGCCCTTGTCCCCATCAACATGGGGACATCCTCTCCATGTCGAGGGCATGTGGCCTGGTACAGTTCTCTCCCCCCCCTCTTTTCCTGCAGCCTGCCAGGTTGCGTGCTCGGATAAAGGGTCTGGTATGGATTTTTGGCGGGACCCCACGTCATTTTTTTTAACTTTGGCGCAGAGTTCCCCTTAAAATCCATACCAGACCTGAAGGGCCTGATATGGAATTTGGGGGAACCCCCCCACACATTTTTTTTTAATTTTGGTTCCCTGCACAATTAAAGAATTATGAGTGTTGCGCTGATACCAACATTTGCTGCTGTAGATACAATATGTGCCGTATGATACCAAGTGGACACACTAATACAATATGAGGTATCAATTAATACGTGCAAAATGAAGAAATTGCAGAGTGAATAGCCTTCCCAATACCAATACAATGTCCTGATGTGCATAAAACAATAAGAATATATAGTGTCACACTAGTATACAAAATGTCCTTTGATCAGCTATACTTCGGTACAATAGACTAGGAGAGAAATGGACTAGTCCTTTGCTGTGCTGAGACTGTTGTCAGTGTGTGATATACTGCAACAACTGACTTTCCATTCATCCGGAGTGAACAGCTCATGCAAGGAGAAAGGAGACAAACAATAGTACAAAAACGTATAGAAAGGGAAAAACCAAAGTAAGCAGTGTGGTAGATGCACTCACGAAAACCCAGATCAATTTGGCTTCAGAAGACAGCTTTGAAACTGCCGATCTCCTCATTCAGACGTGTCTTCGC
The DNA here is from genome assembly GCF_905171775.1 of Rana temporaria. NCBI lineage: Eukaryota > Metazoa > Chordata > Amphibia > Anura > Ranidae > Rana > Rana temporaria. The sequence continues at coordinate 122,658,324 of NC_053491.1, read as the reverse complement.
GCTATTAATGAATTGTCAGGCCTGGTAAAGGACTGGGGGGGGGGAGACCCCTGTCATTTTTTTATTGCAGGGATCGACAATTCATGAATAGGCGGGAGTAGTTTTAAATGACTTTTTTTCCTTCAGAAATTACATTTTGTGCAGGGAACCAAAATAAAAAAGGGACAGTTCTAAACACGGGAAACATGCGCTACTTTACATGCATACGTTTGACACCCCCAGGCACGAAATTTAAAGGAATATTTCACTTTTATTGTTTCACTTTAAGCATTATTAAAATTACTGCTCCCGAAAAAAACAGACATTTTTAAAACTTTTTTTTTGCATTGATACATCTCCCCTGGGACAGGGCCCAGGTCCCCAAACACTTTTTAGGACAATAACTTGACAATTAACCTTTAAAATTAGCACTTTAGAATTCTCCCATAGACTTTTACAGGGTGATCCGTGGCTTTTCGAATTTGCCGTGAGCACCCAAAAATGGTTTGCTGTTTGCCGAACTGGCGAACAGCCAATGTTTCAAGTCGAACTCATGTTCCACTTGAACTCGAAGCTCATCCCTACTATGGAATTGTTGTAATAAGCGTTTGCAGGGCTTTTTTTCAGGGGGAACTTGGGGGAACTCAGTTCCACCACCTCTGGCTCAGACCCTTTGGTGCCCGCTCACCACAATCACTTGTAAACACAGAAGTCTGGTTTCTGTGTTTACAAGTGACAGCTCTGCACTGTGTGTAACCCCCCCTGAACTCTGCATTCTGTATGTAATGCAATCCTGGTATTTAATGCCCCTTTAAGACCCTTCTACTGTTTGTGAAATCTGAACGGGGTCATGGTTGAGTTCCAGCACCTATTTTCTGAGAAAAAAGGTTCTGAGCGTTTGTATGTACTGTAGCATGTATTAGTTTAAAACGAAAATAAACTTCTGATCTGAACATTCACTGGGCAAGAAACATTTATTTCTTCTCTACTTTGATGCATTTCCAAATAACAGATTTACTTTTTTTGTGGTCTCAATTTCCCATTTATCATAAGATTGTTATGTATCTTTTATTGGTAACCAAAGTTTACATCTGTGATATTGCACATTTTATAGTGGTTCACAGCTTACTGATAAGTAAGTTCTTTGAAGTGGTATGGGAAAATGGATTTGCTAACCAAAAAAGGAAATTTGCACCCTTTCACACAGCTAACAATGAATAAGAGTGAAAATAAATAATCCCTTTTCACTGCTATTTATATTTCAAAATTAGACAATTGCTTCTTAAAACCATTGCATGAAATAATTATTGAATATTGTTTTTATTGGGTATACTTTTGCTTTCTTAAATGTATATTTTTTTAAGTTATTTTTTTTAGATATACAAGTAAAAAATATCAGATTAATCTAATTCAGTAGTCGTCAATTTTTTTTTACACCTGAGCCTTCGTGCTAAACACTGGCAACTACCTAACCTTCTGTGCAAAAATGTTGATGTAGCGCTAATTACTCTGTTAATAATGTGCTAAGTGAATATAATAATGAATAGACAAATCTAATATAAAGTGCAGCACAACAAATAAGTAAATATTTAAATAAAGATCAATAAGCAATAAAGTCCATGTAAATAAATATAGTACACTATACACAAGTATATGTGAAAAGTGCATTAAGTGCATTCACAAAAGAGTCTGGTGATCCAAGAAAATCAGTCTTTAACATAGCAGGATGATTTCAAATGTAAACAAGGTAGAGAGAGGGGGAGAGGGATGGGTGTGGGAGTCCAAAACTGCAGAAATATTCCTTATATCCTCCCCCAGTAGTATGAGCCTCTCACCTCTTAGATGGACCCCAATGGGTCTAGTAGTGCATCGAACAATGATGAACAAAATGCAAGCGGTAGGTCCTCTTCCTCCTTCGTGTATCCTGGACAAAGGGCCACTGCAGCTGTATCTCCAATATCACCGTTAGTTTCCTAGACAATACAACCTCCAGCTCCACAGATTTTAAAAGCAGAAAAGAAGAGGGATCTCCATAGTGTAGTATATTAAAAATCAGGTGTTTCCATTTATTTAAATGCAGGTAATAATAAAATGGCAAAAAACGCCAGACAGAAAGAATAACAACATCAGATGTAGGGACTTGCGGTCACGGCCGTAACCGGAAGTCCCTACAACTGATAGGGAGGAGCTTTGTGATGTCACTTCCAGTTCCGGTTGTGACCGGAAGTCCCTACATCTGATAGGAAGGAGCTTTGTGACGTCACTTCCAGCAACGGCCGTGACCGGAAGTCCCTACATCTGATGTTATTATTTTTTTTTTGTCTGCCGTTTTTTGCAATTTTATTGTTATTACCTGCTTTTAAATAAATGGAAACACTTGATTTTTAATATACTACACTATGGAGATCCCTCTTCTTTTCTGCTTTTAAAATCTGTGGAGCTGGAGGTTGTATTGTCTAGGAAACTAACAGTGAGATTGGAGATACAGCTGCAGTGGCCCTTTGTCCAGGATACACAAAGGAGGAAAGAGTAACTACTGCTTGCTGTTCATCATCGTTCGCCCATTGGGGTCCATCTAAGAGGTGAGAGGCTCGTACTACTGGGGGAGGATATAAGGAATATTTCTGCAGTTTTGGACTCCCACACCCACCCCTCTCCCCATCTCTCTACCTTGTTTACATTTGAAACCATCCTGCTATGTTAAAGACTGATTTTTGATTTTCTTGGATCGTCAGACTCTTTTGTGGATGCACTTTATGCGCTTTTCACATGGACTTGTGTATAGTGAATAGTTACTGCAGTGAATGTTTCATTTATCAATATATCATAATAGTGCTATTTTATGATCTAACCTTAAATTAGATCCAAAACCAAAAATTGTATATATTGCAGCTTACCAATCATTAGGTGTGGTGGCTGCATCCGTTTTACTATTCTTTAGCTTTTTTACCTCTGTTTACACCTGGAGATCTGGCCAGTAACACACCTTCTGTATTAGTGAGATACAACTCTGGAGCAATGAGCATAGATGATAAAGCAGACAGCAGCATTGTCAGTCTTTGGGGGAATGTTAAATGCATTATCAGATATAGAACCACTAATAAATTAAAGCCAAACTCCAGCTTACACTTTATAATCAGTTATGATTTATATTAAATGCCAAGAATGAGTAAGGCCGGGTACACACGAACAAACATGTATGGTGAAAGCGGTCCGTCGGACCGTTTTCACCATACATGTCTGCCAGAGGGCTTCTGTACGATGGTTGTACACACCATCGTACAGAAGTCCGCGCGTAAACAATACGCGGGGCGTGTCCGCGGTGTCGCCGCGTCGATGACACGGTGTCGCCGCGACAATGACGCAGCGACGTGGGCGGCCCGCCTTTAAAATGCTTCCACGCATGCGTCGAAGTCATTCGACGCATGCGAGGGACGGCGGGCGCCTGGACATGTACGGTAGGTCTGTACTGACGACCGTACATGTCCGAGCGGGCAGGATTCCAGCGGACTGTTTTAAAACAAGTCCAGGAATATTTGTCCGCTGGGAAAAGGCCCGGCGGGCAAATGTTTGCTGGAATTCGGCCCGCTCGCGCCCACACACGACCAAACATGTCTGCTGAAACTGGCCTGCGGACCAGTTTCAGCAGACATGTTTGGTCGTGAGTACGGGGCCTAAGACTACTGCCCTAATCCAAAAGGTAGGGGGAATTAACCCCAAGAAAACCCCAACGGGGGGGGGGGGGGTGGGGAGTTCTGACAAAATACATGGACTATCTCAGTACCAATTAACAACACATTTAAGGCGACATAAAATATTGTAGATGTTTATTAATACAATGGTAAAAAAATAAAATAAGAAAAAAAGGAGACTTTTTTTGTATTCATATACACAGACACATAATAAAATCACATCTATAATTTTTGATAGAATATTGTATTCAGTTTACAGGAATTACAAATAATGTTTCACCCCTAAAGTGGTTAAACACATGGGTGTCCAATTGTTCCTCTACATGTTTGGCGGATTGGTCCGCTTCTTGAGGAGGAAATGGAAAAACATTATCTGTAACAAAATATGATATCAGTCAAATTGAAAACATGGTACAGATGGTAAATATTGGATGTAATTAAAACAGTGATACACTCAAATAATTACCCAGTTACTTACCAATGTGGACACCTATACCTGAGAGGGCACCGCCGCATTTATTTCCCCCAAAGCATAAATGGGGGGCAAAAAGAGGTGGGCTTACAGGCGGCCTTACAAAAGTGCACTGCCCTCAGAACTAAAACAAAAATACAAAGACTTATCAGGTCACTGATATAAACCAGGGGAAACAAGGACAATTGGGAACAAAAGGAAAAAAAGGAGGAAGATGTGTTGAAGTGGGGGGGAGACAAATAGAGGCTGTATGGGACTGATTTGCCAAAAATAATACACATTTTGGGCCGGATTCAGATAGAATAGCCTATCTATGGGCGGGCATAACGTATCGCAGATATGGTACACCGCCGTAACTTAGGCCCCGTACACACGGTCGGTTTGGTCTGATGAGAATGAACCGAAGTTCATTTTCATCGGACCAAACTGACCGTGTGTATAGGCTATCGGTCTGTTTTCCTTCGGTCCAAAATTTTAAAACATGCTTCAAAACCGAACCGATGGACCGCTGCCCCATCGGACCAAACCCATGGTTAGTACAGAAAAGCATCAGTTCAAAACCCGCGCATGCTCAGAATCAAGTCGACGCATGCTTGGAAGCATTGAACTTCATTTTTTCAGCACATCGTGTGTTTTACGTCACCGCGTTCTGACCCGATCGGATTTTGAACTGATGGTGTGTACACACATCAGACCATCAGGCCACTTCAGCGGTGAACCGATGAAAACGGTCCGTCGGACCATTCTCATCGGTTTTGTCCGACCGTGTGTATAGGGCATTAGGGCGCAAGTTCCGTATGCAGAAAGAACTTGCACCCTGAGTTACGGCGGCGTAACGTATGTGCGTCGGTGTAAGCCCGCCTAATTCAAATGGGGATGATGTGGGCGTGTTTTATGTAAATTCACTATGACCCCACGTATTTGACGCATGCGCCGTTCGTGAAAAAATCCTAGTGCGCATGCTCGAAATTACGCCGCAAGTCATCATTGTTTTAGACGTGAAAGTAACTTACGTACAGCCCTATTCGCGAACGACTTACGCAAACGACGTAACATTTTCAAAACTCGACGCGGAAACGATGTCCATACTTAACATTAGCTACGCCTCATATAGCAGGGGTATCTTTACGCCGAAAAAAGCCTAACGTAAACTACGTAAAAAATGCGCCGGCCAGACGTACGTTTCTGAATCGGCGTATCTACCTCATTAGCATATCCATTGCGTAACTATATGGAAGCGCCACCTAGCGGCCAGCGTAAATATTTAGCCTAAGATACGACGGTGTAAGACACTTACGCTGGTCGGATCTTAGGGAAATCTATGCGTAACTGATTCTCTGAATCAGTCGCATAGATACGACGGCCCGCACTCAGAGATACGACGGCGTATCCGGAGATACACCGTCGTATCTCCGTTCTGAATCTGGCCCATTGATTTTAATCAAAGAATTCCAGGGGGATATAGAGTAAATATTCAGGTGGACATCATCCAGTACTTCATGATAAAGGATTGTTGACCATATCTGATTTAAGCTGCAGAGGTCGAAGGTCCAAATAATAAAGACCATTCACCTGAGGCTGGGTCCCCAAAAGAAAAACACAAGCCTACAGGTGAAAAAAAATAATAGGCCATATGTCAGATATAACAACCAATTGCATACGATTACCATGAGCCTCACCCCAAAATACAAGCAGTAATATAAAAAGAGCCACAGTCTGAACTGAACAGTCTGTTTCCTGATGAAAAAAGTCATGGGAGATTTCTCTCTGTGGCACTAATCAAGGAGGTGTGATTACTGTGTGTCTTAAACCCCTCAGAACCAATCACTTTCGTTTTACAAACCATCACTGCCCTCTATTGGCTCTGTGTCTCTGTACTTCACAGAAGCATGAAAAAGCATGCATAGACAAAACTGAAACTACAGGTACATTATATGATTGGTTTTTATCTATATTTAATCATTTTTAAAAGGAATCAGTTAACTATTATGTCTCTATACCCTGTAAACAGTCATTTCAGCAAAAAAAAAGTAGGTGGGAGACAGACTGCCTCCCCTTTGCATCTATCACTCTCAGTGCCATCATGGGGCCCCCAATTTCGGGGAAGCGTGGGCTCAAGGACCAGTTGCTTTGGGGAAAGTGCAGGGCCCCCATGCAGCTTGGGGCCCTGGGCAGTGCCCAGGTGTGCCCTCTCATTAAGACAGCCCTGGTGTGAGCCTTAAGGACCAGCTGCTTTGGGGAAAGTGCAGGGCCCCCTAAGCAGCTGGGGCCCCTGGGCAGTGCCCAGGTGTGCACTCTCATTAAGACAGCCCTGCCTGGAGCCGTTGAAGTAGACAGTATCCCCCTGGCAGAGTCTGGAATGGAGAGCAGGCTGAATCCGCCTTATAAAACCCCAATCTGTCGAATATAGACCCGCTGGGAAAAACAGCATGATTTCACCAGATCAGATCCACTGAATTGCGCATGCAAGAGGTCGCACACATGTAAAGACAAGGTTGGATGGACCAGTTATAACCAGTTACGGCAAGCATTTTTTTTTCCTTTTGGGATAGAAGTTTTAAATAAATAAAAGTTGATAATTTTAACCACCACTGCCAGTGTTACAGTATGTGGTTTGTCTCATCCTTGTAAACTGATACATTCTGCTGGAGAGTTTGTACTGTGAAAACAAGAGACTTGCTGGCAGGATTACCAGATGGAAATAGAAGAAAGAGAGCCTACAAAAGGATACTAGTGCAGTCACATCTAAGGCCTCGTACACACGACCGAACATGTCTGCTGAAACTGGTCCACGGACCAGTTTCACCGCGTATCCTGTCCGCGTGGATTTCGGTTTGATGGTGTGTACAACCATCAGACCGAAATCTCCGAGCGGACATGTCCGATGAAAACGGTCCACGGACCGTTTTCATCGGACATGTCCCCTCGTGTGTGCGAGGCCTAAGAATGAATACACTGCTGTATAATAAATGTTTGGGTATAATACTGTTTTACCCCCTTCCTGATCAGAGCACTTTTTACAATGTTGCATTGCGTCGCTTTAACCACTTAACCAGTTAACCCCCGGACCATATTGCTGGTCAAAGACCAGAGCGCTTTTTGCGATTCGGCACTGCGTTGCTTTAACTGACAATTGCGCGGTCGTGCGATGTGGCTCCCAAACAAAATTGGCGTCCTTTTTCCCTCACAAATAGAGCTGTCTTTTGGTGGTATTTGATCACCTCCGTGGTTTTTAGTTTTTGCGCTATAAACAAAAATAGAGCGACAATTTTGAAAAAAAATTATATTTTTTACTTTTTGCTATAATAAATATCCCCCAAAAATATATATATTAAAAAAAAAAATTCCTCATACGTATTCTTCTACATATTTTTCGTAAAAATAAGCGTTTATTGATTGGTTTGCGCAAAAGTTATAGCGTTTACAAAATAGGGGGTATTTTTATGGCATTTTTATTAATATTTTTTTTTTACTAGTAATAGTGGCTATCAGCGATTTTTTTTTAGTATTGCGACATTATGGCGGACACTTTGGACACTTTTGACACATTTTTGGGACCATTGGCATTTTTATAGCGATCAGTGCTATAAAAATGCATTGGATTACTATAAAAGTGCCACTGACAGGGAAAGGGCTTAACACAGCACACAGCTTCCGGTCCTCACTCTGTAACGGGCGATCGCGTGTGCCCGGCGGCGATCACGCCTGCCGGGCACGTGCACGGGAGTCGGGGGAGAGCGGGGGGTGCGAACGTGCCCCTACTGGCCTGCGTGAGAGCCGATGTATAGCTACGAGCTCTCGCGCAGGGGGGCCAACCTGCCGCCGTAAAACTACGGCGGCTGGTCGGCAACCAGTTAAGTGCCCAGCCGTGGGTCGCGGGCGCCGGCCCACGACCCGGTCCGAAGCTCCGTGACTGCGGCCACGGGACCCGTGGACCCGATCGCCGCCGGAGTCCCACGATCGGTCACTTAAGAACGGGGAGAGCTGTGTGTAAACACAGATTCCCCGTTCTTCACAGTGGCAGCTTCATTGATCGTGTGTTCCCTAATATAGGAAAACATGATCAATGACGTCACACGTCCAGCCCCCCCCTACAGTTAGAAAAACATCATAACCCCTACAGCGCCCCCTAGTGGTTAACTCCTAAACTGCACTGGCATTTTCACAGTAAACAATGCATTTTTATAGCATTTTTTGCTGTGAAAATGACAATGGTCCCAAAAATGTGTCAAAATTGTCCGATGTCTCCCCCATAATGTTGCAGTCATGAAAAAAATCACTGATTGCCGCCATTAGTAGTGAAAAAAAAATAATAAAAATGCAATAAAACTATCTCCTATTTTGTAAGCGCTATAAATTGTGCGCAAACCAATTGATAAACGCTTATTGCGATTTTTTTTTACCAAAAATAGGTAGAAGAATATGTATCGGCCTAAACTTGGGAAAAAAAAAATGTTATATCTTTTTGGGGGATATTTATTATAGCAAAAAGTAAAAAATATTGATTTTTTTCAAAATTCTCGCTCTATTTTTGTTTATAGTTCAAAAAATAAAAACCGCAGAGGTGATAAAATACCACCAAAAGAAAGCTCTATTTGTGGGAAAAAAAGGACGTTAATTTTTTTTTGGGAGCCACATTGCACGACCGTGCAATTGTCAGTTAAACCGACGCAGTGCCGAATTGCAAAAACTGGCCAGGTCCTTTACCTGCATAAAGGTCTGGGTCTTAAGTGGTTAACTGACAATTGTACTGACAAGGGTTACCTTGATTATACGGTACGAGTGTTGCTGGTGCAAAAGGAAAACCAAAATTATTCTGTGATGGTGGGTGTGCTGCAATAAGAAAGAAAGGTGCAAGACACTCTATGGTATCTCGTCCAAAAATTAAAAATTAGTGTAGTATATAGATTGCGCTACCCTGGTGGTTAGTCTATATCCACCTACTTCTGGGCACTATTTGCAATTGTTAGCCCCAGTACCCAGTACATATCACCTTTATTGACAATCCACCAAATATATGTGTATATATAAATGTGTTGGCTGCTGACATCTACGGGACCACGCACTGATCGCAAGATAGGCGTAGGGGGAACAAGAGAGGAACGGCTTTTATCCTTCACAAATTTGCATACACGGCTGGAGAAGCTTGGTGCTGGCATACGGGCACAATAAGATGTGAGTGCAATACCTGCTTTTGTTTTTAAAAAAATAATAAAAATTTTACATACTACACTATGAGGGGCACTCTTTCTCTGTGAGCTTTTGTAGAAAAAGAGAGACCACACTAGTACATCCAAGGCACCTGGCAGTTGTTGGAAACGCATAAGAGGAGTGGTTATCCTGGGAATGAACCAAAGGCATTTATTAAATGAGATCTGGTGAGTGGCCATTTTTTACGGTGATGGGACTATCACGGAAGTGGTGAAATCACGTTTTGGTTTAAAATCTCACAGGAGAAGCATTGATCATTTTATGAGCACTTGGTCATCATATTGGGACTTTAAAGGGAAGAGGATCAACTTAGAAATCCTCTATTTAATTGTTATATATGTATATTTTTTCATATATATATATATATATATATATATATATATATATATATATATATATATATATATATATATATATATACATTTTATTTTTTGAGGGTATTATAAAAGTTGTTTGTTTCTGTGGTAAGGATTCCCTAAATCTGATATAGGGGAATGCACGTTTTTTAAGAGCACTATCTAATACGTGTATGGCATATAAATGTATGTGTTTGTTGCATTTTTTTGAGAAGAATACTTGTATATGAGCACTTGGTACACATTTATATATACACATATATTTGGTGGATTGTCAATAAAGGTGATATATATATTGATACAATTTCAAATAGTGCCCAGAAGGGTTACCTTGAGTTGTATGGATCCCACAGGATGACAGAGAGACTGTACACAAATCTCAGCTTAACCAATGTAACTCTTTACTTGATAGGACAAAGCAAAAGAAACAAAGGTAAAACAGTAAAGAACTGCTTGCAGAGCCCTGCAAGTGTCAGAAACAATAATAACCAATAAATACACGTTAAGTTACAAAGGGCTATGCAGACCTGGGTAAGCAAGCAGCAAGGGAATTCCCTCAATAAGGCATCCACATTGAAGCACCTCCTTGCCAAGCCTCACCCAGCTCTCACTAGCAACAATACTACACAATATAATAGAACAGATTACTCAATCAAAGAGCATAAAGATGACATCAACTGTCTGCAATGACTAAATAGGCAGTCTTTAGATGATATTCCTAACTAGTGTGGTTTAGTTGATCAGGCCAAACCTCAGTTCAAATTATCCCAAAAGTCTGTGCACTGATGCGTTGGCATGCGGTGGCGTGCAAGCGGTAATTTGCAATCCAACAGGGTAACAAATAAACTTGTGGAAGAAGCCCAAATAGTGAAACCGTAATGGCTAATGTGAACGATCCACCCTTCAACAACAAAGTCAGTAGGTTCTGGGCAGGTGCCCATCTTACCCAGCCAGTTCAGGCCTCGTCCTTCCGAAACACTCCATCTGCGATCTCCGATCACCGTCTTTCAAGATGACTGCCTCCGGCCAATAGACAAGTCACTGGGGTAATAGGAATCCATCCGATAATTCCGTCAGGGGTCTGTCTCTCTCTATTAGTAGCGCTCTGCCCCGGGCGTAGGCAGGCCTCAACTCCGGCCTAGACTTCCGTGATACACTTTCACAGGTGTCCTCCTGGGTTGAAGAGACAGTGCGGCGAGAGCGCGCCAAACACGTCTCTCCCCTTAAATTACCTCCCCCAGCAGGCCGTGTGGAAGCAAAGCAGTCTGGGATTGCACAGTTGCTCTCTGGTTAACGTAGTTCATAACAAGCCAGAGCAAATGGAGTCTCGTTTCTCCCTATACTCAAATTCCCCAAATCTTCTGCGGTACCTGGACAAGAAGCGAACAGCAGGTGGCCATATCACAACTCGGCCACAGGAGGGAGCTGAGATCCTTCTTGATCAGCATATGGTAGTCTTTTATATCACAAAAAAGGGTGATATCCCGCTACACACTCCCCCCACTTGAAAATCTTTGGTCCTCCAAAGATAGTAACGGTTTGTAACCTGGTACATGCTTTCTCAATTACACGGAGAGAAAGTTTGGTTAATGCAAACATGACAATAAAAAAATCTACATTTCCATATAAGGAGCCAAACTCATATCATAACATAGGGCTGACAGAGGAACCTCCCACCAATTATTATAGGAAGGGGGGTTGTTCTGTCCACATGCCAACCAAACTGGTACGGCCTTACCAGATGTGCCAGGGAGTGAGCTAGGGTTGCCCCCTTCTAAATGTACAGTGGAGGGGCCAGGCATATCAACTGTCCTTTTAGAAGTAAAAACTGCCTCTTCAGAGCATTCACCCAGCTGGCTGTAAAATAGCATCTTTGGGGGGGTGAATAACTCTCTTTCCCTCTCCCTCTTGCTCAGGCACGTGTAGCTCAACTTCTGGAATCTCTTCCTCTGGAACTTATTCCTCTGGAACTCCCTCTTCTGGGACTCATTCTTCTGGAACTCCTTCTTCTGGAACTTCTTCTTCTGGGGCATCCTTTTCTTCATCCAAAACTTCTCCAGAAAGATATGAAGTCTCCCCAGGTTCTCCTATTAGTGATGGACCATGTTCATCTTCCAGGTCCTCAAAGAGCATAGCAAGAGGCACAAATTCAGGAGCCTCAGGACGGAGAGCCCCATTGTCAGTTGTTCCAGGAGGGGATGGAGAAGAGTCGGTGGTCTCATGAGACTGAGACAGCCACAACCAATCTGATTCCATCCCTTCCTCCCCTGAGTCTTCATTCTGCTGATCTTGAGGAAATGACTGAGACCTGGTAACTGGCGGTGACCCTTGAGAGGTTAAAGGGGTCACTTGCAGATCTGGCATGGGAGGTAGGCGAACTGCTTTGGAGAGAGGTAATAAATGGTTCCGGTGCCAGGTTTTTAGTGGCCCGGTAATCCCTTCTGGCCTAACTTGGTATACTGGGAGACCTGGTAGCTGCTTGCAGATAATGTATGGCTGAGACTTCCAACGGTCTGCCAGCTTGTGTTTTCCTGGAACACCCAATTCCCTCACAATACTCTGTCTCCTGGTTGCAGGTCTTGAACCCTGACCTTCAGATCATAGTTTTGTTTATTCCTCTGTCCCCTTTGGTCTGAAGTAGCTTGGGTCTTTTCATAGGCCGTCTTCTTCTCAGTCTGTCCACATATCCCTTATGGGAAGTGGATGAAGCATTGTCAAGGGAGACACTGAGAGCCAGATCTACTGGGAGCCGAGCTTCTCTTTCAAACATCAGCTGGTAAGGGGAGTATCCTGTTGCATCGCTAGTGGTACTATTGTAGGCATGTACGATAGCGGCTATGTGCTTACTCCACTGTTGCTTCTTTTCAGCACTCAAAGTTCCTAGCATGTCTAAGAGAGTATGATTAAAGCGCTTCGGCTGAGCATCCCCCTGGGGGTGATAAGGAGTAGTTCTGTATTTTTATATGAAAATTGGTGGAAAAATTGCGCTAAACATAAATAATGTGAAACCTGTAGCGGCCAGCACCAACAAAAAACAATGTTGTGTACGAAAGGTGAGAAAGAAAAAGTGCAGCGCTAAATATTGAGTGAAGGGATTCAAACAATACGGTAAGTAGTACAATTCGATGAAACAATTCAAATAGAATTGGACCCAGGAGACACTCACCAGATGATATGGTGAGTGAAAAAAAGGAAAAAAAAATATATAACTGAAACAATTTAATAGTGTGGAAAGCCACTAGGAGGTGGTGTTCCTGTAGGAAATGTGTGCAACACACTAAAGTGGGTGATGTGACACCTGTAGGTGATAACAAATGGGGTGAACCAATCACAAAGTCCAAGCAAAAAATGTATATATATAGCAATCCGATATCGGACCGATATGTACAGTCTTTGAGAGATGGAATTGGTCGGAAATTCTTATGAAGGAAAAACAAAACGGCCACTCAAAAAGAACTGATGTAAGATTGTCCTCTCTGGTATGCCGATCACACGACGGCGACTCTCATGAACTGCTGGAACCGCTGCCCTGCCACTGTCTGTTCTTCTCTCCGAGCCGCTGCCAGTCATCTGGGAGGCAGATTTGTTTGTGAATCTCTCCTGCAAGATTTGTTTTTCTGCCGCTTGGATTCTACCGACTCCCGGGGATTAAAGTTTGACATATTGGAACGTTTCCCATCAACACCATCTTTGCCTAGGAGTTCGTGCATGCCTGATCGACATACCGTCGCTGACGTGTATGTCCACATATTCTGGTAAGAGTATCCATTTATTTATCTTTTTGGATATCACTGTGAATCGTTGCTGAGGTTTTCACCATCTACACTGATCGTCTGATCGGCATACCAGAGAGGACAATCTTACATCAGTTCTTTTTGAGTGGCCGTTTTGTTTTTCCTTCATAAGAATTTCCGACCAATTCCATCTCTCAAAGACTGTACATATCGGTCCGATATCGGATTGCTATATATATACATTTTTTGCTTGGACTTTGTGATTGGTTCACCCCATTTGTTATCACCTACAGGTGTCACATCACCCACTTTAGTGTGTTGCACACATTTCCTACAGGAACACCACCTCCTAGTGGCTTTCCACACTATTACATTGTTTCAGTTATATATTTTTTTTTTCCTTTTTTTCACTCACCATATCATCTGGTGAGTGTCTCCTGGGTCCAATTCTATTTGAATTGTTTCATCGAATGGTACTACTTACCGTATTGTTTGAATCCCTTCACTCAATATTTAGCGCTGCACTTTCTCTGTATTTTTATATGCCCAACAAACTCAACAGTTTCCTAATGAGATTGCTCTCAATGTCTCTTCCCTGATCCGAGTGTATGCGTTGGGGCAATCCATAATGGACGAAAAACTTTTCTACTAACACTTTCGCCACTGTGGAAGCTTGTTGATCCTTGGTGAGGAATGCTTGGGCATATCGGGTAAAGTGATCAGTTAACACCAAGACATTCCCCAGTCCACTCAGATCAGGCTCCAGGCAAAGGACATCAATGCACACCAGCTCCATGGGCCATTGGCTTTGAAGATGGCCCATTGGGGCAGTTCAATGTGGCAAGGTCTTCCTTTGGATACACCGCATGCAGGAGTGACTATAACCTTCAACTTTGGCCCGCATGTGGGGCCAGTAAAACCTGTCCCTGACCAACTGGAATGTTCTCTCAGATCCTAGATGACCATGGTTGTCATGTAGGGCGTTTAGGGTCATCTCTCTATGCTTGGCGGGCAGAAACAACTGCCATCTTTCTTATAAACCATTGGAGGGGCCCCTTCGGTAGACCACCCCCTGATGTAACTGCAACCGGTCCCATTCTTTATGCACCATTAGAGCCTCCTTAGTAGAGTCCGTCAGAAGCACATCTTGGCATTTCTCTTCCAGGGCCTTCGGTACTAATCTTCCCAGAGTGTCTTCCTGTTGGTCTCTGCTTAATTCATTCTTTGACAGCTTTGGGAGGCCCTATTCTACCTCCAGGGTTACATTACAGTAGCACTTGGGTACTACAGCAGGTGAGACTCCAACTTCTTCAGCCCTGGACCCTCCCTTGGCTTGGAGTTCAGCCCCTTGGTATAGGGCCCGTACTCCTTCTGGAGTCAGTTGTGTCAATTCTTTGGTACACCAAGACCATGTGGCCTTCTGGATAGGGCATCTGCATCTCTGTTCCCAACCCCTGGTCTGTATTTCAGGCTAAAAACTAAATCCTGAAAGAGCAGCCAACCATCGATGTCCTGTAGCATCCAACTTGGCAGTAGTGAGAATATAGGTGAGTGGATTGTTATCAGTTCTCACCACAAATTCGGCCCCATACAAATAGTCTTTCAACTTGTCTACCACGGCCCATTTGAGGGCCAGGAATTCAAGTTTGTGTGTTGGATAGTTCTTCTCGGCTGGGACCAGGCTCCTACTTACATATGCAACAGGTCGCAGGTGACCATCATATTCCTGGTATAACACCCCACCTAATCCATCTCGACTGGCATCAACATGCAGTTCATATGGTTTCTTGGGGTTCGCATAGGCCAGGACATGGGCAGTGGTCAGGCTCTTTTTCAACTGGATAAATGCCTCTTCGCACTTGGAGTCCCACTGATCCTGGATAGACTCATTGGGCTTCCTGGGCCCCGTAGCAAGCTTCACAGGCTTGACCGTTTCTGGGACATCATCCTCTCCCTCTATCTTCAAAAACTCATTCAGGGGTCTGGCTATCTTGACAAGCCCCTCCATGAACCTTCTATAGTAGGAGCAGAAACTCAGGAATGACTGAAGTTCGGTCACATTGGTAGGCCTGGGCCAGGAGGTAACAGCATCCAACTTCTCCGGATCTGTAGCCACCCCTTCTGTAGACACAATGTGGCCCAGCTAGTGGACTGAGGACTGGTAAAATTGACACTTTTCTGGGGACAGCTTCAGTCCCTCTTCATGAAGTCTCTTTAGGACCTTTTCCAGCCTTTCCTCATGCTCTTCTAGGGTTCTGCCAAACACTATAACATTGTCCAAGTATACTAAGACTTCTATCAGGTTCATGTCCCCTACTGTTCTCTCCATCAATCTCTGGAAAGTGGCCGGGGCCCCTGACAGACCCTGGGAGCATGCGGTTGAACACGAAGAACCCCACAGGAGTAATGAAAGCTGTCTTCTCCCTGTCAGGATGCATGGGAATTTGATAGTACCCACTCTTCAGGTCCATCACACTGAACAACTTGGCCCCTGACAGACTCTGCAGAGCATCTTCTGTCCTGGGGGTAGTGTACTGGTCAGGGATAGTTCTTCGGTTCAATGTTCGGTAGTCGATACACAGTCTTAGGGATCCGTTCTTCTTTCGAACTACCACAGTTGGGGAGGCATAAGGACTTCTAGATTCTCTGATTATTCCTGTCCTTTTGAGCTCCACCAGCTGTTCCCCGTAAATCTTCTAAGTCGCCTAGAGGGACCCGTCTGACTCTTTCCCTGAACGGTTTGCCTTCCTCTAAGCGGATCATGTGAGTGGCACTTCTCGCATACCCCACATTATATTCATCCTTGGAGAATATCTTCTGCCATCTGGCCAACTGAGCTCTGGCCCTTTCTCTCCATTCAGGTGGGAGGGCCATGTCTCCTGTACAGAGCTTCTCCAACGCTGCCTCACCTCCCTCTTCCTTCTTCTTATCGGATGGGGCGATTGGGGTGACTGAGTTCACTTGGCCTAGCATCATTCTGGCCGGTACCTTCACAGGTGTGGTCATAGTGTTTTTGACGCTCACTGAGACCTTCCCATGGTTTCTCTGCAGTGCCTTCAATGGAACCACTTCAGGGATCACCTCCAACCCTTTGTTTCTCTGTGGATCTGCTTCAAGAACAACGAAGGGCCTGGCTGCCCCCAGGTGAGCTCAGAACTGGAGTCAATTTCTCTTTTGTCCAAGCTTCCCCTTTTATCTCAATCACTCAGAACTCTTCACAACAACACTAGGAAACAAAATAAAAACAACCCAACAAAAACAAACAGCCACAGAAACACTTGACGCCATCAACAAGGCGCTACTACAGTCAGCTGACTTAGTAGCACCAAAACGCAAAACTTGCATCCGGAAAAACAACTCCAGCTGGTTTAATGACCAGCTGACGTTGCTAAAGCAAGAGCGTAGAAGAGCAGAAGCTGCATGGAAAAGGTGCTCTTCAGATAAAAACCACACCATTTACAAGATAATAACAAAGAAATATCACAAAAAAATCTTCACTGCCAAAAAAAATCATTTCTCCAACATCATCGCAAATGCCCTTAACCGCCCCCATGAACTCTTCAAGCTGGTCACTCAGACTATGAATCCAGCTTGTTTAGAGGCCCCCAATTCTGATTCACAAGAATTTTGCAACGAATTATCGGATTATTTCATTAATAAAATTGAAATAATCCGTGAAAGTATTAAGCAAAATGGAACCGTCACCAACTCCCCCCCAAATCACAAACCTAATACCCACATAAATCCGCCGCAATCACCAAAATTCACTCTAAAACCCATTTCCATCGATGTCACTAAAAACATCATCGGGACTCTGCGTAATAGCACAGCACCCAATGATATCATCCCCACTAAACTGCTGAAAGAAAGTGCCGATATACTGGCACCAGCTATCACGCAGCTCATAAACCAATCATTCAAGGAGGGCATGGTGCCCACCTTGCTAAAACAAGGTACAATAAAACCAATTCTAAAAAAAACTACCCTCGACCCCAAAGACCCAAACAACCGGAGGCCCATAACAGCTCTAAATGTCTTCTCCAAGGTAATGGAGAAAGTAGTTGTACAACAGCTGCAACTGCATCTAGACACCCATAAATTACTCGATCCTCAAAATATGGGATGACGCTCTAGAGGCCGCAGATGAAGGAGAATCTTGTCTCCTGATACTGCTGGACCTAAGCGCGGCTTTTGACACTGTAGACCACGGACTACTACTGGCTAGGCTAGCTGAAGTAGCCGGAGTCGCTGAAGGTGTTTTACCCTGGTTCTCCTCCTTCTTGGAAAACTGATCACAAATAGTGAAACTGGGGTCTTTCACTTCTGAAAAACATACGGTGTCATGCGGAGTCCCTCAGGGATCTCCCTTATCGCCCGTATTGTTTAATATCTATCTTCGCCCTCTCTTTGAAATCATCAGTAACCAGAAGTTACTTTACCACTCCTATGCAGACGACACACAACTGTATTTCCACATCTGCAACAAAAAGGATCATTCTCTTGGACTAGAGAAATGCCTCACTCTAATAGATAACTGGATGACAAACAGTTATCTTAAACTCAATGGTTCGAAAACAGAACTTCTCCTGTTTCACGCTAACCTGAAAAATCACCCCGCGTCAACATGGACTCCCCCACCCATTCTGGGTAAAACTATCACCCCTAGCACCAAAGTCAAAAGTCTCGGAGTCATTTTCGATACCTACATGACAATGGATGCACAAATAGGGTCAGTAGTCAGCGGATCTCACCATCTGCTGCGCCTACTACGCAGACTCACGCCCTTTATCCCGAAAGAGGACATTGCAGTCGTGGTGGGAACAATCATCAATTCCAGACTCGACTACGCAAATGCCCTCTATCTAGGACTCCCCAAATACCAAATCACTCGTCTGCAAGTCATTCAAAATACGGCCGCTCGACTAGTGACTGGGAAAAAAACATGGGAATCAATCTCACCTTCACTGAGATCCCTTCATTGGTTGCCAGTAAAAGACAGAATCACTTTCAAGGCACTCTGCCTAATACATAAGTGTATTCAAGGCAACGCCTCCCAATATCTATGCGAAAAAATAAAAGCCCA